>NC_091117.1:157732687-158045187 GCF_040183065.1 Periplaneta americana
CGTATGCATGTCGCAACTACAGTTTTACAGCATCAACGACATGCGATATTTTGTTATTTATAAATGAGTTCACAGAAAATTCACAGTACACTGAAACTTCAATTAATTAGTACATAATTTAAATGCTCTAGGGCAAACAAACTGTTCATAAAACCTGCTCAAAATGTAGCTCGCTCACTTCAGAACACAGAATTTGCGGGGCCGTTACAGTGACCTGCGAGTTCTTCAAAAAGTTTCTGATATATCGCGACTATCATCAAATATAGAAATAACACTAGCCTGTAACTCTTCTGTATTGATTGGAGTGTCATACACGGTATTTCCGATATGTCGTCACAGTGTCAAACCTGGCGAACGTGCCGGCCGGTGTGTGGGACCTCCCCTGCCAATTCAGCCACCAGAATGAGTTGCGTTTCAGAAAATTATTACTCACAATTATAATGCACTGGAATTCCGTCTTTCTAGAATAATATTTCCTGATGTACTGTCAGTGTAATATATTTCAAAAGTGTTTATAATTTTTTATTGTAAATTTGTCGGAAGATGTAACCAGTAAGTCGTGGAGGCGCAATTAGGGCCCGATGAAACAATCATTCATAATGCATGTTTAGAGGTTTTTTCCAAACCGCATCTCTCTCCTTAGTTGTATCTGTTGCGTGTATTAAACATGTCATTTTGTCTAAAGTTTGCTTCATTCATCTACAATGCTATCTTCAAACGTTTCATTTATAGATGATTTTATTACTATCATTAGAATAAATGACTGGACCACCTCTGTGGTGTAGGGGTCAGCATGCTGGTCTTTTACGCAGAGGGCCCGGGTTCGATTCTCGGTCGGGTTGAATTTCCTGGTTGAGGTTTTTCAGGGTTTTACCTCAACCGTAAGGCAAATGCCAGGAAATTCGGGTCACAACATCCCTGAATATCACCGGCCTCATTCACCACTGAAATCATATTCACAACAAATCAGTAATACATGTACAGTCGCCATCTAGTTCACAACAATAGAACCAGTCTCAACAATAGTACACAGGCCTTTGGATTTCACCCAAAAGATTAACTCGCGATATGACCAAAGATGTTAAAGCGAGTATAAATAACAGCGAGAAAAAAATATAAAAAATAAGTAACTGGTGATCTTCTTTGTTAATTCGTCTAAAACACTCGTAATTACAACATTCTATTAAAATAATAAGATTTTGGGTTAGGCCTATAGAGGATAGTATCAAGTGATAGGTAAGAATGTGATTTTGTGGTGATTATTTTACCGCTATTTCGGTGTTTATTTTATCATAAGTTCGGTGAATATTTCGTGGAACTATGCAAGTTTGGGTTCATGTTTTGTAAATATATCAATTAGGATACGGCATACAAAATTAATATTATGTATAGTAAAAATCTAGTCACTACTTTTAATTACTACAATTTTCGTGATAATTCCAACATTATAAATGTTAAATTACACAGGGTTGCGAAATTAAATTTTGGTTCAAGGCTTTTAATATCGAAGGTTGATTTTGATTAATTGTTGGCTTCTCTTGATGGATCTGAAGTCAGATTTTGCCTATCATGCATGAAAGAATTTTTATAATGATTTGAACAAATGCCATATTTATAGCTCCATTTAACCAATATTAACACGTTTAAATATATAAATCAAGTAATTAAAAATGTCTATACAGTAATCAAAATCAAACAACACTATCTTCTTCATATTCACAATTTAGGTACAATTCATTCCAAGTATCATTCAGACACTTCATTTTTCAATACTGCTTCCTCTTCATGTGGAAGTTCTGTCTTCGAGATTATCTTCTATGTTGCAGCTCCACATTGTTTCTTTTCATAGACCAACAGTAGTCAGCCATCATCACTTCATCCCTTTCCGTCTTGATAACGCTTTTCTATTTCTTTCAAGTCTTGATGAACCTTCCCTCCGTGTTCTTCGCTGTAATCTCCAAGATAATCAGGGAAGAAGTCAAGATGGCTATGAAGGAAATGGATCTTAATGCTCATATTGGATCCTAAATTTGTCATAGCTACCAATGTATTTTCTACAATGTTTTTGAAATCTAGGTGTTTTCTATTCAATCGCTTTACGATAGATTATATCGATTGCAGTATAAGATTACGCGCGAAATTTAAATATAGTGCACTTAAGGAATTACATAAAAACTGTGAGTGTTTGACGAAAACGCATTTAATTTTTGCAGGGAGCATGAAATGACCTTTCGTCATATAAAGCTCCAAAACATGGCAACCCTGTGTTATCAATCATTGCTTAATATCAGGTGACATATTATTAGAAAAAGTACTGACAAGTTCTCTGAGAAATCCAAAAACGTTGTAGGATCTTTGAATAGCTACAGGTCACACAAAACTTCAGAAGTCAGCCAAATCTGTTTTTCGCGAATATTTTCATGAATAAAAGAGATTTTCAAATACTAATTTCGTGACTATGGGGCTATTTCGTTGAAATTAGCCTATTAGATTTCGTGAAATGTCATCCATTTCCTCGACTTCCTTGGCGAGATTGATAGATTTATGTTTTTTTTTTTTTTTTTTTTTTGCAAACACAATTAAGTTTTCATTAATTTAGTGTAGGCTATTTCGTTAATAACAAAAAATCATTGTATTGATACATTAGATGTCCACGATAGCTACAAGGTCCGCTAGATGACACATAACAATCAAAAGTTTGTCGTTGTAATGATTTGGAGAGAATCTAGAGACCATCTCTCCTGTTGCTTCGTCTAACAAAGTAAATTGTTATAGTTTGTCCGATCGATTATTCTCTTGGATATAAGGTCAATACGTTAATTATGAAGATTCTTTACCAATTCTTATCCTACGTGAAATACTGTACGAAGCTTAGATGGTAAACAATCAGACATCCATTTTGAAGTCAAATCTTGATCCTCGACATGCATAATTTATGGCCCCAATTTCCATCTACCTCAATCTGAACCTCGTTTGATTTCCCAAGCTGACCTTAATGATGCAGTAATAGGCCTTAATCTACTAAAAAGCCAATCTCAACTATTATTCTCTCGATTACAAGGCTGCAACTTGCTTGACCCATATGCCAAAATAACATAATACAGGAAACTCGAAAATTTTTTCCTTTTAATTTTTTTTTTTTCACAGGACGACTAACTAGTGTACTGTAATGACGTTGTTGGGTGAATGGAAGAACTGAATGACCATTACAGTCCATTGTAATGTTCCCTTTTATTGATTTGTCGAATTTGAACTGAAAGGTAATGTTGCAGCACACTGGTAACTTGTAATGCGTTGAGCCTAGTGCTCATACTAGTCGTTTGAAACAATAAGTTATGTTACAGTATGAATTTGCTTTTTAAATCTGTGAAATACCAGTACCGGTACCGATATCACTGTGCAAAATATATGCGACAAAAGTGTGGAGATCTTAGACATAGGGTTATTCCTAAAAATGCAGAATGTTTTCACGAACTTTTGCAGTTTTCCATGAGAGTGGGACATAGGTACTTCGAACTAAGCATAAATATTATGAAGTAAGATAATGACCTCTAAGGGTTCATTTGATGCCAGCGAACATAGGCATCAAATATGAACAATTATTTAAAAAAAGAAAAGAATATAATTTTCTACCACCGCTCTTGTCAATCACAACTTGTTCATATCTGGACTCGGCCGAAATAAGCTTAGGGAACGGAGGAGACATCAGCACGGTGCGCTACGTATTTTATGAATAGGCTTCGTATTCCAGCTACGTAAAGACTGAAGTTAAAGATGCATTGGGTATATAGTACGTCGAGCACAGGTAATGCAACGGATAAGGATATAAACAAACAGATCGTCACTGCGTGTCCGTGGAATACAGTCAACTCTTGACATTCTGAAGCTATACTAGTAAACACATGCTTGAGCCGTGATGTTCATTTTCGTCGTGATCTTTCCAGTGAATAAGAACGTGCATTCGTAAGTTACGGAACTTGAACATATGCGGATGTCACTTGAAATGATTTTATATTGCAAGAAATTCTTTCAATAGCACAAGACGTTATTGGTGCATGGTGTAGTACAAGATATTCCTAAGCTCTGATATTTTTTCGTGTTTCATTAAGATATTGCATATGTCTCTCGTCACTGAAAATCCACTAATTTTCTATGTACTTTTCTAGAAGTTCCCAAAATGTAGATTATTTAATCTATTGGGATGTTGGCAGTGAACAACATGCTGGGCTACACAAATCCATACTAAACGTCGAGTTAATATCTTCATAATTCTCACATTTTCATGGTACTGGGTCTTATGGATTACATTCAACAGCTTTCTGTGACTTTGGTATTGCAGTGTCTTTCAGTGCACTATTTTAGTCACTTTTACATTTATTTTACACAATTTATATGTAATGTTGTGTATATTGACAGTGAAAATACTAGTTAAAATATCCTCAGCTATGCCCTACAATATTGCACGCTTGAGCGTCTTACCTACACCATTTTACCTCTGCAATGAACCTACAATCAGCCACAAAAATGTAGTTATTTAAATCATACGACTGTAAGAAGCAGTGATCGATAATACTACCCATTATGACTGCATCCCGGTTTTGATTTTCTAGAGCAATCATGTAAATTGATGCCCATAGGAGCAAGCGCACGCTTTAGAGCTCAGGAGAGCCTGAGCGCTTTATAGCGGAAAGGAAAGAGACAGACGAGAGAGGTAGTATATACCGCTTGGTCGAGCTACATTCAGGAATGGCCAACACTGATTCAATAGATAAAGGGAAGAGAACTTATTAAAACTGTATCCATGTTAATTTTTAGATTTGTCTGAGAAGTATGAGTGCATTTTAAGAATGTAAGTTTTAATTGTAATGTTCATTTTTTACAAGTTTGAATTTTTTGTTAAAAAGAAATATATTCTCAACTTCCTTTATAAAAAGTGAAATTTTCAGATATATGCCTATTTATTTAGTAGCCTTACAGAATGTTTTCGTAAATCTAATATACCGTAAATACGTCTTACTGAAGATAGTGTATTGAAAATTTTGAAAATATTCGCATGGAGATTCTTTGTAAGGAAATGAATTAACAAAGCAACTACTGTTACAGCATAAGTAAAAGATAAGTGCGTATGTGTTGTATAGCTTCAGCACATTTCGAGAAAATAATTTAATATTCTGATGATAGGAAGTTACTTACCAATATCACCTTAAAACTAAATATTGTTTTACAGACAATATAGATAATATCAAACAGAAAGAAGCCATATAAAAATAACGACATAAAATTTCACGTTCCGTTTGAAGTCTGTGCACCACTGTTTTCTTAATTCAACAGGCGCTTATTCATATACACAACCCTTCCTCTTTCCATTCTTGACGATTGATGCCCGCGCTCGACGTCAAGGTCAGAAAAATGCTATGCTTGCTGCGCAAGCCCAATATTTTCGTACAATGTGTATTTCTGAAAATGGCGTTACGTACATTAAAATTTATTTTGATTTTTGGAATACTGTATAGGCGTAATACCATCCGCAGGTTGCACACCGCAAGTATCGCAACGCTTGCTCGTTTCTCGGAGCTATAGGAAAGACGTAGGAACAGCGAGAATATGATGCGCGCGCAAGTGCCTTCCTTCTTAGTCCGTCCTAGGCGCACTATCTCTTGTTTGAAGCTCTATTTATCGCTACACAGAGCAGTATTGACAGCGGGAATGTGCTGTGATTTGCGAGAGCAATGTATGAGCGGAATGCATATGTTAGCTGCTGCATGTATTATTAATTCTTAAACATTAATTTGAAGTATTGCAATGAGTTCGGAATTGTGTATCATTGAAACCTTATTATTAAATCCATTTTCCCGAAGGACTATTCAAGAGAAGACAGACATTATAGAGAATAAGTGCGCTCGTTCAGTGCAGCTCAATACAACAATGTGCATTGGTTGGCAGGGTCGAAAAAACTAAATAAACTGTTTTGTTGGCCATGTTTGTTATATTATATCGAACTTATACATCTGATAAGCGAATATGATCCATGACTCATAATGATTTAATAATTATAAAATAAATTATTTATGTGGGTCTGATTATTTTTATTAATTATGAATTATTATATCCTCCCATCTTCCCCTATGAATAAAAGAGCAAGCCTAACTTTCGTGACTAGCATTCGCCCCTGAATTAATTCAATTAGATTACAGATTTTTCAAGCATTTTTTAGGATTCCCTTAAATCTTATGTCAATTGCTGTCTGTTTGTAAATTATGTAATCACTTCATTTCTTTATTTTCAGTATTAGGAAGTTGTCTTTGTTAGTCTGTGTTTTATATGGTGTTTCCTTACGGAACTCGGAAGTTTTCTTACGTCGTTAGTGGGTCCCGTCTTAGGCGGAGTCGTTGTAACTTACCAACAAGGAAACTGAGTTTCTTCTCAGTGTAAACGCAATGCAGCATTTGGGGACGTTGTTTTCTTCCGAAGTAAGGAAAGTACGTCATACGTAAGGAACACAGAATAGTCTCGTTTTATTCAACTCACTGAGTAAGAAATAACGACTGAAGGATCTTCTTCGAGTTTTGCACAGACAACAAGTGACAATTTCCTTGCTATTCTAGAAGAGACGAAAATTTCACCTGTTGTATAATATTCAGTGTAAGAATCTTGAAAAAAAAAATAACTTTAATATGTCGTTGGCCAAAATTTTAAAAAGTTGATTGATTTTATGTATAAATTGATCTTCTATATGTAACAATGTAGCTGCCATTTTTTATTAATATGCCAAATAGAAGAACGCTAAGGTTGTATCTGCCATAGAAAAATCCAGTACTTGGAATTAGCCTACAAAGTTCTAACTGCTGTAATTTGTGTAATATTGACTCTGTAACGTCGACCTGAGTAGCGTAGTCGGTGTAGCGCTGGCCTTCTGTGCTCGAGGTTGCGGGTTCGGTCCCGACCTAGATCGATGATATTTAAGTGTGTTTAAATGTGACAGGCTCATGTCAGTAGATTTACTGGCATGTAAAAGAACTCCTGCGGGACAAAATTCCGACACACCGACGACGCTGATATAACCTCTGCAGTTGCGAGCGTCGTTAAATGAACCATAATTCAAAATTGTAATTTTTGACTCTGTAATCAGCCATTGCTTGTTTTCGGTGGTTATGTGAGTTACTGTGTATCCACTGGAAACATTTATTATTAAACACTGAATGGCCATACTTATTATTATTGTTGCCAAAAATAATAATAATAATAATAATAATAATAATAATAATAATAATAATTACTCATAATGTTCCTTTGATTTTCTTGATTGGTCACGTAATGACTTTGCGAATTGCTGTTGTGGACACCCATTAATATTTTTTAGATTAAAGGCAAAGAACATTTTCTTCTTTGGCAACATAGATAACAGTTGTTCTTCCCATTCATCATAAAATTTGCGTTCAAATGATTCTTTCATTGTCTTTGAAAGAGCTATGACCATATTTCAATTGAATAGTGAGGGGATCAGAAGCAAAGGGATATATAAAAGCACTTTATTTAGTATTCAGAAAATGTGGTTGAAAATGTTTAAGCTTTCGTAAATTCCGTAAAGTTTTGATTTTAACTTTAACGTGAGATCTGGTTAAAAGATATATCTCTTTGCCTCTAAAATTGCTTATGCTTTAGCTTACTCTCGGCGCACTTAATTCACTTTTTTTTTTAATATCACTTGGTCTGGCTATACCATTTTTCTGCCTCTTCCTCTTCCTCTGTAAGTATGTAGACAACGACTGAAGAAGTTATGCACGAGGGACCCACTGTATGCCCCATAGATTAGATACAACCTCTGATCACATATAGCAGATTGATCAGCCTAGTGAACTTCCAAGATAACACTACTTTTATTAATTTCACTATGCTGCCATCTACAAAAGTTGTCATGTTATAACTGCATGGGTCCACACTTGTGGAGTAACGGTCAGCGCGTCTGGCCGCGAAACCAGGTGGCCCGGGTTCGATTCCCGGTCGGGGCAAGTTACCTGGTTGAGGTTTTTTCCGGGGTTTTCCCTCAACCCAAGATGAGCAAATGCTGGGTAACTTTCGGTGCTGGACCCCGGACTCATTTCACCGGCATTATCACCTTCATCTCATTCAGACGCTAAATAACCTAAGCTGTTGATAAAGCGTCATAAAATAACCTACTAAAATAAAAAATATAACTGCATGGAGTAATAGCTTGCAGCAGTACTTCCATCTAGCGGTCGTTACCAAAAAGAATAATTTTCGACAATGGAAACCCTGGTGGTTGTTCTATTTTGTATGTTGCCATTTCATAACATGGGAATGGCCGATCTGATATAAAGTAAAGGTTGGTAATATCGTGATACTAATAATATTACGATAGTTCTTTTCGAGAATTTTTTTTACAATTTTACTGAGAGATAGGAAGATCTATTTTTTGCGTCAACGTAATAAGGGAATGTTCGTGGACACGTTTCTGCACAAAACCGGTCCTTCACTCGCTCAGTAAAATTGTAAGAAATTAAAAAAAAAGAACTATCATAATATTATTAATATCGCAATATTACCAACCTTTACCCTATATGTGACTAGTGATGCAACATAGGAAAGCGCAATGGCTTGCCATATTCATGAAATTATTGCGTTTCACTTCCTGAAGATCATACCCTTGACATGTAATTTCGGACATACTTTGACTCATTGTGGGCTCTGTACCTATATGCGATTATTCTTCAAGTTCGACAGGCAACCTGAGTGTCATGCGTGAATCCAACGCTGATAGTTGGACTGTCCTGCCTAGTCCCTGATAGTTCCAGGTTCTAGCAGCAGACGAGTAGACTGATAAGCCCCAGGTTCCCGAAGCTCCAACCCTTCCTGAATTATCATCGTGAAACTGACGCTGACAAGTGGGCCATCATGCTTCAGTCTTTCATATGGCTAGATCCCATCCTTAGACGATTAACCTGATAAGCCTCAGGTGCCCGAAGTCCCACGTCCTTCCTCTATCAGCATCGGAAATTTGTATTACAGTAGAGCATCGATTATCCGAATACCGATCAACCGAAACATCGGTTAACCAAAAGAGTTCTAGTCGGCAAATTCAAATTTGCCCGCGTGCCATGTAGAAGTTTCGCTAGCGCTGTTTGCGAGATTTAGAGGCAAAAAAAAAAAGTCTCAGCTCTGAAGCAAAAAAAAAAAAAAAAAAAAAAAAAAAAGGACTTATTTTCCTAAACTTTAGGCCTACTTTAATGGCCATTTTGAACTTGTCAAACTAGGCTAGTCAGTTCTGTGTGTTATTTGTAAGACGTGTGATACAAAATACAGTATATACTCTGTGTACAGTTTTGTGTTTAATATCAGTGTTTCTTTGTTCCATACTGCTCCTGTGACAACGGTACAATTTGTTTTCGTAAATGATTGGTTATCCGAAAAATCAGTTACCCGAGCCTCCCCCCCATCTCCAATTGTTTCGGAAATCGATGTTCTACTGTACTCCCAAACTCTACCCTAGCCAATTTTTACTGTTAAGCTATAACCTTACTTCGACAATGATTGCCACACGAGTATAATAATTGTGTGAAGTGACTGAGCGATGTAGGATATCGCTTTGAAAACAAAGATCATGGAATAAAATTATGTGATTGTTAATCGCTGTCATGCACCTGGTTTCTGATTTTGTTGACATATTATGAATTTTATGTTTCAAGGTAGCAGACCATGCCTTCATTTCTTTTGGAGGAAGAGTCATGCTTGCAGTGCTATCATATATATTGCTTTTACTTGCTCTACATATCTGTATTGTTCTATTATTTAATTCCATTATTTATTTTTATTGTCTCGCTTAATAACAAAGATATTCCATTGCTTAATTTTTCTCTTAATTCATTTAAAAGCTGAATAAATTTAAATTAAATATGACATATTTTCTTCTCTAGTAACATAGGCCTACCATGTAAAGGACCCTGGCAATTTTTCTGTTTTGTTTCGCGTCTCGTTATGTTTACCGTACGAAAACGTCTGTTGTTGTTCAGTCAACTGTCCGAAGACAGGTTTGAACCTCATAAGAAACGTCTAGTGTCAGCGAATTCACTTCTAACAATAGACGTACCTGTTCTATTTCAAATGTTAAAATGTTATGTTTTATTTAACGACGCTCGCAACTGCAGAGGTTATATCAGCGTCGCCGGATGTGCCGGAATTTTGTCCCGCAGGAGTTCTTTTACATGCCAGTAAATCTACTGACATGAGCCTGTCGCATTTAAGTACACTTAAATGCCATCGAACTGGCCCGGGATCGAACCCGCAACCTTGGGCATAGAAGGCCAGCGCTATACCAACTCGCCAACCAGGTCGACTGTTCTATTTAAATATTTCCATATTTTATGGAAACGATTGAAAACTGACGAATCTCCCTAAGGAAACACACTGTTATAATTCCTCCCCAGATGTTTTATAGTCTAAAAATCTCAGAAAAAAAGATAAGGAATTATGCGATAATGTATGGTATTCAATAAACAGAAGGATCAACGAAGAGGAGAAAAGCAAAGATTCACTTGTACAGAGAAGTACTTGTACTGGCGGACAGTGAGGAGAAGTCATATGAATTCGTGTGTTTATTGGTTTAGTACTTCGAAGATAATCGGAACAATAAAAAATAATCTCTCGCTTCTATAAAAATATCAACTTATACTCTCTAGGTCAGCCCTGGGCACAACGGGGAAGTGGAACGCAACTCTGAAACACTCTCCTATATCCTTTCCGCTTCATTGCCTTATAAACAAACGCACAATAGGCACTGCGCATCAGTGATGGATTTCAAGCGACCAACGAGGGCAAAAGTTCGTAAAAGCTATGATGCAATCCGTCACTGAGCAATGCTTAACTGTCGGTCTACTCGTCTCAGCCAAAGAAGGTGGAGTGAGAAGTTAAGGGGAAATTTGTATGACTGAATTGAGTTAATAGCGCCGCGGCTTGTTCTAGGTTCGTAATAGTAAGACGTTTAGGAGGCGTTATTTCCTCCTGTTTATTGAAATTATAACACCAAAAAAATTTTTTTACAATCTGTTGTAAAATTTATTTAAAGGTTATTCTGTATCATGTTATTGTTCGATGTATCGGTACCTACACACATTTCTGTTCAAATTGGCATGTAAAATACCTCGTTTACTCTTCCTGCACTTCCTGCCCGTCACGCAGAATTCAGTGTGTGATTCAGCTTATACGAAGTACTGGCGTTAAAATTTCAAACAAAAGTTTTACTTTCATTGTTTCATGATCCTCAGAATGTTTCAAAACAAGCTGTTAACAAGCAGTTGCTCGACACGGTGAGTGACTCAACGTGAACTTTGTCGGTTCCGCTGCTCGAAATGACAATGCTGTACCCCTTTCACTTCAAATGTCAAATTTAAAGTATTTTAATCTGTGAGTTGTATTCGACCGAAAGTTACTTCGTAAATGTTGAACAACATTGACCAATATACTTGTAACTTTTCATGTCAAAGACACATTGAGATACCCTGAATGTATGGGAGCAAATCACTATTTAAATATACATACATTTTTAATACATTGATTGCCGCCTGCGTAGATCCCAGGTCCGTGGCTTCAGTTCCCACTTTGGCTAATTTATTAGATAGTTAAGTTATGACGTCGAACTAAGTACATATCACGGATGTTAGGAGGTGATCAGAACATTGATTAACAAATGGTGATGTACATTTTGAACACTTACTATGAGACTGTACGTACATAAGCAACATATAGCATTTCTCAGAAGATACCATTTTTGTTGCTTTGTGAGTAAACAATAAAAGTTAGGAAAAAAAGTTTCAGTGGAAGTTTCCAATGATCCCTTCAATGACCCATTTTCTCATTCCAAATTTGGAAGTTGACCACAGGTACTCCTACTTCCGGCTTGTTACGGGAAATGGTACTACCACCAATCGATTCTTTACACAGGTTTTGGTTACACAATTTTTTTATGAACAACCATTATCACATAGTTTTCGAGAAAAAAAGGCGTATCAGGTGGTCTGAAACACCTGGTACACACATGTACCGGGACATAATTTTATTTTTAATAACATTTCTAATATTAACCTGGCTATAGCTTTGGATGAACGGTTGAGATCCGAAAACACCGTTTGCTACCTCCTTCCACGACTGGAGTTCGATGATACTGACGTAATATACAAACAAATCACTTTACTAGGTATAGCAGGGAAGAAAAGTAGTTCATCCATTTACGTAAACTAGGAAATATCGCGATTCAGAGTTTGATAATTTTCATTAAGTTTTTCTTTAATCAAAATCAATACTGTATTAACAATAAGTGTTTTTTACTCACGAACTGAGCTGTCCATGCGGACATATTAATTATGCAGTGTATATTATACTGTCTACAGCCCATTACCGTACAATTTAGAGAATAAAGTTAAATTGAAAAATAATCATAATACGCATATTTAAACATATTTTTGAAAATGGTGGCCGTTCATTTCGATAAAGGCTTCAGTTCTTTTGTTCATATTATCGCACTACAGACTATTGTACCTAATTCCAATGACCAGTTTCTTCCTTCGTACTAGTAACTCATTTTGAAATAACTCTGTACCTACTCTATAAAAGAGTACCTTACGTACTGTAAATTCAATCTTCACATATGCCCGATCCGAAAATATAAAATTACTCAGACATGCTATCTACTGTCCGTCCAAGTGATTTTGTCACAGGGTCGTAGAAAGGGAGGAAATCACGTAACAGTTAATTACTTAACGAGGCCTTTTATTTACGTTATTATAAACAGTTGTATAATATTACGTAGACGTCCAATTCCTAACAGAAATTAATGTTTTCAGAAAAGAGCTAAGACAGTCTAACCACTAGCCTTTACAGATGGGCGAGCAGAAGTTGGTGGGGGGAAAACGGGATGCCACGTAGGCAAACGGACGACAGTACCTGTGCGAAAATATGATTCAATATTGAAGCTCTTTCGTCACTGAAAAACGCGAACATATTTCTGGAACGTACTATACTCACTAACCCAATACTGTTTACTGTGACCGTAAGGCGGCTTTGACTGCATATGCGGCCTTGGTTCTGTGCGGAGGACGATTGGAAGTTTATTAGTAGAGGAGGTGAGAGTGAAGAACATTAAAAAACTCAGGTAAAATAAAAATTGAATAAAAATAAAATGATGTCCCTGTATATACACGTGTATATATATATTACAGTCATTTCTGTATGCTCAGGAGTGAGAATCTAATCTCCTGATTCGATGCTATAATCGGAGTGGGTTCAAGTCGCAGATAATGAGTGGGGATCTCTTAGTTTCTTTTCACAAAAATATTATCTTGTCATAATTCCAGCCACGCTAAATAACCTCGTAGCTGGTTCACAATAGTTGAATAACCAATTTTGTATTGCTTCGATAGTCATTTAAATTAATATTTTTAATTCTTACCTTCCGCGCGCTTTCTTCTTCATTTACAACTGTGTCCCACATCAGCCATAAAAGCTCTTGATTCTTGCTACCTATATTATGAGGCATTTGTTCTCAGCATTTTTTCTCGGTAATAAAAAAAAAAGGGTACCAACATTACCTTGTAGAATTTTTTTAAATCCTTCTCTTCTTTTGTTGCTGTTTTACTTGAAATTGTGTTGCTTAATTTTATGTCTTTTCTTTCAACGTCGATAAAATTTGTTTTCCGATTGTATTGTTGAAATAACTTACATGATGTTAAAGATGCATATTAATATTTTAATTATATAAGCGGTTAATAAATTTTTCTGTAAAATAATGTAACACTGTTGATTGATTTAATTATAAATATTTATTTAACACAAAATATAACTGGCTTCTTGTCATGATTTGGTATGTTTAGAGATATAACTAAAATAAATAATCATTCATGTAGGTTTTAGCATGCGGGGAGATGTTTTTACTGTTGCACAGTACATCAAAACTTTTACAGATGTTGATACATTTTTTTATTTTATTTTAAAAGTATATGGGTTCAAATTAATAAGTTAAGAACGACTGTGCTCCTTCATATTTCGTAAAATAAGTACAATGCTGACAGCGCCCATAAAAGTCTTGCAACACCTCACTGAACAATACTGAATACAACTTTGTAGCGAAGTAGTTACCATAAGAGTAAAGTTAACATCTCATTTGCAATGCTAAAGGATTCAAAGTGTTCACTTCATAATTTTACTGCAGGAAAACTAGAATTTCATTCCGTTATTAAAAGTTACTTCTCACGTCTCTTTGTGGCATTTATTGCCGATAAATTCAAACGCAGAATATCGTAACTTAGATCAGTGGTGGTTCGGGTCTCCATGAAGACTGTTTTAAAATTCATATCATATTATTTTGAAAATTATTTAACATAAGTGGATATTATGCTAATATTGCGAACCGAATTTCAAGCGAATATGTTATGATCAGTAAGAATAATTATACACTTTTTATATCTATAATGCGGCTGACATTTCAAGATCGTGGCTTAGACCGGTTTCGTCATAGCGAGATATAGGTTATTCGTTATCTCGTGAAACCAAAATGGTTGCGTGTGCGTAGCATATAGTAAGAACCTTATGGTGAGGGTAAGTGAGCTCCTTTGCTATGTGTAGGAGTGTAGCGAGGGAAGAAACTTCTCAGTCCACATTTTTCTTCCCCTGACGCGCAGAAAATTTTCACGAGATACCGAATGGCCTATAGCAACCAATGGATTCTTATTGAGCATATGCTAATGAATTGTGTAAACCTTATTATTACATTAATAGTAACAATAGGATATCGCAGGTTGTAGGCTATGTTGATGGAATAGGCTATAATGCCACTGATGATGAGTTTTGGATAATTGATGTTAACATCAGTAACGAATTACTGACACATGTCAAGACTGTTCAGAGTAGTCTTTTATATTTTGAGAATGTAGTTACCACGTGAATTGTTTATAATTTAAAGTTATTCACTATATTTACTTCATTTTATATGGTATTACGCAAAAGAATTAAATTGAGGTTTGTTAATAAAAATCACATAACCTTCACGTAGTTTATATAGGAGACGAAACGTAATATCTGTGCAGTTTTAATTACGTAATTTGATTAAATTTTAGTTGAATTGCAATAAAGCATTTATAAGAGATTCCAAATGAAATTATAATTATTTGCACACATATCCGGAAAGTAACAGAACCACCACTGACCTAAATATGATGTATGATTACTTTGAATACCAACTTGCTTAAGCCTATATAAAACAACATACTTTTAGTTGAATAATATATCGTTTATTTTTCTGTATTTAATTATTTATTCCTTTATGTTACATTTAATGTTTTATAAACGTTTTCCTCGCCCAGTGAAATCATCAGATAAAACTTTGTAAATAGGCAATATTTTAACCTCAAGTTTGTCAATACGTGTACATCAAGCATCAATTATCACTAAGTAAAATTGATAAAACAATAAAGTAGAACTAATAGATAAAACATGTGAGAATACAAACATTTACAAAATATATTACGGGTTTTCACAGTTGTATATCCAATCCAACATAGATCAATTAACTTTTTCCATTCACAATAATATGCCACAATTTTACTTAGGGTAAACAACGAATGTAAACTTTACACATTTCAAATATAATGGGTCACACTGTAAGTCAGCTTTCACTTACATTACCGGCAACCAATATAATTTAATAGGACTAATTATGTACACATTTTTTAAATGTAAGTGAAACCCCGTAGCTAATATATTTTGTAAATATTTGTATTCTCACATATTTTATCTATTACTTCTAGTTTATTGTTTTATCTATTTTACTTAGCGATAGTTGTTGCTTTCTATACATGTATTGACAAACTTGAGGTTAAAATATTGCCTATTTATAAAGTTTTATCTTATGATACCGCTGGGCGACGAAAACGTTTATAAAAACATCAAATGTAATATAAAGGAATAAATCCTTAAATATTATACTATAAGTCATTGACTGAAAAATAAATATTTATTCAACTAGATCTTAAGAGTTATCTGAAAAACTCCCGAAATGAATTGTAAAAAGCATACTTTTAACTAAACCTCCAGTTCTCTGGACCGTGTTTTAACGGTAACTCTCAACTGTGGTTACACAACATACCTGTATCGATGGATTTGAATACCTGTTACGTATGACGAATCGAAATAAACTTAAATAATTTGGAATATGGAATTTTGTATTATAAATACTATCATTGTCAACATCAAAACCGCATTAAACATTCTCAAAATGTGAGCTTGATCAGTTCAGCACAGTCCTGAATTAGATAATGAACTGATATTTAAAATTAATGGAATGTTTCCTGCGAAATTATTATGCATTTTTACAGTGCAATGAGAGATACAATATTTCGCAGAAAAATTAATTTAGAACACAAATTAGATCCAAAACCAGTAGATTTCGCAAGTATTTGCATTGTATTTTATATTTATTATACATAAATAAGCAACGTATTATTTTGTAAATTACAGCTTTGAATTTATCAAATACCTTCCAAATGTTCTATATTGTTTTTAAGTATTTAATTGAGAACTTGTGTATGCGTATTTTAAGTTGATTGTATTCCTTAATATATGGTTATTGTAGTTAAAACAGTTAACACATTTAGTCACATTTTGATATGATTTGATTCTCTTAAAAGTAAATTTTATTAACCTTCTTACCTCACCTTTCTGAATGTAGCACAGTATTCTCTGAATTTCAAGAATGTATACACTTCTGTATCTTAAAACATTTATTACTCAAATTATAACTCCATAGAATTTATGAATAATGCAGGTTATTCACATATCTTTAATAATACTTAATGTGTATATATACAGTTTATTTTTAATGTAGTAATTGCCATATCTATATTTATTATACCACACAGCATCAGAACCTTGTCTCTCAGTTAAGAGAAGTTGTACAGGGACTGGTATTGTTTCATTTCATAAAAAGATGAAACTGAACGTAATGGTGGGTAGTAAGATGTTTTTAACTTTTTCTGAACGCTGTCTTGAGACTCAAGTGTTTTCAATTACATGTGAAGAATGCTAGAGGAATGGACAGACTCGTATGTGATGAGTCGAAAGCATTCGGAAGTGGACCGCTGGAATTCTTCTCTCATTCCTCACTACTTGCCGCTACTCTGCCTGTATCTTCCTTGATGCCGGTCTCTCCTGAAACAACAAGAAAACAGATCGTCACAAAAACTGAAGATGAAGCCGTTAGTCAGGTGATCAAACGAATCCGAATTTGATAACACAATCTCAAGGGAAAAAATGGAACTCTCTGCATCATAATCCACAGTTAATTCCCGATTTACCACGAAAATCGTCTGTAGCTGCATTTAGATTGGCAACAGGAATATATCAGTCCCCTAATTGCCCATTGTGCAACTCAAACCAAGAAATGGATTCGGAACACCTCAAAATCTGTGCTTCAGTGGCTGACCATGATAATATCTTTGAAAAATATTGGAGTGCAAGAGGTGAAATGACTTTATTGTCAAACGCTTGGCATTAGACGACGACAACAACAACAACAACAACGAACCCAAACTATGGCTTTCGGGCTGTCACTAAAGCGTCCGGGTTCGAATCCCGGCGTAGCCTATAATTTTTCATTTGAAAATCCATAGTGAAACTTGTGGGGGACAAGTTCGCAGTTGGGGCTTCCGTCGGGCATCTACCATCTCCCTACATTAGGCATCAGCACCATTCCATTATCATTCCATTACATTCCTCGTACGTCAACTGGCGACTCATGGAAGAGACTGGTCTAGGGATCAGAAGTCTGCATTCCAATAAAAACAACCGATCGCGGGTCATGAAAATACAAAACAATAACATAAGTCAATGTCTGGTCAGGTTTTGGGAAACAGCAAAATTGGTCCATTTTTCATAGACGGAAATTTGAACTCTGATAATTATCAATAGCTTCTGCAAGATGATGTTATCCCAGCTTTTAGACAGTTGTTTCCTGGTGTGTGTCAAGAGAACATCTGGTTTGAACAAGATGGTGCATCTCCACATTATGGTAGAAGAGTAATGAATTTCCTCAACCAAATGTTCCCTGGTAGATGGATTGGAAGAAGAGGACACATTGAATGACCAGCTAGATCACCTGACTTCAACCCATTGGATTTCTTCCTGTGGGGTTACTTAAAGTCCAGGGTGTATCGTGATAGACCGAACAGTGTTGAAGATATGAAATTAAGGATTAGTGATGAGATACAACTGATCATTTCTGAAACTGTGAGAAAGTCACTAGACTGCTTTCGTGATAGACTGGGACATTGCTTGTCCGTGAATGGTTCCCATTTTGAACATTTGTTATAGTTTTAAACATTATCTGAGACAGTTAGGTAGGTTATTGTTTTGTTTGTTTCGTGGCCTACTCCATATGAATACACACATTTATTTTGTGTTACATTATCAAAGCATTTTCAAACTTCTATTTGTATGTAAAATTGAATGGAGATTTCAAATATGTAAAATTTAATATAGATTGATATTTTAAAAAAATGTTATTTTTTGCCACACCCTGTACATGAATCAATACTTTTGTGAGACCACAGCTATAAGTTTTATTTCGATATCTCCAACAACTTTTTTTTTTGTATTTCTTCATAAAATGAATATATAAAGAGTTATTAGCAGGGAACGGATTTATATGGACTAAAAATATATGAAATATGTAAATATATATGTAGTTATTTTTACCAAAATATGGAATTAAATATGGATTTTTACCAAAATATGGAATTAAATATTGACTTAAAATTATAAAAAAATGACTATGTACGTTAAATATTGGTACATTTTAATCAAACTAAACAAAAAATATAATGGACGTACCTTATCTTCCAATGTAGTTTCAACAAAACACAATTTTTATTGTCTGTTACCATAACAATAGGTTACAAACATTTCTTTCAAGTGCTGAAAAGTGAATCTTCTTCTATTGTCTCTGAGGATAGATTTATACTGACTAAAAGAGCGTTCGACGTCACAAGAAGTAACTGGTACATAATTCAATTTCACAATGTCTGCTGGGGATAAGTCCAAGTTAATCTTCACTGTTGATTCACCACTCATCACAGCAACAACCTTTTGTAGTTCTTCATATCCAGGGTTTTTTGAAAGTACAGTGTCCACCTTAGCTCTTACTGCATCTGCAACTTTACCTCTACCACGATTCAGTTGTTCCACAGTACTATTTATAATTTCAAAACTTTCAGATAGTGAAAGGTGCCTATTTTGGAGACTTTTGAGCGTTTTTATGATGCATGAAAATGTATGCTGAATGTGAGCTAAGTCATTCTTCACACTTATGTCACAGGTAACTGTTTTCGCAGTATCAATTGAGACTGCATCTTCAGAGTCCAATGCAAGGAGAACATTGTTAATAGAGTCTATATGTTCGGCATAATATTCAACTGCTTCTAGCCATGTACCCCATCTAGTTAAAATTGGCTTTGGTGGCAATGGAATTTCAGGGTACATTTCTTTCAACACGTTAACTCTACTGGGAGCTTTGAGAAATACTTTTTTCACTGATGAAATCAACAAATCTACTTTAGGGAAATTGTCTCTGACCACTTCTGCCACACGATGAAATGCATGCGCCACACAAGTAAAATGAGTCAATTTAGGATATACAACAGATAATGCTTGTCCAGCTTTGACCATATAAGGGGCAGCATCGCTAATAAAGAATAACACATTATCGTACATAATACCCTTTGGCCACAGGATACCCATAGCTTCGTTGAACAGTTTAACTATAGTTTTGTTATTGCACTTTTCTAGAACATCACAATGTAAAAGAATTCGTTCAGAATATTGTTCACTTAACAAACCGATAACTACATTACCAACAAGTCTACCTTCTTTGTCGGGAGTCTCATCAATGGAAACCCAAATTGAACTATCTTTAATTTCATCTCTTATCTTCTGTATTGTCTCATCGTAGATGGATGGAGCATACGTCTTCCTAAGTGTTGACTCATCCGGGATTGTATGTTGAGTATATTTTTCAAGGAATTCCCTGAAGACCTTATTCTTTAGTTTGTAGAGAGGAATATCAGCAGAGATGAGAGAACGGCACAGGTCGATGTTAAACTCAGATCTTACATTCGATGTTGTTGGTTGTGTTAAAAACAATTGTCTCTGCTTGGAATTTAGTTGTTTGTTGGCCTGATGTTTACTAGTTGTAATGTGTTGTTGCACCAGGAACTTTTGTGTAGATGATACTGCACACTGACACAAATTACAAAATAATATTTTATTGTCAGTTGATAAACCATCTTCTTTAAATTCTGAAATGTAACTTGTTAGTTTTGATTTTAAATTGACTGAATGACGTACTTTTGGCATATTTACCGTCTTTATAGTATGATTTACAAAACTGAACCTATGTGTACTCTGACTGGCATTTAACTGTTGAGCTGCACAACTGAAGTCTGTTAAAAATTTTAAATTAAATTAATACAGTTTTGTAACTTACTTTCCCATTGTTGATAGGACTGCTAATTTTCAAATAACTCTGATGTTAAAGGGATTACTGAACATGTGTTTAAATCTCTATTGTTGAAATGTATTTTTAAAAGTTAATGGAATTTTGTTTTGTTTTATTGTTAAACCTAATATAATATGGACTGTTTTATATGAAATATGGAAAATATATGGAAATTAACGAAAATATGTACTAAACTCTAAAATATGGAAAAATATGGAAAATAAAAGTAGGATTTTTCAACCCTACACATTGTGAAACATAAAGATAATGCAAAATATAAATTATATTAGCTTTATAAGTAAATATGTATTTACATATAAATCCTTTCCCTGGTTATTAGCAATATTTCATACTTAATTAACACACTGTATATATCTTGTTTATGCCAGCGTTTTCTGGGTCGACAAATATCTCTTCTACTTAATGATTCATCATTGTATTTAACCTAGCGGTCCACACCTGTGGAGTAATGGTCAGCGCGTCTGGCCGCGAAACCAGGTGGCCCGGGTTCGAATCCCGGTTGGGGCAAGTTACCTGGTTGAGGATTTTCCGGGGTTTTCCCTCAACCCAATACGAGCAAATGCTGGGTAACTTTTGGTGCTGGACCCCGGACTCATTTCACCGGC
Source organism: Periplaneta americana (assembly GCF_040183065.1). NCBI lineage: Eukaryota > Metazoa > Arthropoda > Insecta > Blattodea > Blattidae > Periplaneta > Periplaneta americana. Next base: position 157,753,868 of record NC_091117.1, read on the forward strand.
ATTATCACCTTCATCTCTTTCGGACGCTAAATAACCTAGATGTTGATACAGCTTCGTAAAATAACCCACTAAAATAAAAATTAACCTAGCGTTCGGATGCCGGAAAATAGACACCCCTGACGAAAGTTTCAGTATCTACAAGGAATTTAGTTACACTTATTTCCCCACAGGTGTAGAGGGACAAATAGTAAACTCGTAGCCTCAAACGCCACATAGTATGTAACTAAGATATTACTAGGACGCGAGAGAGGAGAAATTTTTCCAAAGGTTCTAATTTAGGTTTGGAGGTCTTTAACGTGCCGAAAAACTTCTACACGGGGCACACGTTTTTATTGTTATAAGTTGGGACAGGACCAGCAATTTTATTATTATAGGTTTAATTTGTACCTACTTCATTAAAAAAATTCTTTGTTCTCAACTTCTACAATAAACTGTCTAGTCTTTATTAATCAGATAATCTTTTCATACTTTGATTTTTATTGTAATTGTAAATTTAATATTAATTGTAATTCTAATTGTAATTGTATTCTTCATATTGTAGTTGTAATCCCCTGGTAGAGGGGAAGAGAAGGTCTTAACGTCTTATCTGTATCAGGTTAAATAAATAAATACTAAAGAAATGCTTTTTCCTTTGAAGTATTTTATTAAATTATTATAATATCACGCAATTTCAATAACATGACAACAATTCATGTTCTCATTTAGAAAAATATTGTTAGGATAACTTATAAATGGCAGATGCTGAGAAAATGGGTAATGAAGTGAGGCAGATTTAACATTACAGATAATATAGGGTCCACACCTGTGGAGTAACGGTTAGCACGTCTGGCCGCGAAACCAGGTGGCCCGGGTTCGATTCCCGGTCGGGGCAAGTTACTTGGTTGACGTTTTTTCCGGGGTTTACCCTCAATCAAATATGAGCAAATGCTGGGTAACTTTCGGTGCTGGACCCCGGACTCATTTCACCGGCATTATCACCTTCATCTCGTTCAGACGCTAAATATCCTGTTGATTAAGCGTTGTAAAATAACCTACTAAAATAAAAAAAATAATATAGGAGATCCCGAACTCCGTTAATGACACAAGAGCGTAGAAAACACTTGCAGGTTTCAATCGATACTTAGTATACTAAAGAAGAACCTTTTAGCTCATAATCATCGAAGACATTAAATACCACAATATAATTGCAGAATTAATAATGTATTAGTCTAGTTTAAGATAGCCAAGTATATTCAATTCCAGGGAATAGCGACTATTCCAAGCTTCAACCGATAGTTATCGCCCTGAGAATGAAACCAGTTGGAGCAATTAAATCCCAGACATGGTTGTAAAACATGGAATATTGTTGGTTCATAATTCAGTAGCCACATATAGCGGACGCTAAAGAGCAGATGACACTTCCAAGTCTCGACCGATAGTTACCAGTATCAACGTGAGTTGAATCTTAAGTAGTTTCTACACATTGGTGCAGTTAAATTTTCACACAGAGTTGCTAAACTCAAAACCTTCTTCATAACCAATTACCTAAAAAGTCCGAAATCTTCTAGAAAAATACGCTATTCACATGTTGTCTGGTTTTGAATACGTGATCTTTCAATTCGTTGCCAGTCACTTTATCGATCGAAATACTTGGCTGCCATAATTTAGATTTAAAATCAAATGATTCCACAGTTGAGAGTTTGGTTACAATATATTTCTCGGTATTATTCCATTACTACAATAAAGTTAAGAACACAGAGACACTGGAATCCCCTCCCGGAATCGAAAGCTCTAGCAAACCACTGCTTTAGTGGGTTTCGCACTCCTCCTCTGGGATTCGAAGCGGAGTCTGACCTGAGAGCGCTTAGTTTGAACTTTATTGTAATTCAAGCCCAGTCCCTTTGGAGAGAAGCAAAGCTTTCAGACGTTGTGTGGGAACAGAGGGCTCTGGATACTATTACGTTGTGGCTACGGCCTCTTCTGTCTTCTATATTGTCAGTGCATCCGTCCTTATTAGAAAAGATGCCCTCGCTATAACAGTATTAACTACTCACACCTTAAGCTGGACTCGCACGATCCGTAATACTGACAGTATTTTGAACACTGTCACTAATATTGAGATTGTATAGGTCGGATTGATGGACTTGCAGTATGGAAAATTCATAATCGTGTTTTATTATTAAGAGACGAATTTCAGTATATATGCACATTTTATTGCCTAGTTCAAAATTGCATGCTACACATTCTTTAAAACTATTCCAAGAATTTGGAACAAAAGGACGACATTTATGACGCATATAATGTACAGTAGTGGCAAAAAAAAAAAAACCATTGTAACTGATTTCAGAGCCTTGTTCACTCCAGACCACGATAGATTGATAGCTAAGGTTTTCGTGGTTCGAATCCTTCCTGGGAAGGAAACTTTATTTATTTTTTTTTGTTGTTTATTCAAATTTATTCCCAATACTTTTCGATTGCAGCGATATTTTACTACTTAATTAACTTATTATTCCCATAACATGAATTTTACCGGCAATCGAAAAGTATTGGGAATAAATTTGAATAAGGAACAAAAAAAGTTTCCTTTTCAGGCAGGATTTGAACCACGAAAGTCTTAGTTACCAGACTATCGTGCTCTGAAATCAGCTACAAGGTTCGGTCCTGTTTTTTTTTTTGCCACTACTGTACATATATATATATATATATATATATATATATATATATATATATATATATATATATATATACAAAACAAAAAATGGACACTTCCAGTATGTAAATGAAAATATTTCATTCCAGTAGGCCTATATACTTACGTCTTTAGTGTATATACCAGAGGTCTACGCGAAGTAGTTCATAGCATAATCCGATAGGTAGCGCACATGCATGATGGGTAAAATTGTCACGAGCGATAATCCTCGAACGGTATAAGCCGAGCGTTAGACATTCGTTCTTGTTACAGTGATGAACTGTGTAGTAACATCGTAGATGTTTATAATTTCAAAACTTTCCAGTGTTTAACTAAACTCTCCATAGTACAACTACAAAACTTGCTTTAAAATATAATATAAACGTTGTAGGTAAATGTTTTTGCCCCCCCCCACACACACAGGAGTGATTTCGTTTTTGCCACATCTGACAGATGTTATTGGATGTAAATGTAATTATTATAAACGGAGAACACAATCACGATAATGCAAGAACTGTATCAAGTTTTCTAGTAATAATAATAATAATAATAATAATAACCTCTAATAATTAGTGTATCAATCTTTGCGTTGTAACAGTTGTGCAGCATGATTATTCGTTTTGTTATATTTTCTGTGACGTTAATATTGTTATTAATCTACTGCTATATCAATAATATTTTGTAAAACGTTTCTACATTGTCGCAGTATAGGCGGAACACTATGTATGGACCTATCATATTATATATGTGGTAAATCGAATATTGAATAATTATTAATTAGCAATAATAACTGTATATCTAAGTTTTTCATACTATTTTATTTATAACTTCATGTTCCTGTTTTGGTACGTTCCATTGACTGTTCCATTAAACGTTTGTCATAAACGCAGAAAATAAAGCCTTATTTTTACCGTGTGAGCAAAACATATGTGTATCTTATCTGTCGCCTTCCATACAAGATAAGACATGTCGGTGAGATGATCTTGTACTGTGCTTCTATTTATTACGAGCGTATCACGACCGATCGTAACTCACTCGAGGGTGCGACACTCGACCGAGTTAAAGCGAGCGATTTAACTCCAATGCAGCACTCTGATATATACAGAGTGAACCGTAAGTAATGTCATTGAATTCGGGAGTTATTTTTTTTTAGATATTTCAAACAAAAAAGTTTAATACTATTCTCCTCATTTTTTCTTCATTTTCGACATAAAAATTGCTGTTGTTGGTATAATTACAGCAGATCTTGAAATGTCCTATCAGTCTCTAATTAGAAGAACCTTTCACTTTTCAGAAATTGTCATGCATGTATTCGTATATGCTCGACATTCATCCGAAAACAGTTTTTGAAGTTATTCTTTACGGTCAGTTTTATTCAGTTCAGGATATCCATATCATTATACTGATCACGTTTCACTGCCTATTTCGTGATCCACTATTTTTTTATGTTTTCCTAATGCATTTGCTAAAATTATTGGGTCACAAGCTTTTTGTCCGTTATTTATGAGCTTTAAGGTCCATTACCACTTTAATCGCATACTAGTAATCATATTTATTGACCGCGTAAAAATGCATACTGAGAGAGAGAGAGAGAGAGAGAGAGAGAGAGAAAGGAAATATTGATTGTGTAAGAGAGAGATTGTCTGAAATGGATAAGGTAACATCATTTGTATTTCCATTATTACTGACCGTGTGAAGTCTATCTTGGAAAACAATGTTTCGAAAAAAAATTTTAGTCTGGTGAGTAAGTAGCAATTGATGACGAATCCCAATAAATTATTTTATCTTAAATAATAAACTAAAATAATATAATAACAAGAAGTCTATGGAAAAAGCAATAATAATGGTATTTTTATATGAAACAAAAATTGCAATAAATGGCAATACTAAAAACAAAATCAAACACACGTTGTCCTAGATCATATATGTAACAGATAACTCATACTTCTGTTAAAATCGGCAGCACTTTGAAGAGAACAACCGCCAGGATCGCCATCCGTCCGCCGTAAACAAACACGAGATGGCAGTACAGTCGCTAATGAAATTCAAATGGGAATTATGACGTGACTCCTTATCTAATAACTAGATGGCAGCGTAGTAACCCTGACAAAAGTTGTTAACTTCAAAACCTATAAGCCCGACCTATCTGGGTATATAATAATCTAGGACATTGTCTATGACTCTTCAGTTACCTCGACTTTGATAATTCATTTGCGCCAGCACTGTGACCACAGACGCGGCAGGAGTAAAAGTTTGGTTGACACGCCACGTAGTAGTGATCGCCATTTTATACAGTAGAAGAGGCAAAATCTGTCCTGTGACCTTTGTAATGTAGCATGACTATATCACAAATGGGTGTCTAGTAAGTTATATTCTGGACGAACTTCCGTGTCAGTAGATTCGTGTAATATTAAACATTCTGAAATAAACTGTCTTTCTAATACAGTGATCGTCAACTTGATGCCCTGTTCGTGCTGAGCTTGATTTGCAACCTAAGATGATGTTTAAGCGTCGTAAAATAACCCACTAAAAATAAAAAAAATAATCATTAGGCCTATAACTTTTACCCCACTTTATAGCTGAATGTTTACTTCATTATCTTCCTATTAGTCCACACCTGTGGAGTAACGATCAGCGCGTCTGGCCGAGAAACCAGGTGGCCGGGGTTCGAATCCCGGTCGGGGCAAGTTACCTGGTTGAGGTTTTTTTCCGGGGTTTTCCCTCAACCCAATACGAGCAAATGCTGGGTAACTTTCGGTGTTGGACCCCGGACTCATTTCACCGGCATTATCATCTTCATATCATTCAGACGCTAAATAACCTGAGATGTTGATACAGCGTCGTAAAATAACCCAATAAAACAAATCTTCCTATTAATTCGTTATTGTGGCAATTTCTAAATTAAATTTAATCATTCCTGATTTCTCTGTCATGAAATAGTGTTTGCAGGCAGCATTTTGAAAGGCCAATAATCGAGAAAGAAGCAATGGTACAATCCTCAGCGGATAGTAGTCCAGGCACCGTATTGTTGAAAATGACTGGGCAATGAGAGTTAGCATTGTAAATAATATCTCAAATATCATTTATGTGTGTGTTTTTTTGAATAGATATGGGCTGAGATTACAATCTTGCTTTACTTTACTCATTTTATTTGACAGGCAGCATTTAATATTCACTCTTCTCACTCGTCGACGCTCAAGCAAATCATATGTTCACAGAGTCTTTTTCTCTTACTGCTCAGTTAGTCGTCGCTACTCATAATAAAGACAATTTGGCCACCTTACATAATGAACGCAAGTGCAGAGAAAGTTGAGACGTCTTTCTTGTAATAAATTCTTGTGGTTCTGTTTTGACGAGCCTACGTTTTTATTGGAGGTACTGACGGGAAAAAATTACATTTTTATGTAACAGAAGGAAGTGTCATGAGATAGTGTTATAGTTTCTGCCAAAAGTATAAGGACACACATTCAAAATAGATGTTTCACTTTTGTCCTTATACTTCTGTGAAACTCCCTGATTTTTACAGGCCTACAGCAACCAAATGCTTGTGAAAAATGATTTTTTTTTACTCCAAACTCAGTCTCACTCTCTTTCAAACTGCGGATTCTATAACAATTTTTCTGTTATGCAGACTTATTGAAAAATTACACTTTTGTAGGAAAAAAATTAATTATTCCAGTATGAATGTATGTACTTGGGCTATATCAATGAATTTTGGGATGGAGTTAGAATTTATCTCATGTTATTCTTCCACATTACAATTATCTGTCACTTCATGTCCACGATCACTGAATTTTGACCTACTTTAACTTTTTTTCAAGGAATAGATCAAACCTTTCCACACGTGTAACAAACTCCACAGCTCATCAGCTGTGGAGTTTGTTACACGTGTGGAAAGGTTATCCATCGATAGGTTTTTACCAACCGCCAATGTTATCATGTAAATGGCAGTGACGGTTCCTGATGAATTTGATGCGAATTTCAAATTCAAGAGAATTTTATTAACTTGCAATTTTTCCTAAATAAAAGAAAGAAGAAATCTGGATTACAATGCGTGGACGAGTTGTCACAAATTTTTAAAATAAAGAGCGATAATTGCACAAGAAATACTTCAGATATGTCTAACTCTATCCCAAACTTCATTGATCTAAATAAGCTCATTCTGGATTAATTAATTCTTTTCCTACAAAAATGTAATTTTTCAATAAGTTCTCATAACAGAAAAATTGGAGTAATTCATTCATTCATTCATTCATTCATTCATTATGGAGTAATTAATTTTTTCCCACAAAAAATGTAGACCTAATTTTTCAATAAGTTTTCATAACAAAGAAATTGCTATAAAATCCACAGTTTCAAAGATAGAGAGACTGGCTTTAAAGTGAAAACTTGAATTTTTCACAGGAATTTGTTCCCTGTTTAATGTATAAAGATCAGGGCGTTTCTCGTAAGTATAAAGTCAGGAGTGAAACATGATTTGTCAAGAAGTGTCCTTAAACTTTTGGTAGAAGCTATAGATGGCAGTATGTTTATGTCTTGCAATTTGCAGCATACAGACTTAAGAGGAAGATTCTTGAATTTCGTGTTGCTCTATAGCTGCATTAGTGTTTACAAATTCCGGAAAGTTTTTTGCTCATTTCATGGTTTGTGTAATTCCTGGACTAGGAGGAACAAACGGGAAATGTCACATTTTATTTGCAACAGGAAACAATGACGTCAAGCAATGAAAAGATAACAATGCGTCCGTTGTAGCATTGCTGTCAGATGTAGTCACGTGAACAGTGAGATTTATAAATCTGTTAGTTTTTAATAGTAATATTTATGGTATATGTTCGAAAGTTTGTAACTGAGAGGAATAAACGCTCGGTTATATTACAGGTTATAATACTGGTACGTTCCTGAAAGCATAACAAGTAAGGGGTTTCAATTTGCTGGAAAGTTTCCATCTCATTTTTAAAAAAGGCATTACATTCACTTCGTTTCCGAAGCGAACAAACGTTTAGCATTTGTTTCCTTGGTATAAAATCAGCTTACGTTACATCGTTTTCTTGGGGATCTCTTCAAATCTAACGAAGGGGCGCTCTGTCTTCTAGCTGGAACACTGAGCAACGTGAAAGATCCTCTTTGTGTAACCTATTCCGTATAATATGTCGTCGTCGTCCGTCTTGCGGGAAGCTGTTGTGGCAGGTGACGTCACATCACGTCACGCCGTGTCGGGAATATCAAAACAATCCATCACCGAGGCAGGACATCAATAAAACTGGGAAGGAAGAGAGGAAATTAGCCTGGCCGCTCGTCGCAACGTCTCATTCAACTGTTTATAGTGTCACGCGCGCCTCCCCGCGGAGAACTCGTTAAATTCACATCGAAGGAAAGATGCATGAAAGGTTAGCTGCGTTTGTTTGTTTGCTTGCATGCATGAGTATGTTATCAAGATTTTCATAGGATTTGAGCCATTAGAGAGAGTTTTCTTGTTTGATTGCTGAAGTGCGTTATCCTGACTCTTATATTTGAACAATATTATATTCTCTTTACTTTCCTCATGATATATCAGAAATATGGGCTTTATACGCGTGTACTAAATTTTATCTTTCATTTCGTTGTAACAAAATAAAAAAATATATATGCATTTATGTTTATAGACATTTAATTTTTAAGAAATGCTGCTAGTTTATTTTATTAATATTTTTCATGAATTATAGAAAAAAATAACATTTTCATAAAATTAATACATAGAAATATTTCTCTATATCTTGTGAATGTAACCAAAAAGAAAGGAACCTTAAAAATTGAGATCTTCTACTGAAAATTTGGATTTGAAAATATTTATAAAAAGTCGAAAAAATAGAGAATAAAGAGCCAAAAAGATTTGTGAGTTAAAATTTTCATTTTGTTAGTCTTTTACATAGTAAACATGATCTGAAAATTGGGTTGAAAAAATGATTAGGAAAAAAGTTGTCATTTTTAGTGGAGTGATCCCTAAGAGGTACTTGAAAAATATAATATTAAAATAACATTGACTCTTCACAACATTATATGAAAAGTAATTTCACTGTACGGAAGTGAAAGTTGGGTATTGTACCAGAATGACAGAAAGAAAATTGAAACGTCATAGATGAGTTTTATGAGATCACTAATAGGTTTCAATTTGATCACAAGCGAAAAAATTGGAAATAGAATACTGAAACAACAGTGGTATTACTCGACAGAGGCCAGTGGAGTCTTGCAATCCGGAGCGCCACTTGTACTTATCCTGCGTTCGTATAACGTCATCGCGATAGTTCACATTACGCCCGCATTTCCACTCGCCTCAGTCGAGTTATAAATTATATTACAGAGTATCAAAATAAAGACTGCAATAACAGTGGTAAATGATATTACAGAGAATCAAAAAGAGTACAGTCTATTGAAAGGATGGCATCTCATTATAGACAACGGCAAGCATTTTATAATAATGGAAGGCGAGATAGTGGACAACCGAGGAAATATATGAGGGGATAATTCTAAAGAAAACTTTTGGTTTGGAACAGGATAAAAGCCAAGCCTTGAAATTAGAGAAGAAGAGAGCAAAAAGACTATAATGAAGGAATTAAGTGAACTCTATATCTGCGAGCCTCATGGATGAACGAATAAATCAAATAGACTTGATGTGTTGTTTTACTCGTAAACCTGACGTCCCACTGATCGCGCGCTATGGAGTCCCACTAAGTTCTAATAGTGTAGATCGAGAAAATCCCGAATCATGGGCTTAATCTAAACCTCTCTATTTACATGTATTCTACAGAACAAATAATATGGGTCAGCAATTACAAAAGGGATCGAAAGATGAAGAAGAAAGTAGGATAAGAAGTCAAGATTCTGCAAGAATTGGAAGGGAATAAATAACATTAGCGACACCGAATAGAGGTAGGTCAATGGGAAGAAGTAAGGTACAGAAAAGTTATAACTTGGTTGGTGCATGAGTGACAAAACATAGGAAAGTGATAAAGTGAAAATGGTGATGGTGACAGAAAATACGGTAAGACAAGGGAATAATAGTGATGAAGGATAAGATACAAGTAATAACCAGGGAGTGATAATAAGTAAGAGTGATACAAATATAATAAAGAAAGTGGGAATGGAAATATAATGAAAGTGTAGACACTACTTCGTCTAAAAATATACAGATTAGGTTAGTGGGAATAAGTGGTCAGTGAACGTTAGTGATTCAAGTGAATAAATAAGTTGACAACTATGGAAGAGTTCAACTTAATGGAAACAATGTTGGGAACAATTACTAAGGAATTGAGAGAAGTGATTATTTAGTTAAATTAGATCAGTAGGAATAAGATAGATAACTGGGAAATGAGGGGTAAGTAGAAAAAGAAGGGAGGGAAACAGAGGTGAGTGACGCCATAGGAAAGTGATCAGGTTCATTTATATGTAATAGCCGGATGTTTAAAAAAAAAAAACGTAGGCAGAAGATTATTGATGCACTGTATACAGAAATGTGAAGGACCATCACAACCGATGTAAGCTGGTGGAATAAATATCATATCATATCATATCATATCATATCATATCATATCATATCATATCATATCATATCATATCATATCATATCATATCATATCATATCAGATCATATCGTCGACCTGGTTGGCGAGTTGGTATAGCGCTGGCCTTCTATGCCCAAGGTTGCGGGTTCGATCCCGGGCCAGGTCGATGGCATTTAAGTGTGCTTGAATGCGACAGGTTCATGTCAGTAGATTTACTGGCATGTAAAAGAACTCCTGCGGGACAAAATTCCGGCACATCCGGCGACGCTGATATAACCTCTGCAGTTGCGAGCGTCGTTAAATAAAACATAACATTTAACATATATCATATCATATCATATCATATCTTAGTCAGCGATATGCTGTTATCAGATTACGGAGATTTACAGCTTAATTTTTCTAATTAACCACACACTTAGAAACGCATAAATGTTTTCATTTATTTTAATGTATTCTATTGCCCCCTTCAATCCACACAGTTACATCACTTGAACCCTGTGTGTACGCTATATAACACCAGTTTTAATTGCGAGCGTATTAGCTGTATTTTTAATACGATATATTCCTACATCAGTTAATATTTCGTAATCACACATTAATGTTCATTTTTTAAACGCAACCCAGAACTTGTAACATTGGTAGGTCTATATAAACAATTTCAATAAAATCTAAAAAAAAAATGTTCTCAATGGTGAATACAGTAACAGATCCATTTCCACATTTGACTCTTCATTTATAAACATAGACTAGGTTGTATTCCGTCTTTCAACTAAAGAAGGAGGATATAACACAGTGCATTCTGTCCACCCTTTTCTTCGCACAACGTACAATATGGCTCATGGCTGATATCGATTCAGTGAAAATGTTTGTCCAAGCATTCATGTGCAAAGCTCAGTAGGAAGGATGAAACTGCATTCCTTCTTGGCCAGTCTGTATTGTTAAGGATGTCTTCTTCCATGCTTCTTGGTGTTTTAGACTCTACCCCCAAGGTGATACGCCTCTCGAAAGTATTTCGAGTAAACCTTAATGGAATTATTTGATTTATCTTTTGTTATTGTTTGTAAGACACTCGCAATATCCTTGGAAATCACTTTAGCTTATTCTTGCCTAGGTGTAATCACGTCCGGGTACATGGAAATTATTTCATAGCGGTAGCTTGAAAGTCTAGGTGACCAGGAACTAACCTTCATAATATTTAATTCCTCGAAATATTATTTGTCAAATCATGGGTTCAGACCAAGCAGATGGCGTTTGATTCTTAAGATAATTCCAAATATGTATCATGGATTTCTTCGAAAGAGTTGTAAAGCAGGTATTCTGTGTGAATTAATATATTTTCTACATATACAATAACTCCGATCTTCGTCGAGATATCTCCAGATAAAATTAACACTCGTTTTTCGCTCAGCCAAGATGTCTGCTTTGCGAACTGTAGATGCGTCTGTCAGTCAGATTCTCGTGATATAACAATGGAATTTGACGGAAAAAGGAGGAACAAAAAGTTAATAGACTGACATGAATCCTCAATTGAGAAAAAGATGAGCTTAAAGAAAGGAATAAGTGTAATGATGATGGTACAAGGGGAAATGGGAGAAAAAACCATGAAAAGGTAAGCGATCGCGCGTCCTTGCAAGGAAATTTGGAGCTGTGAGAAAGAATCTATGTAAGCTCCAAGCTTGCTGGCCACTTGTCTCGCTCCGTTCTTTACTATTTCGCTGAAGGAACTTACGAGAAAATGGACCTAACATATACCTACCATATGAGCGGGAAGAATATCGCAAGCACGAGCAGAATTACAACTGAACAGTAGCAGAATTGAAAGGCTGAAGGTGTCGAACACGTCAGCAGTATAAGTGGTGAGGGAGGGTTGTCGCTGTACTCGCTAGACAAGGGATCCTAGCTCTTATAAGCTGACTGTTATTAAGTGACTGTCTTAATTCTGCAAACTAGCAAAATGTTGTTATAATTTAATCATTCACACGAACAACGTTGTAACCAACAAAAAGAAAATTTTACAGGAGAGTAAAAGAATTGTAAAAATTGTAAAAATTAGTATATTAATCTGTAATTAAAAAAATATATATATATTGGTACCAACTGTTGATTTATGGGTCCACACCTATGGAGTAACGGTTAGCGCTTCTAGCCGCGAAACCAAGTGGCCCGGGTTCGATTCCCGGTCGGGGCAAGTTATCTGAGGTTTTTTCCGTGGTTTTCGCTCAACGCAACATGAGCAAATGCTGGATAACTTTCGGTGCTGGACCCCGGACTCATTTCACCGGCATTATCACCTTCATCTCATTCAGACGCTAAATAACCTAAGATGTTGATAAAGCGTCGTAAAATAACCTACTTTATTTAGGGCTTAGACAAAAAGAAAATTTCCCATCGCATGCAGGAGAACAGACATAACGTAGTTCCATCTTTAACTCAAAAGTTAGTCAACAAAAATTTTGGTTACAACGTTGCTTATTTATTTATACATTTATTTATTTAATATAGGCCTATTTATTTCTACTTGCAGAGTTAAAGCCATAAGACCTCCTCTTCCACTCAACCAGTACAAGAACATTAGCAAATATAAAAAGATAGCAATACAGAAACAATAAACAATTAATGATAATGATAATAATAATAGTAATAATAATAATAACAGTAATAATAATAATAATAAATGAGAAAATGAATACATTCTCTATATACTTATTTAAATTATAGCGGTTAATCTCTTTGCCAACTGAATTAAATAATTTGCCTCACATTGGATCAAGGAAGTCCGCAGGATCCAAACTAAGTAGTAGTAAGATGGTTAGAAAATTAGAGGAAACAGACGGACGAAGAGAGAGAAAAATGATCATGAAAAATAGCCAGTTCTGAAATCTAAATTACCTTGCGCATGCATTCGTAGTTTAAACCACTCGCTTTTGTTGAATGGTTTACCGAGAGTTTGAGAAAACATATACCGAATACGTAGAGAAGAATAAAAAGAAAAGGCTAACCCCTGTGGGCGCACTTGCATTCGATCCCCTCAATGCAAATCTAAACATTATTTACCAGCAATCGAACTTCAATTATTTCAGTATTTTTTTTTTATTTTTATTTATTTATTTAATAATAACATATACATAAAATTAATTGGAGTGAATGATTCAATTTCAGACTTGTTTTACTTTGAATGTTGTTCTTTACTTTAAATCAGTGGTCGTCAGCACTCGCTGAAATGGGCTACGGGTAAGTAGTGCATGACAACATACACCCTCGTGCAGGAGGAAGCATACCCGCCAGCAGCCACGAATGCACGCTGGTGCTGTGAGACGCGGTAAAAGACGCTAGCCCGAGAGTGCAGTGCTCTGATGACCGCTGCTTTAAATTATTAAATGGTTTGGACAAACTACATACTATTGGAGTTAGAGGTATAGTTTTAAAATTATTCCAATCATATTTTAGTAACAGAAGACAAATGACACACATTTAGTGAATATAAATATATTGATATAAGGTGTATCGCAAGGAACAATTTTGGGACCTATTTTATTTCTAATATATGTTAATGATTTGCTAAATATAAATTTAGAAATATTTAATGGATCTATATATTCATATGCTGAAGATACAGTAGTTATTTTCAGTGGGTTTTCTGGGCAAGAAGCATATAGAAATGCTAATATAGGTGCTAATATTGTTAAAAATGGCTTGATTCCAACTTCCCTTCTTTAAATATATCTAAATCAACCTTAGTTCCTTTTTCGTTAACATCTACCAGTGTTCAAAATTTAAAAATAAGCGATGAATATAGACTAATAACACACAGTGAAAATAGTTTAGATCGAAAAAGTTGTAAATGTCCACCAATGAAAGAAGCCACATATGTGAAATATCTGGGCATCATTATTGATCAAAGTTTAAAATGGCCTCATCACATTACTTATCTTTGTAAGAGGCTTCGTAAAACAATTTATAAATTCGTTATTATTCGATGCTACTTACCCATTAGAGTTCTACGAAATGTTTATGGCCATTTTTCGGTCTATCATTCAATATGGTATTATTGTTTGGGGTGGAAGTACAAAAATTAATCTTAGTCCATTAAATTTACTACAAAAACGAATAATTAAAATTTGTTTGAAGAAACGTTTTGATTATCCAGCTAAATTAATTTATTCTAAATTTAATATATTCAATATTGAACAAATTTATAAGTATACTGTGTTAAAATTGTATCATAAAAATCGTACTGTACTAAGTTACATTACAGGCACATAATCATGACACAAGACGAAATAATAATTCAACATTAGTAGAACTTAAATGTTTCACATCTGCTGGTCTAAAGCTTAGCATTAATTTTGGCCCTCGGTTGTATAATTCTTTAGCTAAATTAAGCCCAGAACTTCTAACATGTAACCCACTAACATATAACAAGAAAATTAGAAATGCGTTAATGTCTTCAATTTGATTAAATACATTTATTGCCTATGTGTATGAATTCATCAGCCTATATTATATTTGTATTATATAATTTTGGAATATATATTTTTTTCATAAATTGTCCTACTTTTTTTTTGTAATTATATTCTGTATTCTGTATATTTAAATTTAAATAATAAATAATAAATTGTTCGCCATAAGATGACAGCCATTGTATTGCAAATCTTCTTGGAAACTAATATGCTAGAAGGTTACCTATTATGCAAATTTAAACAAGGAAGATATTGCAGATGACAAATTGGAACACTTGCATAGAGATGACGTAATTTAGGTAGCCAATAATGACATGCCTTCGCTTGTACATATGGAACAATAATTTATAGTTTCTTTATACTATCCAAAGAGTAGGCACAAGCTCTCGTTTTATGCCAGTCGCTTTGCACGCCTTGATCAATAATGGAAGACCAACCATTACCGTATTCCTAGATTCCGGAGCGGAAATAGAGGTCTTGTAATTACAGGAATTAGGTGACGTCATTAGAATAAAAAATTACTCCTTCTATAAAACTTTTAAGTAAACTCATTCTTGGGTTTCGTTTGTTATAAAGATCGTGCCACACTTTTATTCCAAGATCAATATTAGGAACATTAAAGCAATTGAGACATACTTACAAAAAATTAATTCATTTTATTGTCCAAAACTTTGTAATGATACCCCCAGTAGCCCTGTCAGTTGAGGGATTCTCATTGAAATACGAGTAACTGAGGTTTGATTGCTCGTAAATAATGTTTAGATTTGTATTGAGGGGATCGAATGTGAGGCAAATTACTTAATTCACTTGGCAAAGAAGTTAACAGCTATAATTAAAATATACCTATAGAGAAAACAAAGCTATAGTCCCGTTGCTCTTATTTCCGGCAGCCAGTCACGTTGTACATCGGCTGCATTTAAACGTGTGCGTCTTGTGATTCGCTGCTGGTGGCATTATGCACTTTCTAAGGTTCGATAAAAACAGCCCGCCATTTTGGCTCTTTCGTTGGCGTTCGCAGAAAAAAACACGAGGACGTTATTTGCCGCTCAATTATTTGCTCAATTACTGTGTGTTTGATTTATTATCATAGGAGCTACGGCACGATAATGTTTGACGTTGCGGCAAATAGACTCCTCGTCTGGTAGCTCGACAATGAAAGAATAAAAATGGCGAACGATACTACCTACCCAGACTTTATAGAGCCTTCACTTCCTAAGGCGTAAGCAAAGAGGAGGAATCACGCCGGAAATAACAGCGACGTGACTATAATATTTTATGTAAAACAGCCAATAAGAGGGAAAGTGAATTTAAATAACAACATAATTGAGCAAATTATGTTATGCCCCAGAGCTAAAGAGCGCCCTGTAGCATGATTTCCTGTGGAGTATTAAATTTGAAACAGGAACAGTGTCAGCGGAATACATGGTTAAGACGCGCAATGCAGTCACAGCTTGCGAAGTAAATAGATGCTTAGCCAGCGTTATAGAGTTTTGTCGCGCGTGTGGTAAATCACTGCCTACGATAAAAGTATTCTTACGCCACAGATCATTGCTGGACTAATCGCATTGGTGAGTAGAACAAAGCATGCATTTCAATTGGTTAAATTAAATCACGCATTGTTCGAACTCTTTTCTTACGCGTAGTCTCATCAAAGCGACTTATCGCTATATTGCACTGAATCGAATTAATTGTAATAAATGTTGATTAAGACATCTGTAAGCACGTAAAATCAAAACGGGTTTTAAGCCCATCTCACCTGGTGGATGGCGTGGTTGGTACCCCGGGCGGGAAACCGATAACGAAACATAAAAAGTGTTGGTGAGGAGATTCTGGCAGTTAGTTGAGACTTACGGAGGGCATTAATCGGGAGTCTTTTTGGTGAAGAAGCAGACGGTAGCGTTATGGGTCAGCGTCAGCACAAGAAATATCTTGTAAGTAACTTAATTGTACATTTTGTAAATCATAATAAATCAAGTAGAGTTTAAAATTGCAACCAATTCAAACTAAGTTCAGTAACCATGTAGTTATCCTATAGTATCCTGAGAGCTCCAGCTCTTCCAGTAAAATCGTTTCCATTATTGAGTAAAATGGTGGTGTCAGAAATCCTGATAAGTATGAGCAGAAGTCGAACACAGCAGCCATCCGGTTGGCAAGTAATGCGACCTAAGGGACGGTCGCACAACATAACTATTCAGGCTGCGGTGTATGTTACGAAATACACTACGATTTAGAAAACGAAATTTTCAGTTTGTAAAATAGGTCTGTGCGTATGTCAGTTATTAGAATACAAAGGCAAAACACGAAAGGATAATATGCTACTGAAGTTTTATGAAGTGATAGTCATTCTTGTGCATATGAAACCTTGACACTAACAAAACAAATTATTGTAAACTAGTCCAGAAGTGTTTGCTATCAGCAGTGTTGCCAACCGTATGATCTGGATCGTACAAATGCGATAATTTGTCATCCAACCCGCGGATAGTACGCAAAATGTACGATTCTGTCGACAAATAGGATAAAATATGTCGAAAAGAGAGAATTTTAAACATTTATTACAATTTACGAAATTTGAAATATTTTATATATACATTTCTGCAGTATTACTAGTATATTTCATTTAGTAAGGTACCTGAGGGTATTAAGGCCCAGCATGTTATAAAGCCCACTACCTAGTTTTCCCATTAGTTATACACTTTTGCAAAAGACAGCAAGCAACAGCTCTTAGGACCTATTTCTTCATGCATTCGAGTGAGGTATAAAGATTAGATTCTCGTTCTTGTTTGTAGCTGACTGGTGGCAACAAGTTATGTGTGATTATTTCTGCTTTCATTATAAAATTTTGCAAAATTTAAGTTGATATTTAATCGTTTAACTGTGTGTTATTAATATAATATTAAATGCACGTTATTGTGTAAACATTAAGAAGTTTGGGGCTACCGTTAAACTTTCGCAAATGAGTATATGAGCACTTCATAAATTAAAATTATCGCGAAGTAACAGAGCAGGAAATAAGGCCCATGAAATAAATACGAGGAAACGCCCACAAGTTCATAGAAGTTCCTGAACTATAAAGTTCAAACTCTGAAGCACAATCTTTTTTGCAAGAAATGAAACAAACAAAAGACTGACGATTCCTAATGCAGAAAGAGCCTTGGATGAACCATCAACCTCAGGTTTTGTAAACATCCAGGGGACGCGGACGTGTTCTGTCTGCGAAGAGAATTGTTGTAGATATTCATGTGTGTGTCTCTTTTGAATGTTGGGTGCACGAGGAATGTGTAGGTCTCACTGAGGAAAAAACTGAAGATTTTGTATGCCCAAATTGTGTTCAATACTTATATTCTTTATTGTGGGCCTTATTATGTCACAGCAGGATATAAGGCCCAGTGACATGATGTTAATTTTCATTGCTCACAGCTTTTATGTGTCTGTCTGAATATTTATTTGAAGTAAAATAATTTAGGATAACTATAAGGGTATACTATTCTATTGTTTAAAAATTTCTGAACGTTTTCATTTCAAAGAAAGAACGTTTTATTTCTTTGGTGGGCCTTATTACTCCCGGTTACCTTAGTTTCTGTCTGTAGCACTTCTGCGTTACAAGTACTGTACAGTCGACTGTCACAAACGTATTTCTACAAACATTGTCTCCAGGTCCAGGCGACATAACAGATTAATTTTGGTAAACGTTATTATAGCGACAAGGAATCACATAGTGTCCATTACTTGTGGCTATTCAAAAATGATGCTGACAAACATTCCTTTGTTTATTTCCAAATATCTCAGAGAAATGGTCTCTCCAATCCTCTCAATAGTCTAAACATAATTACTGTTGCCACGTAAGAATGTAATAACTAATAAGTTGGTTGTAATGTTTTGAGAACCCCACAAGAGAAAAAGGAAATAAACATATTAAAAATATGGGCCTATTTTGTCCTACAAAGGAGCAAGGCAGTCTGTTATAGTACTTGCTTGTGCCAGTCGTGTTTCGTGGTAGTGCACGGGTAATAAGAAATCAAGTGTCATTGTGATAGGTTTTGTCGCGAAATAGTGGCCATGGAATCAGAAGGTAGTGGTCCTAGTAGGTCCTACTCCCAAAAACTCTACTTCTGGTGTACCTAAATATACAGGACGGAAATAAAATTGTAGAAAATTATGATAAACAATTCCTTAATTTAAAACTTGGTTTTGCTCTGATGAAATAAACTGTAAAAGAGCTAGATGTAGGTTCTGGCTCTTCTGTTCCTGCTGTTGTTGATCCTTATGAGAATCCTCCCAAGATAAGGAGACGACAAAGTGTTTAAAAATAATTTTATGCGCTGATATTCAATTTTTAATAATACATTTTCTTATAAGAATTTTAAAAAATCGTTTAAATAAAATAATGTAAAGGGAGTTTAGGTAAAATAGTCAAAATAGGCCTATGTTATTTACGTAGTGTACAATCTTCCAATCAAAAGTACGATAATTTGGAACCAATTATGCAATCCAGTCAAGCCTCAGGATTGGCAACGCTGCTTGACACTAACAAAACAAATGATTGTAAACTAATCCAGAAATGTTTGCGATCAGTGACAGGGTATAGGTTAATGGACAGAAGGAGAAATGAAGATGAAAGGTAGGAATTAAACATGTTTTCGTTAAATAAGAAATATATATATATATATATATATATATATATATATATATATAATAGAATACAGAAGTAAATGGAACATACAAATAAACATATAAATAAGAGACTAGCTGAATTATCTCCTCGAAGTCTGAATACTCAGCGAATCTACGCGAAGTCAATTGGTATGCATTGAGAATGCGCCAAAATAGGGGTTTAGCACAATGTAACAGAAATGGCCACAGTGGTGGATCATAATGACCCTTCAACAACAAAAAAAAATTATTTCATCTGATGAGCTGAGTCTGGTATTTATTGATAGCGGCTGCAACTTAAAACAGTCTGGTATAAGATTGATCAGACTACTCTGATCAAAATTAGGCTGCTGAAAAGGAATTTAATTGAATTCTATAGAGTATAAATGGTGAAATAGACAAGGTGGTATCACACAATCTCAAAAATGTGTTGGGCAGTAACTTCATTGTGAATATTATAGGCTACTTCCTATAAGATTTCTCACATTTCGAAGAAAGTACATTCATGTTGTGATATGAATAATGTAGAGAATTTCGAGTTATTTATGCGTGGTTTTTGTTTTTAAGGGGAGGCAGAGGTGAAATTTTCGAACAAAACTGAAGAAAAAATGAAAATTTGGTTTTTTCCATTTTTATTATCTTTATTTTGATATTCCGATGTTAGTTTTTGATTTTGTGCCCTTAAAAGTATGAAATTAAAACCAAGATAACTGTATTACTATACATATTATTCCCATAATAAACTAATACTTATCATTAATTATATACCTTCTCTGAACTTATAAATAAAAAGAAATATTGAAAATTTCTTACAATATGGTGCATGGAGCATTATATATCGAACGATATAAAGTTTTATAAAATTATTAATATTTACAGAAGTATTGTACTTAGAAAGTTGAAACTTGTTACGTCCATTACTAATAACCAGGGAACGGATTTATATGGACTAAAAATATATGAAATATGTAAATATATATGTAGTTATTTTTACCAAAATATGGAATTAAATATGGATTTTTACCAAAATATGGAATTAAATATGGACTTAAAATTATAAAAAAATGACTATGTACGTTAAATATTGGTACATTTTAATCAAACTAAACAAAAAATATAATGGACGTACCTTATCTTCCAATGTAGTTTCAACAAAACACAATTTTTATTGTCTGTTACCATAACAATAGGTTACAAACATTTCTTTCAAGTGCTGAAAAGTGAATCTTCTTCTATTGTCTCTGAGGATAGATTTATACTGACTAAAAGAGCGTTCGACGTCACAAGAAGTAACTGGTACATAATTCAATTTCACAATGTCTGCTGGGGATAAGTCCAAGTTAATCTTCACTGTTGATTCACCACTCATCACAGCAACAACCTTTTGTAGTTCTTCATATCCAGGGTTTTTTGAAAGTACAGTGTCCACCTTAGCTCTTACTGCATCTGCAACTTTACCTCTACCACGATTCAGTTGTTCCACAGTACTATTTATAATTTCAAAACTTTCAGATAGTGAAAGGTGCCTATTTTGGAGACTTTTGAGCGTTTTTATGATGCATGAAAATGTATGCTGAATGTGAGCTAAGTCATTCTTCACACTTATGTCACAGGTAACTGTTTTCGCAGTATCAATTGAGACTGCATCTTCAGAGTCCAATGCAAGGAGAACATTGTTAATAGAGTCTATATGTTCGGCATAATATTCAACTGCTTCTAGCCATGTACCCCATCTAGTTAAAATTGGCTTTGGTGGCAATGGAATTTCAGGGTACATTTCTTTCAACACGTTAACTCTACTGGGAGCTTTGAGAAATACTTTTTTCACTGATGAAATCAACAAATCTACTTTAGGGAAATTGTCTCTGACCACTTCTGCCACACGATGAAATGCATGCGCCACACAAGTAAAATGAGTCAATTTAGGATATACAACAGATAATGCTTGTCCAGCTTTGACCATATAAGGGGCAGCATCGCTAATAAAGAATAACACATTATCGTACATAATACCCTTTGGCCACAGGATACCCATAGCTTCGTTGAACAGTTTAACTATAGTTTTGTTATTGCACTTTTCTAGAACATCACAATGTAAAAGAATTCGTTCAGAATATTGTTCACTTAACAAACCGATAACTACATTACCAACAAGTCTACCTTCTTTGTCGGGAGTCTCATCAATGGAAACCCAAATTGAACTATCTTTAATTTCATCTCTTATCTTCTGTATTGTCTCATCGTAGATGGATGGAGCATACGTCTTCCTAAGTGTTGACTCATCCGGGATTGTATGTTGAGTATATTTTTCAAGGAATTCCCTGAAGACCTTATTCTTTAGTTTGTAGAGAGGAATATCAGCAGAGATGAGAGAACGGCACAGGTCGATGTTAAACTCAGATCTTACATTCGATGTTGTTGGTTGTGTTAAAAACAATTGTCTCTGCTTGGAATTTAGTTGTTTGTTGGCCTGATGTTTACTAGTTGTAATGTGTTGTTGCACCAGGAACTTTTGTGTAGATGATACTGCACACTGACACAAATTACAAAATAATATTTTATTGTCAGTTGATAAACCATCTTCTTTAAATTCTGAAATGTAACTTGTTAGTTTTGATTTTAAATTGACTGAATGACGTACTTTTGGCATATTTACCGTCTTTATAGTATGATTTACAAAACTGAACCTATGTGTACTCTGACTGGCATTTAACTGTTGAGCTGCACAACTGAAGTCTGTTAAAAATTTTAAATTAAATTAATACAGTTTTGTAACTTACTTTCCCATTGTTGATAGGACTGCTAATTTTCAAATAACTCTGATGTTAAAGGGATTACTGAACATGTGTTTAAATCTCTATTGTTGAAATGTATTTTTAAAAGTTAATGGAATTTTGTTTTGTTTTATTGTTAAACCTAATATAATATGGACTGTTTTATATGAAATATGGAAAATATATGGAAATTAACGAAAATATGTACTAAACTCTAAAATATGGAAAAATATGGAAAATAAAAGTAGGATTTTTCAACCCTACACATTGTGAAACATAAAGATAATGCAAAATATAAATTATATTAGCTTTATAAGTAAATATGTATTTACATATAAATCCTTTCCCTGCTAATAACATACTTAGTATCCATGATCAATTTCAAACAAATCGGATAAATTTTGTGGATTTTGAAATATTCACCTCTGCCTCCCCTTAAAGATATTTTCTTAAGTTCCTTGAACAGAACGGTTAAAACGAGTGAAATAAGCAGTTAAAAGGCCTGGAGCTCACATAGATTCTTTCTCATAGCCGCAAATACCCTTGTAAGGACAAGTGATTGCGTCCGTTTTAATTGTTTCTCCTGTCATTTCCGCTTCTTTTATTCAGATTAAGTTATTACGTTTTTTAGACTTAGAACGAAACTTTTCTGTATATACAACCACGTTATCAGATAATATAAAATAATTTACAATCATTATTGTCGAAACATCACCTACTTACTTACTGCAATAACATTCGGAAATGAAACTATAAAAGGCAATGATAAAATCAACTGTTCGATTTATTTTTACAATTATTATAGGCCTATAAGATTCATTACTCATTTCAATTTCTGCAGGTAAGAACAGTAGCCTAAATGCCGATGTTATCTATTCCGCAGATTTTACGTACACTTAGCTGCTTAACCGTCATAAATGTTTTCGCCTTTCCACCTTTAAGTATAAGTGCAACGAATTTATTATCTTAATTACAGTATTTACATTTGGAATGAAAGCGAATGCCAGTCATTTAATTTTTTTCAATTTATGCTGCACTTATTCCTGTCCAGCCTACTTAAATTCTATAATTCCTCTTACTGAGAGCTACTTATGCAGGGTGAAAGGGAACAGATGCACCAAAATTTAAGAGATGATTCTGCATGTGAAGTATAACAAAACTTTTATTAGACTTTTCCTTCGATGAAGCACCGTTAAGCAGAAAAAAATTGTATTTGCCCAATGTTTGCAGCGCTCTATTGCGGTAACGGCCCGAGAGAAATGGGTGATTGCTATTGAAGCAGATAGGTAAAAATAATGTGAATAGTTAAAGTATTGAGTCTTTTTTTTTTTTTTGTAAATCAAACCATTTAGCCATGAATTTAAATTGAATAATTGCGAAAATCGTTTAAATAAATCTTGCAAAGTAGCGCATTGTTGAGTGCGTGAGACGGAGTACAGCAGAGGGAGAGAGGAAGGTAAGGGATGGGTGGTAGCTCTTCCTAGAGTTATTACAGTAGCCGTGATGTTGCCAAATGCTTCATAGAAACAGAACGATTTCCTCTAAGAAGGTAAATGTTACAAAAATCTTTTTTTCGAGTTTTCAAACCTCTCCTCATGATCTATTATACAGGGTGTTTCCGAGGTGGTGTTACAAACTTTCAGGGATGATGGCGAAGGGCACATGTATCAATTTGAGATAACGAACCCTGGTCCGGAAATGACCGAGTCAATAGTTACAAGCTAAAATAGTTGTGTGGAAATGAAATAGTTTTATGTGTATTTTTCTGTACATCTTACACATACTGTATTCATCTGACGTTGTTTACGTTGTCTACTTACAGTATTCCATTCAATGCTCTGTCTGAGGGATAGGGACAGGAAACTACACTAAAGGAATGCAGATAGCGCAATGTGTAACGGACATGATCGGTCCTGATATGCACGTCTGTAGACAGCAGTGTATGTGTACAAGTTGCAGTGTCCAGTCGATCAGTCTTAGTGAAATGGAGGAGTACACGAGAGCGGAATAAGCAGACCTGATTTTCGAATACGGCTGAGCCAATGGGAACAGTAGACAAGCTCACAGATTGTATCGGCGTCCAAGTACCCACGTAGGAGACATCCGGCCCATATCATTTTTCCACGACTATTCCAAAAGTTAAGGGAAGAAGGGCACGTGGTACGAAATTACAATTCCATTTCCACACACTATTTTTGCTTATAACTTTCGACTCAGTCATTTCCGGACCATGGTTCCTTATCTCAAATTGATACATGTGCGCTTCGCCATCATCCCTGAAAGTTAGTAACACCACCTCGGAAACATTCTGTATAAGTTTCACTTTGGTGCAGAGGTTGCGTTCCACCTTGCATACCTCTCTTACTCCACATCCCTCTCTATGATCTACAAGCAATCACGTCGATTTAATAGTTAGGTTGTCATAATTTTGTCGTGCTATCCTTTGATAGGAATGATGTTACTCTGGGATGTAAACAGTTATCGTGCAATACTCTTTTTTTGACGTCTCTACACTTCTTGCTCGTTCTAAGAGGTTACGTCGTCTTTCCGAAATTTTCTCCCTCAAATTCTTTCAGTCTCTGCAGTGCGGCAACGAATTCCGGAGTGAGACAAACAGTCATCTGGTTTAAAGCTCACGTAACTAGATCTATCGTCTCCAATATTGACTTGTCGACTGTTAGCTTAGCAAAAAGGTTTCCCAGACACAGTCAGGTATATTGATGGGCAGATAGATAAGACAGCCATATAGTCAATTAGCCACAAAATGAACAGTTGAAAACACAGACAGAAAGACGTACAGGCTGCGTACAAGGAACATTATTTTTTGATCTGAGGGATGTTGGAAGTATATCATTTCAGTAATTCTTCTATACCAAATATCTTACTATAATAATACCGGACAGCTGTATACTACCAGCATTGACGTGAGTGCGAAATATCGCGGACTAGACATCTAGGGGAGCGGCGTGGAATTACGTCCACAAATACAAATATTAACATAGCGGAAATCGAACTATTGTTTAAAACGCGAGGTACTGATGTGGGACAATATACGAGATACTTGAAGAAATGTTGAATAGTACCTATTTAATGTAACATTATTTTATATCAAAGCTAGCGGAAATCGGACTATTGTTTAAAACGTGAGGTACTAATGTGGGATAATATACGAGACACTTGAAGAAATGTTGAATAGTGCCTATTTAATGTAACATTATTTTATATCAAAGCTAGCGGAAATCGGACTATTGTTTAAAACGTGAGGTACTAATGTGGGATAATATACGAGACAATTGAAGAAATGTTGAATAGTACCTATTTAATGTAACATTATTTTATATCAAAGCTAGCGGAAATCGGACTATTGTTTAAAACGTGAGGTACAAATGTGGGATTATATACGAGACAATTGAAGAAATGTTGAATAGTAGGCCTACCTATTTAATGTAACATTATTTTATATCAAAGCTAGCGGAAATCGGACTATTGTTTAAAACGTGAGGTACAAATGTGGGATTATATACGAGACAATTGAAGAAATGTTGAATAGTAGGCCTACCTATTTAATGTAACATTATTTTATATCAAAGCTAGCGGAAATCGGACTATTGTTTAAAACGTGAGGTAATAATGTGGGATAATATACGAGACAATTGAAGAAATGTTGTACCTAATTAATGTAACATTATTTTATATCAAAGCTAGCGGAAATCGGACTATTGTTTAAAACGTGAGGTACAAATGTGGGATTATATACGAGACAATTGAAGAAATGTTGAATAGTACCTATTTAATGTGACATTATTTTATATCAAAGCTAGCGGAAATCGGACTATTGTTTAAAACGTGAGGTACTAATGTGGGATAATATACGAGACAATTGAAGAAATGTTGTACCTAATTAATGTAACATTATTTTATATCAAAGCTAGCGGAAATCGGACTATTGTTTAAAACGTGAGGTACTAATGTGGGATTATATACGAGACAATTGAAGAAATGTTGTACCTAATTAATGTAACATTATTTTATATCAAAGCTAGCGGAAATCGGACTATTGTTTAAAACGTGAGGTACTAATGTGGGATTATATACGAGACACTTGAAGAAATGTTGTACCTAATTAATGTAACATTATTTTATATCAAAGCTGCATATTATGAGAAATATTGCATGCTTCATATTTTTATCAATTAATTGTTGTGTATTTTTTCTTTACTTTAGTGAGACAAAATTAATTCTGACATGAAGAATGAATTTACAATAACGCTTTATATACGCATTGCTGACAACCGCAAAGATAAAAATGGTAGTAATGTGATGCTTGGAATTAATTAGTAAAGGCATTAAACTTAATTTGCAAAAACCTTAAAATTTCCAATATCTTTTAACTTCTATTCATTTATTAAGCCTAAATAAAAATGCTATTTTTTATTGTTTTATCAACGCAGAGACAAAGACGTTAGGCCTAATAAAGAATTTAGTTGACTCACGTTTTATGAACTGTCGGAAATCGAAAGTACGATTTGGAGCAATTTGTAATACTGTAATTGTAGCAATTATGAACAGAAAACATACACCCTGACATTTTAACACATCACTAATTAATAAAACTATTAACTAGCCATTGCAGTTGATTACAGCTTGCTTCGCGAGTATCTCCACACCGACCGCCTAGGTAGCAGCACCAGCGTCGTTCGCGCGCAGAACTGCTAGCTGTCCGGTATTATTGTAGTAAGGTATTTGTCTATACTTTCTATAAAGGAAAACTGAATATAATAATAATAATAATAATAATAATAATAATAATAATAATAATAATAATAATAATAATAATAAATTTAGCTTCCCTTATGAAAAGGTTGCCAGATTTGACAAAGCGTATTACATAATAATTTGGAAACACACCTAAAAGGTAAAATGATTTACATTTGAAACGGTTAGGGAATCAAATATACAAAATGCCAGAAAAATTTACACCTAAGTAGCGTTTGTGCTCATTTACATTTAAAAAAGGGGGAAAAAATATCATCAGATAGGTTAGAATGATTTGAATGCCATATACCGCGAGAAAAATAATAGTACGGATTTATTGGCATTGATATCTAAACTAATGAACAGCCCAGCGTATAGATAATTATACAGTATGGACACTTCGCGTCGGTACTGTTGATGTAGCAGGACTGGTATCAATTATCTTCAAACCAGTTGGAGCGTGCAATTCTGCCTGTAGTTGGCACTGACATCACACCAGCTAGCAGCCGACACAGAGGAAATATAACACAATTAATACATCTAGGTACATTATTTACTCAAATAAAATAAATTGGACCGATGAAATAATAAATCCGTCATTAACTGTAATGTCTAGACTAGAGTTCCTTTATAATGAGAGTTGAGACGTTGACTCCAACAACAATTAAAATATGTAATGATTTGACGGCGCTGAAAATGGAAAAACGAAACTCCTATGAGAAGTAAAACCATATACCTGTATTATATTGTATACAAATATTAAACGAATTTGATAGATAATTTTATAATGTATTATATTATTTTGTAATATAATTTATTATACATAAAATATAAAAAAAATATATTATTACATCTAGTTCGTCACTGAGAAATAAGGAAAAGCTGTTAACTTGAATTTATTTGAAGGAAAGCGTTACTGGATTATGCAATAAGGTAGGCGAGTTTGAATCCTGTGTCTCAACTCTATACTCACTTATTATCTTAGTGTGTGCTCGATTACACTAACTTCTAGCGCTCGCCGAACAGTCAGTGAGGAATTATTAACCATTATATTGGGAAAACTTTATTTCTCACACTACTTTATTAAACCGTGTCGGACTGTAAAGAAAACAACTATCGCAATGCCCGTCTTGTATGCAAAATCTGCCTACCACATAAATGTGTATGTGGGGAAGTTATCGACACTTTCGGTCATCATGCTCTGAGCTGTGTCAAGACTTTTTCTAGACATTCAACAATATTAAAAACATAATCAAGAGAGCATTAACATCTTCTGGTATCCCTGATATTTTAGAACCCACTGGGATTAGTCGGACGAATGGAAAGCGCCCTGATAGATTAATCTTGGTCCCGTGGAGCAAAGGAAAATCGCTTATGTGGGATATGACATGCGTGGATACTTCAGCTCCATCCCACTTGCCCTCAACTTCTAAAATCGCAAGCTCTACAGCAGAATCTGCCGTACGCAGTAAACGTCGTAAATACGTACATCTAGTAGACAATTACATCTTCATCGTCTTTACTGTCGAAACACTAGGCTCCTGGTATAAAGAAGCAAAAGATCTAGTTTCCGAAATTGGTAGAAGTTTGGTGACTGTTACTGGAGACCTTCACTGCACCAATTACCTACGGCAACGAACAGGAATAGCCATCCAACGTGGAAACGCAGGCATCATTTTGGGAACCTTTCCAGACGCCAATTCTCTGGATGAGATTTTCTTTATTTGAATGTCTGAAAGCAAGACAAGGGTGAAGTACGAAGCCCCGTAGAATGAAGATAAAACTCCATTCACGGCAAGAATTGAACCACGGACCTCTTCGTTGAAAAACACACGCACTATGTACAGAGAAATAGTGACAGACCATAAATTAAACCTGTTACGAATTAAAGTCTAAAAATTCCTCGGGATATGATGAAATTTTATATGTTGTATAATGATATAGCATTGTGTAATTTTAGTTATTTAATTTTCCTACCATTTTTTTTAATCTTCTATTAAAATTATAGCATATATTAACCTGTTGTATCGTATAAGATACTTTGTGAATTTAAGGGTTAAACATTTTCTTAGCGCATTCTATCCAATACAGAAAAGTACCGGTTTGCATTGGTTTAGCTTCTCTAAGTAAGACTCGACACGGAGGACACATTTTTATTCTTGGAGATTTATGAATTAGATATGAAGATGACAAATTTATCTCAGATCAATAGAGATTTGCATTTAAATGTCAAGGTTTCAAATCGCTTTTGGCCCAGCTGTAAATCGGCCAGCTGACTGTTTCTCACCGGTGATCAGGGTTCAGTTCCAATCAGATTTTGTGAATATTTTGGTAGATTATCGACTATGAGACACGTTCACTTTGAATATTTCAATGTTGTATCCAATTCTCGTTCCAATATTGCTCCATTGTCATCGTATTATAATTTTATCCTTGACAATATGTTTCTGTTGTTATGGAGGACTGTTGAATAAGTAATTTACAGTAGAATTTAAATCTTGTTGTACACACTAAATGAAAAAGTTTGTTTTCTAATATTCATTGTTGTAACTGAATGGGAAGATAAATATGTACCTTTCACAAAATATTACGAAAATTTATTTCAATTAAAATAAAGGTAGATGCTTTGAAATGTTCTCAAACTGTGAATTAGCATAAGAATGGGGAAGGAAAACTTTAATACACTGTAACAAGATTATTTTACTTTTGATTGGAGCCCAGTCATACAGTGTGTTAAGACTGAAATATTGCTGAAAACTCTTTATTATTCACTTTATGAAAAAATACCAAAAACAAAAGTTGTTGGAGATATCCAACTAAAACGTATGGCTGTGGCCTTACAAAAGTATCGATTCACGTACAGAGTGTAGCAAAAAATAACACTTTTTTAAATGGCACCCTATATTATATTTTTATATATTTGAAATCTCCAGTCAATTTTACATAAAAAATAGAAGTTTGACTCAGCATAAATGATGAATACTCTCTTGTAAATGTTATAGTTCTTTCAAATGCTTTGATAATGTAACACAAAATAAATGTGTGTATTCATATGGATTAGGCCATGAAATAAACAAAACAATAACATAACTGTTTCAGACAATGTTTAAAATTATAACAAATGTTCAAAATGAGAACCATTCAAGGCCAAACAATGCCCCAGTCTATCACGAAAATAAACAATGACTCCTGTTCATTCCTGAGTTCAAAACTGTTCATCATGCCAATGCTTTCCGAAAGAGAAAGGATAGAAATCCTAATGATGGTTGGTTATGGTGGCAGAAAGAGAAATCAACAAGAGGTATGTAGTTTATTTAATGAGGTATAACCAAATAAGAACACAACATAGTCAACAGTTTAAAAAATTGTAAAAAGAATTAATGAAACAAGAAGTGTCAAGAATGAACCAAAAGGTGGAAGACCAAAAACAATTACAGCTGATGAAAATGCCCTTGATATGATGTTATGCATTGACGAAAATTCTCATAAATCAGCTAGACAGGTGGCACTTGAATATATCAGTCATTTATCAGTATGGAAATTGTTGAAATCACAGAAATGACATCGATATAAAATTCATCTTGTGCAAGAGTTAAATGAGGATGATTTTTAAAGAAGGAATGAATTCTATGAAACAGTCATCGGATTGATAGATCATAACCCAATTAGTAATTAGAATCACATGTATTTATATATATATATATATATATATATATATATATATATATATAAAAATTTGTTCAATATTGGCCATGTTATGACTAAGAATGTGATGTGCCGTAGCCTGTATTTCTCGTTAGCCACGGCTATAGATAGTATGACGTAACTCGTCGCCGTTGCTAAGCAACTGATGTCAGAATAGTGTGACGTAATTTATTGCGGTTTCTATGGAATAATAATATCAAGTAGCTTGTTGCCATTGGTAAGCGAGTGACGTCAGATATAGAAACTTGCTTAATGTTTTATGCATTTTATCCTCGAGCATAAACGTTTGATGCTAAAAGTTGACGCAAATAGTTCTTTCAGCCTCCTAAATTTAATAAACCCTTTGTTTGTAATGTTAGCTTCAGCTCATACACGTAACTGCGCACTTGGTGGAAACTAAATTATGTTACGCCTACTATTGCCCATGAACGGACTACATATTCTGAAGATTACTGTTTTGTGTTGTTTCATGTCATATTTTGTAATAGAATCGTTTACTTTGAAGGAATTAAGGATACCTAAGAGCTGGCGTGACGAATAATGGGCAGAGTAACCATGTAATATTGAAATATTATGTAACATCTGCTTTTACAGGAGAATCGTGACATTGAAAATCTTATCTCTAAACAAGATAGCTCTCAACCTTTCACTAATCAATTAATTAAACACCTACTGAGATACAATTCTGGGTAAATTGTCACCGGCACTTTCAAAATTTCTAATGTGCACTATTACTAAATGTAAGCACTTGTCGAAATATGGCTGTGAATTGTCCATGGGAAAGAGATTTTCTACTTCGCAAACACAGATTGCTAACTGCAGCTGAAATGAGGTTTATGAAAGAAAATTTCGAATACGCAATACTGGTAGCTGGAAGTGTACGGAACAATACTGTAAAAAATCTTTAAATCAAATCTGCATTTCACTTCTTTAAAATGACAGAAGTAAACGAAAAAACACAAAGAATGTGTATTTTATAATATCAAAATTGTATTCTTCGGGTTGTAGAAAACGTGTAAAGATATGGGTAGAGATGTTAAAAAACCACTGGCATCTGAAATTTTAAAGGGATGTCATAATAATGATTATGGATTGTGAATGGGGTCATTGAATGCTGAATTGAGATAAAACGCTAAATAATTAATTGTTTTGCACATTTAATTTCGGTCCTTTTAAGCTCAGTGAGCTGTTGCCAATTAGCTGAACGGCAGCCTATGATAAATCTAATCATTGTCCAGAGCTGTTACAAATTATTTGATTAAAAACTCCAATAATTTCTTAAATAAATCATCAGAACTTTAAAAGAGTTTCAAATAGAGTAACAGAAATCTGTTTCCACTTGCGAAATAATATTTTATTACATCATGCTACTTCTCTTTACAATGAGATTTTGTGTCATATAGCACGGAATTTGTTCTTGTATGGTTTAAACTGGCAAAACTGCATTAAATCACAAGCAACACCACGCATAACTGTCAGTTTGGTGACGTATTCGTTTCACGAGATTAATAGAATACCTACCAGAGTTAATAAAATTGTGGTAATTAATTTAAAATAAGTAAGGATTTATATTTTTATTTCTGTTCGTCTGATTCAATATAAACAAAGGAGGAAATTCCATTATTAGATCTAAATTGACGTTCTCTGATAATCAGACGATAATGTGTAGAACTTACCTCCAATTGACCTCTTTCCCCATGCAGCAGATAGTCTGTTCCAGTTGGTGTCACCTCGTTTTCCCCATAGACCTTTCAGGTTGTTCCAGCCAGGGTCTCGCTTTCCCCAGGAACCTGTACAAGCATATCCTATGTTAGGACAATGTGGTCAGGCTATGAAATATTCAAATGTTGTAATTAGTACTTCTTTTCAATAGTACTTCATTTTCAATGCTTGAATTTTATTTCATTCCTCTTTTTCCCGGTCTTTTTGTTTCTCTGCAATTATTTTATTTTGGCGAAAATCAATTCAAATTTATATACATTGTAACTACTATCTTAAAAGGAAGGCTCACCTTACTGATGATGGATTTTCAAAACAATTGTTCCCCCCTACGTTCCCATTTGAAATAAGAAACCTCCCTACAAATTTCTATAACCGGAGAAAGTCTAGTTTTCGAGATATGATTTTTTTTAAATTCTTCAATCTAGAGCTGTAACAGCTAATGCAAACAATGCTATGTGCCAAACATATCGGGCGATAAATTCCATCTAGCTGCATGCCGTACTTTCAGAATCTGCTTGAATAATATGTGAAGAAAATGAAGTAACAGATACATAAGTCACGAAATTGACTGTAGATAGTCCCTGAAGAAATGATATGGAAATGTAAGCATACTTGATATTACTCACTGTACTAATCACAGTAGTGGAAATCGTTGCAAAAATGCTCAAAACACAGTGAAACTTTGCGTCACGAACATTTTAGAAAAGTAAGTTTCTCTCAGTCAGCTTTAGAGTAGTTCTGTACATCAACGTGAAAATAGAATTCTACAGGAGTGACGACTTTGTGGTTTGTTGTCAAGGTACTCGACTTAATGCCAATCGTATTTAATCATATTTATATATCTAGGATATGAAAGCTGATTATGCGTTAGGGGCTGCAATTTTACCCCATTATCTCTCTGATGCACAATATAATATTCGTGTCAAGTAACAGAACACTATCGACTCTCACGTAGACAGCGCAATGTATAAATGTAATCAAGTTTCTTACATTTTAGATTATAAGGAATACATTTCGTGTGAAAACTAGAAGCCAAAACGTTGATCTCCTCATGTATATATTTATTCACTCTGTAAATGGGTATATACCCGATCATTTAGATGATCACTAAATTATTTATCAATGCATGTGTTTCGAATAACAACAATTTAAGAAAACAAACTATGAACAGTAAAGTAATTCATAGCCTGATAAAGAAACTGAACTGTGACGACACGCGTACAACATAATTAAAATATGTTAGCCTCGTGATGCTATCTTTTTCCTAACGTTAAAACATTGATATTTACAATACAAGGTTAATATATTATAAGTACCTTTTATTAATTACCAAAGAAATAAACAAATAAGTAAATAATATTAGTATCGACATAGACATTGTGACAACCCTTTCACTCAGATTGTGAAATCCTCACTGGACACATGGTAGCCTACTAACCTCTAAAGTTAGCCCAGTCCGCTGCCCGTTTGCCCCAGCCTCCCTTGAGCGAGCTCCAGGCTCTCTTCATCTCCTCTCCATCTTCGTCTTCCGCCAGTTCCTCGGCCGCCATGTCATCATCGAAGCTGTTGCTATCGAAATCCAGGTCCGTGTCCCTCTTGCCCCACGCTCCATGGAATTTGTCCCAAGCTCGCTTGCCCCACATTGGCCTCAGTTCGTCCCACGCCCGCTTGCCCCATCCGCCCTGAAACAAATGGACATCTTATATAGTATAATCATAAACTAAGTGAAATTGCAAGTATTTAGATGATGATGATGATGATGATCATGATCATAATAATAATAATAATAATAATAATAATAATAATAATAATAATAATAATAAAGACAGTTTCTCTTCTTAAACTTTCTAGAGCAACATATTGCTCAACGATAGTTCAAATTCTCAATGTACCACCTAAGTTTCCTTTATGACTCAGACAATAGGATATATACTGTAGAAATTTTTTTCAGGTATTCAAAACGTTAGGCTATAAAAAAGTTACCTTGTAGTCTCTACTGCATACAGAAAAAAGAAAGATTTCTTTATTTAGATTTTCTACCGAGCCGCAGGAGGTCTAAAGTTTAGTGTATACAGTAAACTCTTTAGTTCTTTTTATTTTCATAATTATTTGATGCACGGTCATAGGAGCTTAAGTAATAGATAATTGAGAATGGATGTCTACGCGGTCTTTCACCAATGCGTCAGGGATGAAGAGACCCATCGTCTCGAAGGCGCTGATAAAGTCCAGCAAATATTTTGTGGTGAGGGTGATTTCTGTTTTGAAACTATTGTTAGTACTGTACATGTGGAGACCTCTTCTTCCGTTTCCGCGAGCCTCCCCATAACACATTACCATGTTGGCTAACTCGGGAAAAGCATAGACATCCATTCTCAATTGATAATTAGACTGTGAACTGAAAGGAAAAGGTATTGAACATTAAACGTAAACAAACAACAACAACCCTTTTCGTCTCTTACAAACATCTCAACAAACAAACAGGGGTACAAACATTCGCATACATTGACATACGCCAGCGCAAAAACATTTTCAATGGTAACTTCGAAACGATGCGTCAAAAGACATAGGTTGTTTAACAAAAAGGGTTCCTTATTGTTAGATCTATCACCCCTCAGAGTTTGTCGCAGAGGTTTTGAATCACCCTGGGTATATATACACACAGAGCCTTCAACTTAAGACGCAACCCTGATCACTGCAGGCGGGCGGGCGATAGGCCGGTCTGAATAGCGGGAATACCCAGCGGTGTTGTGCGGCGGCAGGAAGGTGCGCGGGCAGATAGGCCCGCGGGTGGGGTATGTTAAAACAAAGTGTATGTGAACAATCCTCACACATTAGAGGAACTTCAAGAAAATATTCGGGCCTTGATCTCCAGCATTTCAAGGCAAGAATTGGATCGCGTATTTCAGCATCTTCTTCGTGTTGTATTGAAGCTGGTGGAGGTCATTTTGAACATCTCATGTCTTAAGGTAAGAAAATAAACACCATTCAATTGATTTTACAGAAGACAAACTAACTCTAAATTGGGGTAGAAAGAATGCATGCCAGGCCACTTAGCAGTTCAACGCCGCTGGGTGTTACCGCTTGAGAGTACGGCCTGCTGCCGGTGCTTGGGGTGCGTCTTAAGTTGAAGGCGCTGTATATTTTTCTTTTTACAATTCCTAGTGACTTATAAGGTATTTTGTTTGGTATTACGGATTTATGTATGCGTGGAATACAAGAATACAAGTCATAAGACTAGCATTGTAAAATAATCAATTTTCCTCAAGACTTATTATCTAAAGTTTTGTCGATAGTAACGGCTTATGTCGACATATGCTTCTTACTATCATCTGTAGAATGTATTGAAAGAAGCCCTTATTTTCCCCGAAATTAAAAATTAAATGGTTCACAAAAGTTGTAAATAGTGACGGCATTTCGCAGAATAAATTTTGACCCCGTAAAATGAAAATAATCGAGTCGCAGATGGTTTCATTTAGGTTATCTTAAATTTTCTGACATAAGTATGTTTGCAGTTCATTTCTTTGATACATACTGGTATGATTTGTTATTATTGACAGATAAAATAAAAGGAGTATTGTTTTTAAGTTCCAAGATATGGTAAGAATGCAAAATAAAAGTTACAAATATGTTACAGGTTGCATCAACCTAGAACTCATCACGGGAAGATGGCCGGTAACGAGCTTCACCCACCCACTTAAACCTACTACTATTTGTTTTTGTTGCTTGTTTATTCTATATTTACCTGTACTCTCATTTTTGTCTTCGTGGAAAACCTGCCTTCTCAATGGATGGGAGTTGTGTTCTTGCGCCCAATTTGGACCTGATGAAAGTATGTCTTCCTTTTCAAGCACAAACTGTAACTGAAGCAACACTGACTATCTTCACCCATCTTTTTCGGCCTGTTAGGCAGACGATCCGGGTTCGAGACCCAATCTGACCTGAGAAACTTGTGGCGCACAAAGTTATAGTTGGGGTTTTTCTCGGGATTCTCCCGTTTTCCCATATATATTAGGCATCAACAGCTTTACGCCCAGTCCTATCACATTATCGTTCCATAGCATTCCTCAAACGCCGGCTGACACGGAGGAGCTGGTCCAGGGTCGAGTAGGATTGTCTCCTCGAAATTTGATTATGCAGCGAACCTAAATATACACCGTGTCCCGCTTAGAGGGATCGAGAAATAAGTGCTAATTTAAAGTATAAATAATGGTTTTATAACATAACTTTTTGTACAACTTGATGTAAAAACTCTCCGAGTTTCGTAGAACGGTCAGTGCAACTCGATGTATAAGCCTCGAACTACCCTCAAGACATCTAAAACATACTCAACCTTCTGCCAAGTGTTCCATAACATTTGTGGAGTGATTAGCGCGGCTGCATTTATAATGCGTTGTTTCAGTTTTTATCCAAAGTGTCAACTGTACCACGTTGATACACAAAATTCGTCATAAAGTCCCAGAAAAAAGGTCAATGGCCGTTAAGTCTGGTGACCTAGGTGGCCAGGTAAGTGTTCTAGTTATTGAAAAACCGATCCTGGGGGAGTCGATTAACAACAGAAGTTTTGCACATGTCCCAATACACATACGCTTTGATTGTGGCCTCGATGAAGGAGAATGGTCCAATGACGGAATGTTCTACTGAATGGCGCCAGGTTTGTTTTCACGATAAACGTTAGTGCGCGGGCGCATGGACATGCAACTGTTTTTAAACCATTGGTGCATAAACTTGGACAGTTTCTGATTCTTGTCAGATGTAAATCAAAACCATATCTTCATCTGATTTTAAATGGTGAGCATTTATTTCTCGATCCCTCTAAGCGGGACACGGTGTATTTAGCCGGTTTAGGACTGTAAAATGACCAGCGTACTCTCCCGAAATTTACGTAAATCAATTCAAAATGTACCTGCATTCACATATTATGGGCTATTCCATATGAAATCGATCAGTAAAAAACCTCGCATTTTTAATACTCTAATTTTTTCCCTATTTATACTAGGTGCTGAGGACAGTGCATTTTCAAAAATATACTATCGAAAGTCAAACGGTTTTCGTACTATTGAGCGACAAATTTAGCGTATTTTATGAAAACAAGCTTCTCTCAGCGTTCTGAACTCTGGAACCATTTACTGCAGAACATTGAACGGGAGCTCATTTTGAAGCTGACATTTGATAGGTTATGATAAGAAGTAGGTAATCCTTATTTTTATTGTATACAGAGAGACAGATAATCTGATTTTACTTACTTTTAGGCTTTTTACCCATTTGTAAAAATGTGAAAAAAATTGAGAAAAAAACTTGCATTATTAAGAAGGATTAGGCATTGTTTGCTTAGTGACTCGGTAATAAGTTTCGAGGGTATTAAATAGATTATTTTCACACGCCTGGACTTGAACGGCCCAGTACAGAAAGCACTGACCGAGAGCTGAAGATAAGCGAGCTTTAGTCGTCATTTTACTCCTGTGTTTATGAAAACTTGTGATAAAGCTAGCCCAGCTATGTGCTACTAGACGAAACATCACGTGTTTGTCTCCTGCCCTTGCTTGTCTGGGCTAAATCCCGTCTCACAGTCAGCTGGTTACTTCACGCGCGTACTATTTATTTTCTTTATTTGATATTTTCAATACTTTCTTATTAACGCTGCACCAGTAAAAAATATATGTTCATTTGTGCTTTCAATGCGGAATCTAACCATATATTTTAAAAATATTTTTTCGTGGTCAAAGGCGTCTTAATGAAGAAAAATCTAAATTTCTCCATTTCCATAAAAAGTAAAAAAAAAAAAAAAAAAAAACTGTTTACATGTCATTATAAACTTTAATTTATCAGCATCAAAATAAACCATGATTTTGATCATTGGGTGAAAGGGTTTCGGAGCCACAACAGTTTAAAGTTACTAATTTTATGAAAATACGATACATTTAAATATGTTTAATTTAAACACTATGAAGTTCTGATGCCTCAAACTTTGCACAAAGCATTGTATCTCAGTTGTCAACGGACAGAAAAAGTTTCATTGTATTTAAAAATTGCAAGGTAAATTTTCTCTGTAATTCGGTCGATTTGAGATGGAATAGCCCATTTGCATCAATGAACACACATTCACATGTTTACTCGTACATACAAATGCAAGAATCTATGTTAAGACATTTATTGATATCCTACAAGAATGAAGTATGACAGGCATTTAAAAACTTGGAGGTTGTTTTGAAACAATACCTATGTAGCACGGCGAACTATTCTGACATTTGATAAAACGACAGATAACAAAAGTGAACTCTTACAATGGCGGCCGCCTGCACAGATTGGATTGTGACGTAACGACGAGAAACGTAGGAGTTTACGTATAATTAGTATTGAGCTGTTATTGATTGAAAACACATGAGCTTTGGAAGGCATTTGTTTGGGAATCAAGGTATATATTTTGCTGTGAGTTATGAATGACACTTGAATGCAAATGAAATTTGGCACTACAGAAGTCTTTTAAACGTGGCTGCAATGACAAAGCTCCAATTAAGTTTTGTGTGAATACTAATTATACCGCACGCAAATAGCCAATTCGTATTGTCATAAAAATTGAACGTTGAGTAGGAGAACATGCTCTTTCGATCCGTTTGTGTAATTCGGCATTTAAATATTTACAATACTAATGTGATTTACAGAATTACGGCCAATAACTTCAATTTAATTCAATTCACTTTGTCTTTTCCACATAGAAAATATGTCGATGATTTGCATATATCATTTGAATATGACTTTTGAAAGTTCATTTCGAGTCCATTTCTTTGAAGTGCGGTATTATTTCCTATAACGGCTGTTCCTGTGTTAACATTCTGTTGCATAATAAACATGCATTCTTTATGACAGGGTAAACAGTGAAAAGAGCGTGGTCTACATAGTGTAAATAGTTCAAAATTGTAAATATTAGTGTAATTGTTAAAATGGTCCATGTTTTTTTTTTCTGCCCAACATTCGCTTGCTAGATGCACTCGCGTCATCTAATTAAAAACACCAATAATACTTAATCTTGTAACCTCGTGGGACGTCGGTCTCTAGCTTCATTTTCAAAGAACTTTCCCAACTAGAATCTATTCTTGAAGCCAGAATGGACCACTGAAATAAGGTCTAACATATTTTAAGAATTATAACTTTCAATTCCAGTATTTGTAACTATAACTATAATAATAATAATAATAATAATAATAATAATAATAATAATAATAATATATAATAATAATAACATAAGAATAGCTATGTCATATAAATTTATTAAGAGTTAATATTATATTGTGTCTACTTCAGCCATATAATTAATCAATAAAGTAAAATATATTGCCTTTGGTATCGTAGAGGTTGGCTTTCCTCTGCAACCCAAAAAAACGAAAATGTAAAATTTATCGTCTTATTTGGATGCACTTGAAATAATTACATTTGGGTATGGGCTATTCCATATGAAATCGATCAGTAAAAAACCTCGCATTTTTTAATACTCTAATTTTTTCCCTTTTTGTACAAGGTGCTGAGGACAGTACATTTTCATAAATATAGTATCGAAAGTCAAACGGTTTTCGTACTATTGAGCGACAAATTTAGCGTATTCTATATAAAAAAACAAGCCTCTTTCAGCGCTCAGAACTCTGGAACCATTTTACTGCAGAACATTGAACGAGAGCTCATTTTGAAGCTGACAATTGGTAGGTTATGATAAGAAGTAGGTAATACTTATTTTTATTGTATACAGAGAGACAGATAATCTGATTTTACTTACTTTTAGGCTTTTTGGCCATTAGTTAAAATGTAAAAAATATTGAGAAAAAACCTTGCATTATTAAGAGGGATTCGGCATTGTTTGCTAGTGGGTCGGCAATAAATTTCAAGGGTATTAAATAGATTATTTTCACACGCCTAGACTTGAACACACGCACTGGCCGAGAGCTGAAGATAAGCGAGCGTTGGGCGTCATTTTACTCCTGTGTTTATGAAAACTTGTGATACAGCTAGCCCAGCCATGCGCTACTAGACGAAACATCACGTGTTTATCTCCTGGCCTTGCTTATCGCGGCTAGCTCCCGCCTCACAGTCAGCTGGTTACTTCACGTGCATACTATTTATTTTCTTTATTTGATACTTTCAATACTTTCTTATCAACGGTTCACCAGTAAAAAATATGCGTTTATTTGTACTTTCAATGCGGAATCTAACCATATATTTTAAAACTATTTTTTCGTGGTCAAAGGCGTCTTAATGAAGAAAAATCTAAATTTCTCCATTTCCATAAAAAGTAAGAAAAACTGTTTACATGTCAATAAAAACTTTAATTTATCAGCATGAAAATAAACCATTATTTTGATCATTGAGTGAAAGAGTTTCGGAGCCACAACAGTTTAAATTTGCTAATTTTATAAAAATACGATAAATTTAAATATTTTTAATTTAAACACTATGAAGTTCTGATGCCTCAAACTTT
Organism: Periplaneta americana; assembly: GCF_040183065.1. Taxonomy (NCBI): domain Eukaryota; kingdom Metazoa; phylum Arthropoda; class Insecta; order Blattodea; family Blattidae; genus Periplaneta; species Periplaneta americana. Next base: position 157,794,604 of record NC_091117.1, read on the forward strand.
GCACAAAGCATTGTATCACAGTTGTCAACGGACAGAAAAAGGTTCATTGTATTTTAAAATTGCAAGGTCAATTTTCTCTATATTTCGGTCGATTTGAGATGGAATAGCCTGTATGCTCTGCGTACAATATTTTGAAGAAAATAGACCATAAACATTAATACCATTTTGAAACACGATAAAGGAACAGCAATGTTATGAAACATATAAAACCTGAAATGAGATAGTATGTGTCACCTTGGTGGTGACACTCGCTCATATAGTTTCCATGGGTGAAAAAAATTAAATTAACAAATATTTATAATACGAGAATTTTTAGGATCGATGTTTCCTTTGCTTTCGTTTATAGAATGCTTTCTTTCATACATTTTTGTCGCCTGTTTAAAAAACTGCTTCTGTTTATGTTTCTTTCATTATGGGGTTACTGGAATGGTATATTTTAGGCAGCTAATTTAGAACAGGCTGTACTTGGACATGCGACAACACTAGAAGGCTCGTCTATCTAATAGCACAGCAAAAACTTCGCTTTCGTAATGCAGCCTGCCGGGGACATTGCTCTAATTATCAGACTTGTCGAGGGGTGGATGTGGCGGATAGTGTTACATCTACCATGCGGAGTTCGCATTACTCAATAAGTTAATGACATGCGGATGGGATTATTTCCAGGCGTGTTCAGTGTTTTTCGAAGGCCGTCGTCCACATACAGCTGGTGCGAATGACTGCCAATCAATTGGCACGTGCAGTGTTCATTCCAGAGAGAGTCAATTGCAATGACGGAGTCTGTAAAGGACGGTAGATCGCAGGGATCTTATTGTTGACAACTTGCCGGTACAGTTTTGAGTTTAAATAGATTGCATGCGACTCTGTCCAACATTCCATTCAACTAGTACATGAATCTACTGTATCAAAATTTCACTTCGAAGATTGTGATTGAAACCTCAATGGATTCAAAGGGGGTGGGGGACAGTTGAAGGGTTCAGAGCCATAGTGGGCCAAGCGCCATTTATTGAAAAAAGAGAAAGCAAGGGTTAAAGTTAAGTGAGTACCTTATCCACATTTAAAATGTTTCTCTTTACTTCGTAATGTCCATGTTTCTGCTCTATATAATGCCATACTCCACACAAAGCACTGCACTAATCTCTTCCTTAGTTATTTTTCAGAGGTTCGCATAAGATGCTCCTTTTTCTATTAAAAGCTTCCCTTGCCTTGTTATTCTCATTTTGAAATCCTGGCAGCAGCTCATGTTACTACTTATAGCACACTACAAGTATTTGAAGTTGTCCACTTGTTTCACTGCCTCATTTCCAAATCGCAAGCTTACATTCTTTATTTTTCTTCCGATAACCATGGGTTTCGTCTTGTTTGCATTTATTTTCATCCCCTACTGCTCACAGCCATCATTTATCTTCAGTAGCCTATCTCTTAATATCGTCTCCTTTTCTGCTAACAACGCAATGTCATCAACAAATCTTATGCACTTTGTTCTTCTTCCTCCTACTATCACCCCTAACATGTTCTCAAAACAGTTCTTCACTAAAACCTCGAAGTATAAGTTGAGAAGAGAAAGTGATAAAGGGCATTCTTGTCCTGCCCCTCTCCCAATTCCACTTCCCTTTGTCATTTCTTCTCCTATTCTGAATTGTACTCGTTGTTTTATGTAAAGGTTACAGAATAGCTTCCTCTCTTTCCAATCCACGCTAATTTCTTCAAGATCCCCATAAATCATTATTAAAATCACATCACTACTACCAACTTCGCGAAAATCATCCTTACATCAGTACTAGAGCCCGGATTTCCATACACTATCAAATCTTAAAACATCATTTTCCCTCAACCGTTATATGCAGGGATTAAGACGAGCAATTTTAACGTTACTTTGAATTCCCGGTCGTGGATCACATCACATATGATCAGATCGACATTTCAGATTATATGATATTCAGTCCTCTTTGCACTCTTACCGACAGTGTTCTTGGGGAAAATGGAATCGTTTATTGATTTGCTTGCTTATGGAACTATTACATGCATCCTAAAAAAAGAAAGAACGGATATACCGCAAAGTGTGAAGAAGAGAGTAATTGAACAGGAAAAGTTACACCCTTTAAATCACAGTTGTGATAGTGTTTACTACATACTGTACTTTCCGCAGTGGAAGTTGATTTGTGAATTTCTGTATAAATTACGTCAAAAATATCTCTCGACCACATCGCCATGGCATCAGGATAGTTCATTGTGCACTTGGAGACTGAACTGGATGCAGAAATGTCAATAGAGGAAATGGGAGGAGAAATATTGAAAAGGCAGGCGAAAACTCGTCCTTGCAGGGGAATTTGGCCCTGAGAACAACTGAATATGTGAACTCATCTCACTCAAAGTTTCGCCTTTCCACAGAGAATTTTGAAGAAGAAAGCCAACATAATCTAATAGCTGCTACATGAAGGGGAAGAAGCATGACGCTTAGTAACAGGACAGGATCGCCAAAGATGTTAAAAGCCTGCACATCGACTGGGACGCCGCTGTCGTCTCAAGAGAAGGGATCCAAGTCCTTGCACTGTGTGAGTCACCCCAGTAAACTCGCCCAAACATCCGAAGTCAATGAAAACTTTATCTGCCAGTCTTTTATCCCATACACGTGAGTTCCCCCTATGAGGTGCCGTGATCTGCAGGTAGAGCTGAGGTAATTCCCACAGTCCCAAGAATTCAAATGATTGCCAGTTCGGCAATCCACAAGCGTCAGGCCTTTTAAGCTTCAACTCATCAGGCAGGTCGGAATGCGAAACTGTATGTGTATGGTGTCCTTTTAAACGTCTATTTATTATTGTGGAATCTATATTTTACCTGATGTTTAATAGATTAATTCTACTGTAATTGTTACAGTCCCCTCTGTCAGATATTATTAGCGTAAGTAGGAAAATTGTGGTACTTTGATTTTGTTGAAGGTTTAAGAGTTGAATTAGTGATTGAAATTTCTTGCTGACTGATCATGGCGATGCGATGCGATGCGGTGCGCTCCCTTCGCGTATGAAAATCAGCCCCGCGGTTCGTGTTGGCCGTGTTCACCCACACGAACCTCCTTGCAAACAACACAGTTGACAGAAGCGAACGATTTTCCGCGTACTGTTGCGTATTGATGCCTGCTTGTATTTTTCATAAGTGTCATTACACGGGGATTACAATTTCGTTTCCATGTCCGCTCCACAATTGAATTTCCAATTCAGTGACAAAACAAACTACGTCAACTGAACCGTACGCGCCTACCTTCGTCGGTACTTGAATTTGATTTCAGACGAACTTGTATAACGATGACAGTGAAGTGCACAGAAGTTCAGATACAGTCTGTAGCCGTGATTCTAGCCTTAAATCCGAAATAAATAAATAAATAAATAAATAAATAAATAAATAAATAAATAAATAAATAAATAAATAAATAAATACATACATACATACAAGCCACCGGCGTGGCTCAGTCGGTTAAGGCGTTTGCCTGCCGGTCGGAAGTTGCGTCCGGGCACGGGTTCGATCCCCGCTTGGGCTGATTACCTGGTTGGGTTTTTTCCGAGGTTTTCCCCAACCGTAATGTGAATGCAAGGTAATCTGTGGCGGATCCTCGGCCTCATCTCGCCAAATATCATCTCGCTATCACCAATTCCATCGACGCTAAATAACCTAGTAGTTGATACAGCGTCGTTAAATAACCAACTAAAAAAATACATACATACGCGCGTCCATAAAGTAACTTTCCCACTCGTCCCACAGCTAGCATACCATATGTTGCGTGGAACGACTGCGTGTACGTGATAGAGTAATGTTCTGGCATGGCGCATGCGCTAGCGGAACGTCCCGAGTGCTCTCAGTAGCTTCGTTGCATTGGTTGAAGTTGGACGCTCCTATTTCAGCTCCCGCCGCGTGTGAAGTGCGATCAGTGATAAAGTTTTTGAATGCACAGGGCATAATGCCGATTGAAATTTATCGTCAGCTGTGCCAGATCTATGGGCCTAACGTCATGAGCAAACAGATGGTGCGTTGCTGCTGTAGACAATTTTCAACAGGATGCGAAAATGTGCATGACGAGGAGCGCAGTGGGAGGTCAACCATCATCACAGACGACCTTCCGTAATTTTCCTTAGCGTCATTCTGATGATTGCAGTTTGATTATATAAGATTCTGGGATAATACTATTATCAAATTTAAATGTAATTTTAATTCGAAAATAAAAATGCCTCGGTTTAACATAAGAACAAATCTATTGTCGTATTAAAATTCAATAAAACAAATTGTAATAAAATGGTTCATTATTTTTGGTCAGAGTTATACCAAACCACGTTTCTGTTGTACATTGTAGTTGAATAAAATTATTGCTTAAAATAAAATAAAATTGATAAAATAAACTAGAATTTGTCAAACATTATCCATTTACTTATACCCTATGAAAGAAAATATACAAAAATAACTTTGAGTCAGTATTATGCCAAACTACATATCTGTTGTTGGCCATTACATTACAATAAAACAGATTAAAAGACAGTAAAATGGAAACGAAAACTAAATTTGTCAATACTTTTGTGTAATTATTGTAAGTTTCAACTATTATTAAAATAAGGTTGTGAAATATATTATATTTATCAAAATGTAGGTCTGTTTCTCTGCAGTCTTGCTCTAAAATCTAAATCTTACATCATTATGATCATTAGATTTATGAGATGATTTCGTTGGCCGAAAGGGAAGACGACAATGTTGCTACAGCCACATTTTTTCAGACTTATAAATAATGTTGAGTGAAATATTTATTTTCAATCTATCCAAAATCTGTAATGGAAGCGTAATTATTTTTCTTTTTTCAAATATAGAAATCGTTGCATAAATATTGCGAATTGGTCACTGCTTAACGTATTTACAAAATACACTGTGGCTCTCTGCGATTCGTGTTCGTTTTTTAAAGCGTTAATTCCTGTCTGTCGTAATATATCATTTTACAGACACTGTCAATGCATGTGGCATCCCTCAAATGCTTACTCATCTGTCATAACCATCGACGAATAACGTGCTTGTTTATTCGCTACATAATATAAACTGCATGAAAAAAGTATCAGCGTGGGTTCATTATTCGATGTAAGTTTATCTTCCATGTTTAGATTCAGATATCCCATGTTAATTTTTATACACTCTTCCTCTTCTACTATGAACTAATAAATAAAGAAATATTTTTCTTCATAATTTCATCATGTAATACAAATAGGAATAAAATAAGGCTCAGTGTGAAAATGAATTGTATTATGTTTTATCGTAACATCTTTTTTTGTGATAAAATTGAGAAGGTGATATAAATGGTACCGGTATTGAAATGATAAAAAGATGTCAGGATGTTCTAAGACGTCTTCGAGCTAGTGCTGCTACAATTCCTAAAATCAACCCCCCCACAGACGAAAGAAATAGAGGAGAATCTCCGACGTGCAAGATGTAGTGTTTTTTCCGAGAAACAAAGACAATAAAACAAGCAATTTTTGTGTCGCATCCAGGAAAATTATATGTAAAAGCCATATTAAACGCGTATGCGTTGAGTGTCTAGATCTAGAAGATAGGGAAAGACGAATATGTGTGAATTCCTCCACAATGGTTATTAATCTTGAATTTTATTAAGTCTTGATGACCTAATTTGAACGATACTAGCTCAATAATTTATGCAATGTAAATTCATGTGTTTCGATTAACATCCATCAACATTTTGCAGGATTTGCAATTGTGTTATTATCTGTTTAATTCCATTGAAATTTTTATGGCTTTTTAGAGTAGAAATGTCTAACACACTTATAAAGTAATACTATGAGTAAAGTGAATTACAAAAAGTCACTCTTCTTCTTCTTCTTCTTCTTCTTCTTCATCATGGTAGGCCATCGGTCCGTTCCCCTCTCAGAATTCGTCTTCCCATCGTCTTCTTGGACGTCCCACATCTCTGTGACCTTGTGGCTGGTATAATAATGCTTGTTTAGTTAGGTTAGAAGAATCCATTCTTAAAATATGTTCATACCATTTTTGTTTGTAACTTTGTATTTTTTCATTTAAATTAAAAATGTTGAGTTCTTGTCTTATTGTTTCACTAGGAATATGGTCTTTAGAGTACATCCAGCAACGTATCTGAGGAACTTCATCTCTGACGTTTCTAATAATTTTTTGTCTGATCTATTCATGGCCCAATTTTCTGATTCATATGTCACGATGGGAACTGGCATTACTTTATAGAACTTTAGTTTCGTTTCTTTTGTTGTTTTTGTTTGTAATGTTCTTTTAATCGTCTCACACATGCTTTGAAATTTGTAATTTTTTTGTTTTATATCGTTTTCCCAATTATAAGATATGTGACATCCTAAATATTTGAAACTCTGTACTTGTTCGATAATTTCATCATTTAAAACTATTTTGGATCGGACTGGATATTTCCCTCGAAAGCAAAAAGTCATTAAGGGTCTTAATTTTTTCTATTTTCTTTGGGGGTCAAAACAACCCCCATGCGACTACCTGTGTTCACGTGCTTCACGCACTAATTAAGGGTTAATCAATTTATTCGAATAATGTTTTCAATTAAATTAGTTCTTGTCTTAAAATTTAAGGAATATAAAGCATTAAAATTATATTATTTACGAAGAAGGAGAAACCTACCAACGTAATCAAGTCTTTGTTATGGGAAAACATTTCGACGTCATTGTTTGGCCGGTTGGAAGTGACTGGTGTAGACCATATTATTTCAAAGGGCCTGAATAATTGTACAGAAATTGTGGATATTATGATAGAAGGTTCTGAATTAGTTTACAGAAAACATGATTTGATAATAATGTTGAAGAGAAGGAATTATAGTGATAGTTATTCAACGGCGCATGAAAACCAAGATCCTAACATTATGTGAGATTTACCACTCACATCAAATCTAGTCTTGTCCAATCTCGTTAAATGTGTGAAAATGTATATCTGACTGATATAAACGAATCTTCAACTAGGATCCATTAGTACGTGTTGATTGAATTTCCTTAATCCGCCACTGCAAAGTGCTGTATCAAAACATGTGACAGCATCGATTATCGATTGAGAAGTGCGAGAGTAACAACTAGTGCTATGTCGAGAATTCCGATACCACTCCTTTCCCTGCTCCGTTAGCTGAACACAAATTGTCTGGCAAGTGTTTAGGTCAATATTTGAGTCATTTGTGCGAGAAGCAAGCTGTACGAAAGACATCATCAAATTTGTAACGTGTAAACCGACAACCTCCGTCAGTTTTATTGACCAAAGAAGCCGATAGTTGTAGGATTTACAACAAATACGTTTTTAACAGATTCCCAGTGGAAAGCAGTCAACATTTCTTCCTCGAAATGTCTTGCAAAATGTAGCATGTTTTGCTGGCGACAGATGTGTTGTTAATGGTACCCGGAAATATTGCTTTTGTCAACGCTAATAGCTTTCTTTAAATAGTTCTGTCATTAACAGTGACTTAAACCTTTTTGTCAGAATGTATTTTTTCATCCATCTAGTCACATTTGTACATCACGAGATTTCATCCTACCCAGTGGTGGATGTCCGATATCTCTCTCTCTACTTGGGAGTCATAAAATATGAGTCTACCAATAATCTTGTTTCCGTGTTTGTATTCTCTTTATAGCTACAATATTTCTAGTTCTACTGATATACAGACATTGGTAAACATAAGGGCTGTACAATGTTTTTTTATGGTGTGCGGACCGAAACATAAATAATTAACGTACATACTTTTCAGTAATTATATTGTAGTATAAGCAGAAAATATAACAAAACAAATCCGTGATTAAGTATAATACATACGTGATACTTCTGAAACATAAAATAAACTTCTGGAGGAAAAACTGTCTAAATGTATCTACATACAGGGCTTTCATTTCGAAACTTCCCACTCAAAATAACTAGTTAATTAAATTTAATTAAATTTAAACAAAAAAAAACACACACGTAAATTTAGATACTGAGGAGGAAGTCTAAAACAAGGCTTAATTGCATTTTAGATTTCACCTCCCACCCCCAGTCACTCCCACTTTGAAATTTCAAATGGCACCCCTATATTTTTATACTTATATGAAAGAGCATTCAATTGTTTATATACCACATTCATTTGTTTTCGCATCTTTTCTTTTCTATAGTCGCCTGGCAACCTGGATTGTTGTTATTGTTGATTAGAGCTGAAGAGAATAAAGCTACAAAATTTATTGAGCATTTCATGTAATAGTTGTGTTTGTGCATTAAATTATTTTAAAATGGTATATATCCTTCAACAGAAAACATAAATCATCCTTATTGATTAAATTTAGGAAATTGCACAATATAAGCTATGTTTTCATCCTACAATCAACTGATAATAACAAAGCTTCTTATAATCATTACAGAATGCCTCGTAATTAGATTAATTTTGTTTTATCCCATGTACTGTTCTGATCGAAATGCCAAATTCTTGAGGGATGGCTCTTATTGATTTATCTTTTTCAAACCGTTCCAATAGTTGTAACTTCTACTTCAACACAAGTACACCTTTTTTGTTCCCTGCCATGCTGCCAACGTGTACGAGTATCTGCACACTACTGCACTGGTTCAACTGGTTAGCCCTGTGCAGCACGGGACAGGGTGCGTTGACTTACCTTGTATCGTCAAGTATACGGGAGTGAGTGTCTATTTGTGGAGTTCCACTGTACCTCAATTCACTTCGTCAGTCATTGCTACTGACGAGGATATTTTTTTACTGTTACAATTGAGATGCTCAGCGCAAAAATGGCACAACCCACAAACTTTGCATATTGAATTTATTGCTTTAAAAAGCTCCTCATATTGTTCTCATTCATTTATTCACAGTGTTCTGCCCAAGGACAGGTGTTTCACTGCAAACCCAACTTTCTCCAGTCTTTCCTATCTTTTACCTTCCTCTTGTCTCCGCATATGACCCATATGCTCCGAATTCTTCCGTTCACCATTCCTTCCAGTGCATCCTTCAGTAGGCAGTTTCAGGTTTTATCTTTTGAGTCTTCTTACTACGTTACTGTTGTCTAGAATATGAAGCACAGTCACGTTTTGATGGCCATGAAGTCTCTTTTCATGCTTCACTGCCACATTTCTTATTTCTTCACTGACCTTATCCATTTTCAAGTCTCTATAAATGTTGTCATTCCTAATGTACCATGGCGCATTAACAATTCCTCGCAGCACTTTACTTTAAAAGTTCTGTATGATTTTAATATTAGATCTCCTGGTGCAGCCCCAATATGGATCATATGAGGAGACAAAGAGGAAGACAGAAAATAGAAAAGATTGGAGAATGCTGGGTTTGCAGTGGAAGACTTGCTCTAGGCAGAACAATGAATGAATGAATGAATGAATGGTAATATATTAAAACTATCCTTAAATTATCGATAACTAGGCAGTTGTAGGTGTTCATACAAAAATTTAAGTGCAGTAGCGTTTGCGAACGGTATTATGAGTTTATTTCAAAACCTCAGGTTTTCATACTCCATAATTTAGATTTTTGTAGAAAGATAACCTCAATCTGCAGATTTTTTCCTATGCTTTATTCGAAATTCTATATCTATTTCAATAACAGAAATCTTGAATCGAGATTTAGTTTTTTCAACATCTCGAACATACAGATTCTACCTGTGAGAAGGTATCATTTATAGGTTTGGAGCGAAATACAAAATGTTCATCACAAGATAAAATTTGTTTAAGTTTCTTTTATACCATTTACAAATATCCCATCTGGTTTGCCTCTGTTTAACAACGGGAAGATTAAGTGGAATAAATAGCTGAAATAAAATTCTTGACATGTATGGCGAAATGTACAAAATTAGGTCATAGAAAGAATCAACTATGAGCAGCAGTTTTGGTTCACATTCTTTACAATAACTTCTGCGATACAAGATTTTAATTTACATTTTAGGATAGATTATCATGATCATAATACTAGGAAATTAAATATGTTTAATCTACTAAGATCTCGACTGACAAAAGCCAGAGAAAAATTTGAAATAATGGTAATTAAAGTATCTAATGAAGTACCCAAATATTTTTTTACTAAGCAGTGATGAATTTAGAAATGCTGTCACTAGCTGGCTCATTAGAAAGTCTTTTATGTCATACACGAATTTTAACTCTAACGATTACTAATAAAATTGTATTTGACATGATTAATAACACCGTTTATAGTACCAAAGAGTGTTATGTAAATAAATAAAATAAGAAATAAATAGGTAATATGTAGAGGGCGGATTTTGGCATATTTGCATGTTTTATTCCTTAAATGTTAAAGATATGCATGTATGAAAGCAATGTGTTTCATGCTATGGGGAATCAACGGGGAAAGTTTTATAGTGCATATTCAGGGGGTTAGTGCATATTTCTCAAATATTTGCATGTGGATGCGTATATTACACTTTTTACCCGAAGAAAGTACTAATAAATTACTTCTCAAACCTATATTTAAATATTCACTGTTCATTTTTTTAAACCCTCTGCTCCAACGCAACGGCAATCAATCGTGATCGTTGAAATTTTAAAATTGTTCCATCCATAACTGTGAGAATAACATTTAGTAAAACTGCAAACACAAGTTTAAGTTTCAAGACAATTCAATATGTTTAGACACCCAAGCCGACATTTCTTTGTGTATGTAACAACGCCGTAGTGACAATGCCCCGCGTGGGTCAGGTAGCAGCATTTATAAATCTTTACAAGTCAGTAAGCAAAATTGATGCCGTAAGGGAAAGCACCAAGAACGTGCTTCCAACAATGGACAGTTCATTGATGGTCGGAACTTGCCTTTTAACTTCAATGTTTAAATTCTTGCCAGTTTCTTGATCATTGCCATTAATTTTTGTAAGTATGAATGAACAGACTAAATGCCAAAGGAAAAACGTAGCAAAACATATTTGTTTAAATAGTGGATTGAAGGGAATCCTACATTATCAACGGATGGGAAAATTCGCGGGTGCTCGTGTAAAGGGGGTTAAGTCAAATTGTAAGATATGTAAACTTCTCTCCTTTGGTACTGAACAAAACCCCTTTGTCAGGGTCACAAAATACGGAGCATTATAACTGCATCATGGAAAGAAGAATGACTTAACCCCTTTAACACAAGAAAGAAATAATCGTGGAGGGTCCAAATCTGTACTTATTCTATTATAGCCAATTCATACTTAACCCCCTTTACACGAGCACCCCGTGGGTGTTCGTGTAAAGGAGGTTAAGTATGAATTGGCTAAAGCTTGATAAGCAAAGATTTGAACCTTCCACATTACTTCTGTCTTGTGTTAAATGGGTTAAATGATGCTTCCATCCATGATGCAGTTATAATGCTCCGTATTTTGTGACCCTGACAAATGGGTTTTGTTCAGTATCAAAGGAGAGAAATTTGCATACCTTACAATTTGACTTAACACGAGCACCCGCGCCACTGCCAAGTCTGTGATAAAAATGTGAGTTAATTTTATTATAAATCTTTATTATATTTTAAATTATAATAGAAATATAACTCTGTAATAAATATTTTTGTTACATTATTTGCAATAAGTTTAATATTTTTTTTTGCCAGAAAATTTGGAGAAATATTTATTTGTGTACTGTAACAAAAACAATTGATCAATGACCATGAAGTGATTGGTGAATGATATATAATGAATATAATCATGAATGACATGAGCACATAATTAATGAGAATTATGTAAGTAGAACTAATTATAATTTAATTAATTACCAAATAATTTTAATGAAAGAACAATATCATTCCTGTTTTAGCATTAGTTCATTACTTTAAAAATGGGGAAATCGTTCGTTTCAGGAGACAAAAATGCGATTTGTATAAACGTTAATAAAATCTGCACATTCCAATGGATTGTGCTAATTCTTTCAGAAAGTGTTAAATACGTGTGTTTACACCAGTATCTATCATAGGTTTCGATTTCCGACGCAAAGAAAAAATTTGTAAAAATATAGTTTTGCGAGATTTTTAGGTATGAAAACGACAATTACAAATTCCAACAGATTCTTCTAATTCCTTAAAAATATTAAATTTATGTGTCTGCACACATATCTATCAAGCGTTTCGTGGTCCTATGCAAAGAAATGCAGGTTTGTTAGTGTATGACTTACAAATGGGAAAATCGTTCGTTGTAGGAGACAAAAATGAGATTTGTATAAACATTAATAAAATATACAAACTCCAATGGATTGTGCTCATTCTTTCAGATAGTGTTAAATACGTATGTTTACACCAGTATCTGTCATAGGTTTCGATTTCCAACGTAAAGAAAAAAATTTGTAAAAATTTAGTTTTGCGAGATTTTTAGGGATAAAAACGTCAATAACAATTACTTATTCCAACAGATTCTTCTAATTCCTTAAAAAATGTTAAATTCATGTGTCTGCACATATTTCTATAAAAAGTTTCATAGTCCTATGCAAAGAAGCGTAAGGTTGTTAATGTATGACTTACAAATTTTATTACTTGAATAAATTTATGAGAAAATTGTGAATTTCATTGAAGATCAACATTTATTTTTGGTGTCTATTTCTCAATTTTTAGATCATATTTCCAACCTTTCTACTGCATAAATGCATACATATATTCACTAGATTTAGTGCATATAAATCCGCTCTCTAGTAATATGGTATGAGCACAGAGTAGAAAAATAATGATGTAGGCTATCTGTTTTGTTTTTCATTTATAAGAACGTTTGAAGAATCAAATTTCGCTACTCTTTGTGAGAAGTCGTCAGTTGACTAAGCTACAATTGAGCTTAAAGGGACTAATAGAAAGTTTTATGACAATAAAAATGATTAATTAATATAGGTGTGGTTTCGATGATAAGGAAGGGGGATAATTATTAAACAAGTCCTTTATTTTAAGCCGAACACCCTTACTAAGATGAGCACAATTATGTAAGAAAGAAGCGCTAAAAGAAAAAATGAAGTGTACAGAAAAAGAAAAAAAAATATTAAATAGAAGATAGGGGTAGGAATAATCCTAGATCATATATGTAACAGACTGCTCATCCCTATGTTAAAATTGGCAGCACTTTGAAGAGGACAATCACCAGGATCGCCACTCATCCTCCGTAAACGAACACGAGATGGCAGTGCAGTCGCTAATGCAATTCAAATGGAAGTTATGACGTGACTCCTTTTGTAACAACTAGATGGCAGCATAGTAAACCTGACTAAAGTTGTTACCGTCAAAGCCTATAAGGCCGAGCAATCTGGGTATAGATCTAGGGAATAATGTAAGAGAGGGAAGAAATGAAGGTTGAAGAGTACGAAGAAAGGAGGAAGAACAAGGGAAGAAAAGTCCGAAGCCTACAGCGAAGGAGGAAAATAAAGAAAGGGAGGAAAGTAAGAGGAAATAAGTGAAAATAAAGATAAGTAGGGAGAAGAAATGGTAGAACATAGAAGGAAAATAGGAGTAGTATCATAGCAATGTGCATTCTTTTCTTCAGATATACAATAAATGTGATAAAAATACATTGTTTTGATATTGAATTTCAATAAATATAAATACAAGCATAACTTCTGTATAAAAATAAAATTTTGTCGTGTAACGTTACTTTGTAAACACTGGTTTAAATGGATGGTGCAACAGTAAGATGGCAGTGTAGTGTCGCGTTAAAACACATATGAACAGTGATGCGTCGCAGCTCTTTCATCACAGTGCCATTTCCTGTATTCGAACTCTGTTTTATTTGCAGGGTGCAAAACTCAGGACCCGAGGCTGTGGCTTCAGTTGAGTGTAAATTTTTTATTTGGTTAGTTCGGAATCATGTAGCTTTGTCCTCGAATAATGAAGGTTCATTTAAACTAGAATACAGGTTGCCGTGTGGGATTGTTGCATCGCCACAGGTTAAGTTATGGGGTTGCTCAAATGCTGCATTCTTTTATGTTTTGTTCTCTTTGACATTATATTTTTACACCATTGTAAGAATTAATTATACATGAAACTTCATGTAGTTTTATGATATTTGAATATCATTTTGAGATGACAGATTCAAAGTTTCAGAACTCCTGACTTGTTCCATCTCCAGAGTTTGCAGTGCACTTCAGCAAACAATAAGTGATCAATCCTGGCAGCTAAATGTCGTGACTTATGTACACTTAATACCAGATTTGATCAATTTAACCAGATATAGCTAATTTAATTGTATGATCATGCAAAACTTTTTGAGACAACTAAATAACGTTTGAATTGGAGTACAAACATTAAATATTTATCAACTATTTCAATTGACTGGATGATTTACCAATGACATAGTTTTTCCGACTTTTTAATCAAAATTCCCATACAAAATAATGTTGAATATCAGTACTTTATTCCATAATTTTGTGTATATTTTTTTTCAAACCCTCTACACTTGAAATGGAAAAAAAGCGGTTCTGGTGACAAGAAAAAATTTATTCCGACATCTCTTGTTCTGAATTCACTTATTCCTTATTCATTACTCCTCGTGGACTACACAACATTATATATTTCGTTTGTAACTATGTATGTATGTATGTATGTATGTATGTATGTATGTATGTATGTATGTATGTATACTAAAATTGGGTATACACCCCGTGGCAGTGATATATTATATACAATAATAACATTAAAATAAATATTAATAAAATTTACAATAATTACAGCAATAAAAATTAAAATAAACGTAAATTTAATTCTAACTATAAGTAAATACATGCAATAAACATGGGACTCTAAATAAAAACTAACAATAAGCAAAAGTAAACCTAACTTATAAGTAATTCTATTAAACGCAACTTTTACCAACTTAAGTAATTACATATCACCTTAATTACATATCAACTTAATTACGTAACATCTTAATTAATTACCCATCAACTTAATTAATTACATGACACATCTTAGATAATTACACTGCACCTAGAATTGCATTTTCAGCCTAATCTTCTCAACCTTGTTTCTGTAGTCTTTAGATACTGCCTCTTACATCTTTTTGTAGCCAGATTTTCTTGACATTGTTTTCTTAGATTGTCACTACATGTACTAGGATTACAGTTAAAATAAATAATCTAAAGTGATTGTGTGGTGGATTTTGAGTATATAAAAAATGATTGGAAAAACTGTTTTTAGAATTTTAGAACTTTTACTTCTTCTATCTTCATTCTAGCGTAAAGAGTTAAGTGTTTTTTTGTTACATCTTCATAGAGCTTTAGAGTAATGTTAAAATAAAATTTGGGTAGCCTTCCACTTTGATTCATGAGAAACAAAAATATGCTAAACACGGATTAGGTACTTAGTTTGGCAACAAATGAGATGCTACTAATTCTTGTTTTCAATTTTGTGGGTGATAAAAGGAATTAGATGAAAAATTCACGGTGGAAAGTTTACCAGTTAACTGAAAAGAAGAAATATCGGAGAATGTGCGTTTGTTTATTTGAAATGCAAATAAAGCACCTTGGCTGGTTTGCATAAAGTTGAAGTAAATGCTATTTCTAAGGTTTTCATAATAAATACTACGGTCTTTATGTATAAAAACCCATAGTAAATTCTTTCCTGCGTAGCAGAAAGTTGATTTGGAAGGCAGTGTGTAGCTTATGCTAGAATTTGTAGTTTAAACCACTATTTATATGCATAACAAGAAGTATATACTTCTACTTCTAAGTGTAAACTAAGAAAAATCGTAGTCTGCTCAGCACAAGCATTTGTACGGTTTAATATGGTAGAATTCATGCAAATTCGTGCTAGAAAAACCTACAAGGAAAGACGAAAACAATGAGAACGTGATTATAAGAAATTGTATAAGTTTTACAAATAAAGAATGTTATATGATAATTTTTTGTAATCGACTACCAAAATGTTGATTTTTAGATAACTGGAATTGTCAGTTGATTTTTTATTGTTATTTTAAATAATAGGCCTATACTTTTAACAAAATTATTCTCTGATGTATTTATAATACATTTAATTTACGTGAAAAAACTCCGTGTGCTTACAATACTTTAGGTTACGTGTAAATTTAATGACTAACATTTTGGTCCTGTCTGATTTATGTCTGATTTTTACTTTACTTTACTTTTCATGCTATTTATTTTCTTTATAATTTGCTTTTTGACAATTTTTTTCTTGCTGTAAACTTCCGACTTAACTTTCATAGCCTGGATGGCTTTTTCTTCATCGCTTCTTGCTGCAGGAGTTTGCGATTTGTTTAGGCCTAATAATGGTGGGTATTCTTTTAATAGTTTAACAAACAGCAATTGTACTCATTATCTCTCTTCCGCACTTCCCACTTCGTCGTACAGTAATTGTCCCTTTTCTTGTTAAACTAACCAGATTTTGAGGATAAGAATCAATTTTCCCACCAAGAAATTTACATAACTTAAATACATGGAAGGCGAATACTAACAAATCTTAGCGGATAAGCCCGAAGTACTGTCAATAATCGATATAATAGAATACTCTTGATAGGTTATACTATTGCCGCGTAGTACATACTTCGTTGTAGTAGTATCAGGTTTATGCATACAAAACGAAGTATATACTTCTACTTCAAGTATCTTCTATAGTCAAAGCAAAAGGTAATACTACAACTTTATGCATTCCACACCTTGTCTATCTCAAGTACCTCATCAAGTGTGTAATGAGTAGACAGGCAAGATATGAAATTTCATATTCTAAACCATTTCTACTAGCGATATGGAAAGGACGATATTCATATTCTAAACATTTCTACTAGCGATATGGAAAGGACGATATTCACGGTTAACAATGTGTAGAATACAGTTAACGCTAAGAGATGTTCATATTTCATAATATATCGGTAAGATTTTAATATAGCCTATCATAAAAATCTTCATATTTCTTCTCTGCATTATTATTTGTATAACTAAAACCGAATCGGGCATTATACATTACGCCTATAAGGACAAAATAGAGACTTTTTTCTAGGAAATAGTTAAAACCCCAAGCCACCCATGCAACCAACATTCCGCGATATTCAAGGGCAAGTGAATTCTCCAAATTCTTCTTAGAGTCATTGAATTTATAGCGTCAATGATTCGAAAAGCCAAAACAAAACAAACGGTTTCTATTCCATCTTAGTTCATTCTGTCGAGTGAATCTTTTCAGTTTTTGTCACGTCTACTTATATATGTGTAAATGAATGTTAGAAATGGATTTCAACCGTCAATTTTGCTGTCTACTTAAGATTTTCTCTTTTTACAACTTGATGGGTTCTTCATCGTCCAAAATAATATTAACCAACAGAAGTACCAGAAAATACAGAAACATTACTTGTGTTATATTGTAACCATATTGAATCCTGCCAATGTAAGAACTTACATTTTTTACACTTAAGAGAAAAAAAGTTATCCAGTTCTTGCATTTAGCTAAAGATTTTATAACGCAGAAAAAACGATTACTTGTTCCGATTTATTGTACTTCACTTTGTAGCATATTTTAATTATGTAGACAAAACTGTTAATTTCTAAAGTCTTATTTTGTAAATAATTATGTAAACCTGCTCTAAATCGTTTAGGAACGAAGATATTTTAGCATTGAAATATTTCATCATCATCAGCCAAACATGGGTCAAGCCCAAATAGACTTTTTTCCGTTCTCATGAAGGATTAAATTGTTCAGTCCAACGTTTTATAAGTCTTGGCATATAAATTAGAATTTTTTGTGGAATACGGGAGTCATACATAAATGTGTAGTGAAGATTATTGCTGGAGTACCTTTTAAGTGTAGTGAAAATATTTGTAATTAAATTTATGTATTGTATTGATTAAGGCTGGTTGGGTGGAAGAGAAGGCCTTATGGCCTTAACTCTGCCAGCGAAAATAAAACATTATTATTATTATTATTATTATTATTATAATTATTATTATTATTATTATACATTCTATTGACGTGTTTCAGCCAATTGGTTCTGTGTTGAGCTATTTTTTGCTGTAAGTTGAATATTTTCAGTTCCTGTCAAATGTAACGTTCACAAAACAAACCTGCAGCTAGGAATGCAAAGGAAACTTAAATGTGATTCCTTCCAAATTGATAAGTCCAGGGAAAATTTCTGTTTGTGTTTTAAGAATTAGAAACAATTAGTCAATTTAGAAACATGAAAGGAAGTTTGGGCGTAGAGCTATTGCATTCCATTTGGCAGAAAATAACAAACATCAATTCATTTTATAAACTTTTTCAGATGACCGATGGGGAATAGATATACTGTTTTTTCCAAGAAAACCCGAGGAAATTTCTGGTGTCAGAACTCCTATAAAATTGTAAATGTTAGGATGAGCAAATCAAAAGAGATTCTTGGGTGTGGAATGAAGTAATTCGAGGATATTTGCAGTTCTCATTGTTGTTGCTGTAAATTTTACCCAAACTGCCGGGAGAAGATGGCATCTGGAGCTACATATGTTTTACAGATACAATCCGAGAATTGTTAAACACACGGAACTTGTGGTAGTAAAGGCATTATATCATCAGCAAATGCGTCGTCAAAACGGGAGGAGGGTCCAAAAATAGCAAACCAAAACCAATTAAAAAATTATCCAATTATTAATGTACATTATAGTTACTTTTAAATCACAGGTAACAGAGGCAGGTAGTTTTGGAATGGAACTAAATGATATATTTCGAAAACGAGGGATGGAATTGACGTAAGTCTTGCCTGAATACATGTTTATAGAAATTGCCCCCCAAATACGATTACTTTTATTTATCAAAATTTTCCCTGAGAAACAATACTTTTTCTGCAAAGTGTATCTGACTCAATAAATAACGGCAGATAATTCTAGAGTAAAGAAACATAGTTTTACAATTTATTGTACTAGGCCTATAGCATTTCGTAAAATAATAGGATAAATATTATACATTTCTTTTTCCTGCAAACTATATCTGACTCAACAAAATAGTAACATTTCTTAACCTGCGACTAGAGGAGAGGAGAGGAGAGGAGAGGAAATACAGTATGTTGAAAATACATTGGTAACAATTATTATGACTATCAGCAACTATTAGAGAAAAAAATCCATTTTACCTTTTCCCTTATCAACACTTAAAAGCCTAATGGAGATCTGTAGAATGTAAAGAAAGTTTTTCGTTCTTTATAATATTGATTTGCTATTTAACTTCTGAGGGACAGATTTATTTTTATTTATGAAGCTTAAAGTTTGAAGAGTTTACATTAGGCCTACATTTATATTACTGTGATGGGAAGGAAAGTGTAAGCAATTTATAATAACTCTTGGCATTTAATGGTTATGTTGACGAGAAATAGTTCCTTTTTTGTATTTATTACCTGTACATTTCTGAAGACGACAAATTAAGTTTTCAGTAGTTTGTCTATAGCCTATCTGTATGCTTCCTGTCGGGTTTGGATGGGACTTGGTTGATATATTTTATCATGCATCTGAAAGCAGCACAGTCTGGCGCAGGTCGGCGGACCAAAATAGTCCTTTCGGGTTACTACTGGGACTGTGTGAAGTCACGTGCAACGAAACTGCCTGCCTGCCTGCCTGCCTGCCTGCCTGCCTGCCTGCCTGCCTGCCTGCCTGCCTGCTTGTGAGGAAAGTTTAAGAGTAGGCGAACGATACCGTGTGTAGCTCACTCACGAAGGTAATCAGTTATGGGCAGGTCTGAATGCGGTTATGTCGGTCTCTGGGTCCTACCTCTAGCACAGGAGGCCTTCGCCGTACATCATTCATTCATTGTCGTACGTACGTACTTTTATATCAGAACCGGTATACGCCTATTTCGGTTTTAACTTTTATTAACTCACTTTGGTGCATTCTATAACACCATCAATTACAATTTTGACCATTTTTGTGTTTGTCTCCAATTCCCAAAGCTTTTACTTTTAAACTTGAATTCTGATTCCATCAATAAAAGCCACCATCTAGTTGAGTTGCGTTAAAACAACGTCCTGTAATTGTCGTTAAATGGAAAATGCATAGTCATACAATACTTGGAATGGGTTAAACTGATAGTTTTTAATAATCGAAACTAAGTGATGAGTGCCAAACTAAAACAAAATCAATTTACCTCTACGAGGCCACTCCAGTGTCATACCGGGCTCATGTATTAAATACAGCTTCCAACGAAACCTTTTAGGTTCCATGAATCACTGTCAGCGTTTGCTGTAGTAATAAATTTATGACGCAGTCGTTTTACACCAGTTAACGCCATTAATACTATGTTTCGGCATACTTCGTTTAGATTAAAAATGTGTAACAGAAATAGCTTCTTGACTTATGCACAAGCGAGAAATTGTATTTCACATAGCTCAAAATATGGTATATAACAAATAAATTTTTGTATTTGTAATTATTCTAACAACCATAATTTCAATCTCAACATTTAAAGTGTTCATAAAATACCACATAACTAGGGGCATATGGGAAAACTAATTTAACACACACCTATTTATTTCGCCAAAAACTTGAATATTGTAAAAGTCACTTTGAAAATTTCCACAGGATATTAAATATAAGAGTAATATTATTTGTGGCAGAAAGGATGATAGAGGAAGTTTCGAATTTCTGTTACTTGGTTGTATCATTTCATACATGCAGATGAAAACGATGTTGAAAAATAAATTATTAAATATAGATTGTTAATAGGCACAATTATGTAGATCCTATTCAAGAAGTAGACAGAGGTGTACAACATTGAAATATTATAAAGCTTTGGTTATCCTAGCGCTAACATATGATTGAGAAATTTGAAGTAATAAAAGTATTATAAGAAATACATGCAGCAGAAATGAAATAACTTCGACCATTAGCCGATTACAATTTACTTACTGATGCTGCAGATGAAGAGGCAGAATATTTTTTTTCAGCAAAACCTGGGCGAAACTCAATTCGTAATAATATTATTACTTACAAACATGCTTAGAACTGGGAACGTAGAGAAGACGTATTCTTGATCTGACTGCTCATACCTAGTCTCGATGACTTACAGACTAAGCGGACTCTGTGATGTAAAAGGATTGTGAAGAGTTATACTGTATTTTCTCTGGATTCTGATGTAGATAAGTTATCCCAGATTTTCAAGAAATATCAGGAAAATTAATAACCGGAGAAGTGAAAAAAGAGACGCAGAAGGGAAAGAAAGGACGGAGAAGGAAAAGAAAGGGACGGAGAAGGAAAAGAAAGGGACGGAGAAGGAAAAGAAAGGGACGGAGAAGAAAAGAAAGGGACGGAGAAGAAAAGAAAGGGACGGAGAAGTAAAATCAAGTGACGGAGAAGGAAAATCAAGGGATGGAGAAGGAAAAGAAAGGGACGGAGAAGAAAAGAAAGGGACGGAGAAGGAAAAGATAGGGACGGAGAAGTAAAATCAAGTGACGGAGAAGGGAAAATCAAGGGATGGAGAAGGAAAAGAAAGGGACGGAGAAGGAAAAGCGAGGGCGGAGAAGTAAAAGCAAGGAACGGAGAAGTAAAATCAAGGAACGGAGAAGGAAAAGAAATGAACGGAGAAGGAAAGGCAAGGGGCGGAGAAGGAAAATCAAGCGACGGAGAAGTAAAATCAAGGAACGGAGAAGGAAAAGAAAGAGACGGAGAAGGAAAAGGAAGGGGCGGAGAACGAAAATCAAGGGACGGAGAAGGAAAATCAAGTGACGGAGAAGGAAAATCAAGGGATGGAGAAGGAAAAAAAAGAGACGGAGAAGTAAAAGCAAGGAACGGAGAAGGAAAAGAAAGGGACGGAGAAGTGAAAAGAAGGGACGGGGAAGGAAAAGCAAGGGGCAGAGAAGTAAAATCAAGGAACGGAGAAGTAAAATCAAGGAACGGAGAAGGAAAAGAAAGAGACGGAGAAGGAAAAGCAAGGGGCGGAGAAGAAAAATCAAGGGACGCAGAAGTAAAATCAAGTGACGGAGAAGGAAAATCAAGAGATGGAGAAGGAAAAGAAAGGGACGGAGAAGTGATAGGAAGGGACGGAGAAGGGAAAAGAAAGGACGGAGAAGAAAAAGGAAGGGACGGAGAATGGAAAAAAAGAAAGAAAGTGATGAGGAAAAAGATATAAAGAAGTGAAAGAAAGAGACATAGGAGGGAAAGAAAGGGACGGAGGAGGGAAAAAGGGGGAGAAGACAAAGAAAAAGGGGAAGAATAGAAAGGAATGAGGAGAGAGGAAAAAAAAGGACGGAGTAGAGGGAGAAAGGGACAGAGATGGGAACGAAAGGAACGGAAAAAGAAAAGGAACGGATTAGTAAGAGTAATAATATAGGTTGGAGGAAAATGAAACAGAAATATAAATATATATATATGAGGAAGGATGAATAAAAATTCTGTAGGCTAAAACTAATATGAAAAATAAAAACATGAATAAGAGGGGGGAAAAGAGGTGAACACGGGGAAGTAGAGAAGGAAAAGAGAGGTAAATCAGTTAAAAGAGAACGAGAATATAGAATAAACATTATATGGAGGAATGGCCTACGTTTCATACTGTTCGTTAGTATTTATTCTAAAAGTAACAAATGAAGCAAAGCATACTAATTCTACAAAATAAGATAATCATTCAAAATATCTCAACTTCAAAATGAACCTTCCGACATTGAAACTGTAGAACTTCGTAATGGGTTTTCCGGAACAAAAATCGAGAAGTGGAGAGAGAAGAAAGGAGAGGTAAATGTAGATTACTTGACGAAGCTGAATTTCTGTAAGACACACGAGTCGTCCTCCTTCAAGAGGCTGAATTGTATCGCTATCATCAGCTCTGTGCGTAGTGAACACAGTAATTCAGTTCACTCTATCTTCCCTGAATATCTAATGAATGTATCTCTTCGCGTGCGGCAGGGATTAACGTTCACTGAATTAGACTTTGCTTGCCTCTTGTTTCTATTTCTAGACAAAGGAGTGGGATCTAGTTACATCCTCCCCCGCTTCAAGAATTACTTCCACTCACATTCCTGAAATTTCAAGGTCTAATCTTGGGGAGCATCATACACAAGTGCCAAGTGACTATCACATCAAATTTAAAATACACCGAATTCTAATAAATCTTTTCTGTAGAAACGAATGCACTAGGTTAGGTTCCCTTTGAGAATTACCGCTTCCAAGTGTTCATTTTCTATCAGAAAAGTGTACTCAAAATGCTACTCTTTTTATACAGGGACATCATTTTGTTTTTAATAACATTTCCAATATTAACCTGACTATGTCTTTAGATCAGTGGTCGTCAGAACTCGCTGAAATGTGCAAAGGATACGCGGTGCTGTCCCGTGTGCACTGTCGTGCAACAGGGAGAGAGAGAGATCATACCCGCTAGCAGCTACGGAGTGTACCCTAGTGCACTGCGTTTTCCGCGGGTAAGAGAGACTAGCCCCAGCGTGCTCTGTGCTGACGACCCTTGCTTTAGATTAAAGATTGAGAATCGGAAACACTGTTTGCTACCCCCCTTCCACTACCGAAGTTTGACGACACTAGTGTAAAGTACAATACAAATAACTTTACTAGGTATAGGAGGTGAGAAAAGTAATGCGTCCATTTACGTAAACTAGGAAATATTACGATTTTGAGTTTGATCATTTTCGTCGGGTTTTCATTTAATCAAAATACAGTATGGTATTAACAGTAAGTGTTTTTATTCACTAACTGAACTATCCAATCGGACGTATTTATTATGCAATGTATAGTATACTGTCTACAGCACATTAGCATACAGTATTTACAGTGCATTTAAATTTTAAAAATGATCAGAATAGGGATATTTAAACAAATTATTGAAAATGCTGGTCGTTCATTTCGATACAGGCTTCAGTTCTTTTGTGCATATTATCGAAAACATTTTCAAGCATATCTTCTGAAATTGAATGTATGGTTAATTCTTGTTGTAGGATGTTTAGCAAACACAACTGTTACACAGTAACCCCAAAGAAATAATGCAAGTCACTCAAATCAGGCGACATGGGGGAACCATAATCCTACGTCTGTCGAAATAATTCTGTACCTACTCTATAACAGTGTACCTTACGTACTGTCAATTCAATCTTCACTTCTATCAAGTCCGCATAGATAAATTTACTCAAATATACTATCTACTGTCCGTCCATGTGGTTATGTAGAAGGGTCTTAGAAAGGAGGGAAATCACGTGACAATTACTTACTTAACAAGGCCCTTTTATTTAAATTATTTCAGATATTTGTATAATATTACGTAGAAGTCCAATTCTTAATAACAAATGTTTTCAGAAAAGAGCTAAGACAACCTAGCCACTAGCTTTTACAGAGGAGCCAACAGAAACGGGTGGGGGAAACCGGGATGCGACGTAACTAAACGGATGCACAATACCTGTGCGAAAATATGAATCAGTAGTGAATGAATACTCTTTCTTCACTGAAAAATGCAATCATATTTCTGGAACATACTATACTCACTCACTCTGTACTGTTTACTATGACCGTAAGACGACTTTAACTGCATTTGCGGCTTTGGTTGTATGTGGAAATTTGCTACTAGAAGGAGTGGGAGTGAAGTACATTCAAAAACTCAAATACAATAAAAATTGAAGTAAAAATAAAATTATGTCCCTGTATATACAGAAGTCTGCGCAGACGGAGCATCTTTAAGGATAGGTTTGCTAAGCGCTTAAGTTTTCCCTCTTGCTTCATAATATTCCGCCATAGGAATGGCTGATGGAATCTGTTTTCTATTTCGCAGATGTATGTCCAGAACTCGGTCTAATGCAAGGAAATTTTGCGATATAAAAGCCAATAATAATAATAATAATAATAATAATAATAATAATAATAATAATAATAATAATAATAATTTCGAGTACGGCAGCCAATATAGAGCCAAGACCTACCAGTCGGCTGTTAGCCTCAGGTCCACATGCTTCAGGAAAGGTGATGGATCATCCAACCAGCACGGAAGTATCGTGTGATTTGCACGACGATCCGTTCCCACCTGCTATTGTTGGCTCGCGGAACCGGATTTTGCTACCTACTGCAGCTCCCTAAATTCGCCATGATTATGTGTGGGCATAGGTCCCATACGCTGGCTGAAATATCGTAAGAAAATATCTTCCCCCGTGAAAACTCGAACCAGCGCTCATTCCGTAACATCAGTCCAAGACATGGCGTCATAGACCACGGCGGTACAGTGCTGGCAGAGAGGTTAGTATTAAAGCAAATTGTGTTGAAACATATTAATTCCTTCTGTTATTAAGGGTACTGGGTAGAGCTGGTAACAGTATTTTCACGTATAAACATGAATATATAAATTAATTTATTTGCTTCCTTTATATCAAAAACAGACTAATGTGCTTTGCACTGTGTGGATTTAATGATCGACGCAGTAGTAAATTGCGAATTCATGGATTTTTATGAAAGCCACAAAAAAAAAAAAAAGGTCTTGTTACATTAATGTAAATGTGCCTAACAGAACATGGCCTTTCGAGGTTTGAATTTATTTCACATTAATTGAGACTATTAAGACCAATACATTGAAGTAGCTGGAAGTATTTAATCTCAGGTAAGTATTGTAATGGAGAGAAACTTGTCATATACAGTATTGTTCATCGCAATTCTAGCTCCGTCTAGAATATCATCACCAGGGAAAGGATTTATATGTAAATACATATTTACTTATAAAGCTAATATAATTTATATTTTGCATTATCTTTATGTTTCACAATGTGTAGGGTTGAAAAATCCTACTTTTATTTTCCATATTTTTCCATATTTTAGAGTTTAGTACATATTTTCGTTAATTTCCATATATTTTCCATATTTCATATAAAACAGTCCATATTATATTAGGTTTAACAATAAAACAAAACAAAATTCCATTAACTTTTAAAAATACATTTCAACAACAGAGATTTAAACACATGTTCAGTAATCCCTTTAACATCAGAGTTATTTGAAAATTAGCAGTCCTATCAACAATGGGAAAGTAAGTTACAAAACTGTATTAATTTAATTTAAAATTTTTAACAGACTTCAGTTGTGCAGCTCAACAGTTAAATGCCAGTCAGAGTACACATAGGTTCAGTTTTGTAAATCATACTATAAAGACGGTAAATATGCCAAAAGTACGTCATTCAGTCAATTTAAAATCAAAACTAACAAGTTACATTTCAGAATTTAAAGAAGATGTTTTATCAACTGACAATAAAATATTATTTTGTAATTTGTGTCAGTGTGCAGTATCATCTACACAAAAGTTCCTGTTGCAACAACACATTACAACTAGTAAACATCAGGCCAACAAACAACTAAATTCCAAGCAGAGACAATTGTTTTTAACACAACCAACAACATCGAATGTAAGATCTGAGTTTAACATCGACCTGTGCCGTTCTCTCATCTCTGCTGATATTCCTCTCTACAAACTAAAGAATAAGGTCTTCAGGGAATTCCTTGAAAAATATACTCAACATACAATCCCGGATGAGTCAACACTTAGGAAGACGTATGCTCCATCCATCTACGATGAGACAATACAGAAGATAAGAGATGAAATTAAAGATAGTTCAATTTGGGTTTCCATTGATGAGACTCCCGACAAAGAAGGTAGACTTGTTGGTAATGTAGTTATCGGTTTGTTAAGTGAACAATATTCTGAACGAATTCTTTTACATTGTGATGTTCTAGAAAAGTGCAATAACAAAACTATAGTTAAACTGTTCAACGAAGCTATGGGTATCCTGTGGCCAAAGGGTATTATGTACGATAATGTGTTATTCTTTATTAGCGATGCTGCCCCTTATATGGTCAAAGCTGGACAAGCATTATCTGTTGTATATCCTAAATTGACTCATTTTACTTGTGTGGCGCATGCATTTCATCGTGTGGCAGAAGTGGTCAGAGACAATTTCCCTAAAGTAGATTTGTTGATTTCATCAGTGAAAAAAGTATTTCTCAAAGCTCCCAGTAGAGTTAACGTGTTGAAAGAAATGTACCCTGAAATTCCATTGCCACCAAAGCCAATTTTAACTAGATGGGGTACATGGCTAGAAGCAGTTGAATATTATGCCGAACATATAGACTCTATTAACAATGTTCTCCTTGCATTGGACTCTGAAGATGCAGTCTCAATTGATACTGCGAAAACAGTTACCTGTGACATAAGTGTGAAGAATGACTTAGCTCACATTCAGCATACATTTTCATGCATCATAAAAACGCTCAAAAGTCTCCAAAATAGGCACCTTTCACTATCTGAAAGTTTTGAAATTATAAATAGTACTGTGGAACAACTGAATCGTGGTAGAGGTAAAGTTGCAGATGCAGTAAGAGCTAAGGTGGACACTGTACTTTCAAAAAACCCTGGATATGAAGAACTACAAAAGGTTGTTGCTGTGATGAGTGGTGAATCAACAGTGAAGATTAACTTGGACTTATCCCCAGCAGACATTGTGAAATTGAATTATGTACCAGTTACTTCTTGTGACGTCGAACGCTCTTTTAGTCAGTATAAATCTATCCTCAGAGACAATAGAAGAAGATTCACTTTTCAGCACTTGAAAGAAATGTTTGTAACCTATTGTTATGGTAACAGACAATAAAAATTGTGTTTTGTTGAAACTACATTGGAAGATAAGGTACGTCCATTATATTTTTTGTTTAGTTTGATTAAAATGTACCAATATTTAACGTACATAGTCATTTTTTTATAATTTTAAGTCCATATTTAATTCCATATTTTGGTAAAAATCCATATTTAATTCCATATTTTGGTAAAAATAACTACATATATATTTACATATTTCATATATTTTTAGTCCATATAAATCCGTTCCCTGATCATCACAGTATGTAGTGTCTCTGGTAGGAGCCAAGAATCCCCTTGCCGTCATTGCAACGAATACGAAACCCTCCCTCATGTTCTTGGTTTCTGCAAAAAAGAGAAACTGTTGCGGAACAATAGACATCACTGGGTTTGAAGCCGAAATGCTGAACGTCTCAAGAAGTCTGGAAAGTTTGACGTTTACGAAGAACTATATTGCATTTCGTGCACTGCCTTCACCAAACGCGCCGACATCATAGAAATTGATAACAATCAAAAGACTAGCTTTATAATCGATCCGACTATCATATTTAAGAGAACTGAATTACAAGCATAAGAAGTATATCTGGAAAAGAAAATACATATGAACCATGCTTTACTTATCTGGAAGAGAAATACTACATACTCGCTTGTCGCTGGGAAGTTATTGGCTTGTTCTTTAGTGCAAGGGGCACAATATCCAGATTTTGTATCAATTTTTTTCATCGCTTCATATAGCCATTAATGTATTAAGTCATTCCTGGTTAATTATTGTAAATAACCATTTGTACAGTACTACAGTATATATAAAATAAATTATTCCTGTCAAGCATAGCTTCCAAAACTAAAAGAAAAATATTGAAAAGTAAAATCTATACTAATAATAAATCTGTAGCTGAAATTTTTCTGGTAATTTTCGATTTTCCAAAAATAATTGGTCCTAACATATATAATTAACCACCCTGAAACCGAAAATCGCTTTTTTGAAATTTTTGTTTGTATGCCTGTCTGTCTGTCTGTCTGTCTGTATGTATGTTTGTTACCTTTTCACGCGATAATGGCTGAACGGATTTCGATTAAAATTGGAATATAAATTATGTTCGTTGTAACTTAGGTTTTAGGCTATATGGCATTCAAAATACATTATTTAAAAGGGGGGTTATAAGGGAGTCTGAATTAAATAAATCGAAATATCTCGCTTATTATTGATTTTTGTGAAAAATGTTACATAACAAAAGTTTCTTTAAAAATAATGTGCGATAAGTTTTATTCCTTGAAAAAGTTTGATAGGACTGTTATTTAATGAGATAAATGAGTTTTAAAATTAAAATAACTGCCATCTAAGGCCGTATAATGAAATAAAAAACAAATGACTTCGTCTATAAGGGGCCTTGGACAGCAACAATCGAAAGCTATGAAAGATAGCCTACAGAGAATGTTTCTGTGTTTGTATGAAGTAATATCGGAAGCTAAATTAACCGATTTGTATAATTAATTAATTATTTCACCATTGGAAAGTGTAGTTTCTCTAGATGGACATAATGCTATAATGTTATTACAGTAACTTCTGATATAATATAATATAATATAATATAATATAATATAATATAATATAATATAATATAATATAATATAATATAATATATTATAATATGATATGATATGATATGATATGATATGATATGATATGATATGATATGATATGATATGATATGATATGATATGATATGATATGATATGATATGATATGATATGATATGATATAATGTAATATAACATAATATAATATATGTAATGTAATATAATATAATATAATTTAAGTTATTTGAAGGGTTCAGAACCATAGTGGGCCAAACGCCATTTACTGAATACGTAGAAAGCAAGTGTTAAAATTAAGTTACCATAATTCAATGGAAACCTATAACAAGTAAACTGAAATATACACATTAAATCTAAATGATGTCAATCTTCATTAAACTATGGTTGCATGTAATAAAAATTAGAAACATGTTAAAGGAATTGTCATTGCACCAATGAGTGGTCTCTGGACCAAAATGATCGCATTTTAATTATTTGGATGCAATTTAAATTAAGTAACATATTAAACGATTTATCCTTCTATCAAACACGAATGTTCCCTGGATCAAATGTCCTATTTTAATTATGTAATTACTTTATATTTATTTCTAACGGGTGCAGCGGAGCGCACGGGTACGGCTAGTAATTAATAAATAAAAAATAGTAGATTTACAATTAATTTAGGTGCTGTTACCGGTCGGTATCCCTTTTTTCAAGGACAGCAATCCTTTTTGAAATTTTCTCTGTAAGTGGTATCTGAAATATTTTTCCGAAAGAAATTTAACGGATGTAAGGGGCTATGCTTGTGTCATAGTTATTTCAAATTTAAATTTTTAGATTTTCACTAATAAAGATCAGTATATTATGACTCGCATATGAAATCGTTCAGGAATTTATGTATTGTAGCCTATATAATATTGTATAGGTAACATATTTTGGTTAGTGTTTATATCATTATTTGCAAAAAACAGATAGTGTTACTAGGTAATTTGTTTTCATATTACACCGTGTTAGAGTGATATTAACGAATAAAGAATTGCTATTATTACGCTGGAGCAATGTAACCTGCTGGTTTAACAGTCGTCATTTCTCACCAATAACAAAACAAAAGCCGCAACAACAATACAGATTGTTTTTTTTTCATAAAACAAATGAGATGTGCATGCAGAGTTATTCGTTTGAGGTTGCTGTCATTAACAATTTTACAGGGTTAGGTCTATTTATGTGTGTGTGTGTGTGTGTGTGTGTGTGTGTGTGTGTGTGTGTGTGTGTGTGTGTGTGTGTGTGTGTGTGGTTTCGATTTAGTAGGTCTTTGACCTGCTCTCTTGTCTGCCCAGTAGTCTACATTTAATAGGTTTCAATATGTCGTATTTTTTATTCATTAAATATTAGCGTTACGAAAATGATATCTAGTTGACTGAAGCAATTTTATTTCATATATGTTCATTTTAAAAAATCATTTGGCGACCAAAAATGTAAAATAATATTTGTAGACGTTTAATAACATTCGGAACAGTTACGCAATTATACTCTGAACTTTTAAATGAACGAAAATTGTTTTAAAATAATAAACTATATTTCTTTTACCAAATTCAACATGCACAACATCCAAGGAACACCCAAAAATGCTAGAAAGTCGATCTTGCATTAGGCAAAGGAGAGTTAAAATTCCAAAGGTACCAAGTAGATACGTCATTGTGCTGTAAGAGGACGGAATGCGTTATGTATATTTTTAAGAAGTATTCCTGTTGTACTTCTCAACATTCGTTTAATACTAACTTTTTTTTCAATTATAATTACTGTGACCTTTTTAAATCATCTTCCTTGATACACCATGGACAATACTGTAACGGCAATATGATCTCCAGTTTCTACGCATTATTTTTATGTATTTATTATCTAATAAAGGAAAGTACTTTACCCGAAGCTGTCCTATACTATTAACGAGCAATTCTTGTATTCTTGTAAACTTTGTCTTGAAAATAGGCCGGAGAATTTTAATGAAATTGGGTAAATTTACAGTTTGGGATGCAAGAAAGCGATTTAGCTAGGTCTTGATTTTGGGAAAACTAGTTTAATTAGAGAGTTAAATAACGAGATTTAGAGTGTTCCATTGTTAAGATGTATTTAAATTTAGCATTCCGTTATTTTGCAACTCACGTACAGTGTTTCCACTTCGATAGAATCCCAATGAATCTAGTGGATTTAGGTAGTGTGTATGTGTGTGTGTTTAATGCCTACCCACTTCACTTTGCGTGATTCGGGTTCCGCATACGGCTGACAGGTGGGCCATCCTGCATCAGCCCCTGATAGAGCCAGTCCCCATTCGCAAAAGAGTAGCCTGATAAGCCCCAGGGGCCCGGAATTCAAAGCATCACAAACCTGTTCTTTCAGATACTTTTAGGATGATGATTAAGTTACACTCAACAGACAAAATTGAATTTAGAATAAGTGAAACATATCGTGATCAAAAAATTAATGTTGAGTAAGTGTTTTACAATTCAATTAGTACCTACCCTACAGCTTTGAATAAATTTTGTTTATAAATGACTTGGACAATCTGGATGGTGTTCCCTCAAGAAAGAAGTTAGTGCATAAATGTCCAATTGTAACTCGTACGAGGTAACTCCTGGCTAAGCAACCCGAAGCGCATATTCTTTAAGGTCGTTTTTCCTATTTTATATGGAAAGTTATTGACCATAGCAGAGCATGAGTTAGTGGATTTTTTAAGATCGAGTTAGTAGCTTAAGCAGTGAGATTATTTCGTACATTTAACTCCAGAATAAGGGACAGCAAATAGGTATATAATTTGATTTTCATTTCCATATTCGCAGTTTGTACTGTTTTAATGCGGAAATCTATGGAGATATTCCTCAAATTTATCACCTTCCAAGATAAACTGTATGAGCACAAGATTAAAAAGTATGTTGCATCACTTTTCTAGGGAAGACAGAAAGAAGGAAAGAAGTATTCTTTTTACAATAACCATTTTGTGCAATTTACCCAACGACTATTCCATTTTTGCCCATTATCAATAACAGACACTTCGTTCAGTGACAAACCCCAAAGTACTAAGACTGTTAGAAATAAAAATTACTTTAATATTGAATTTTAAATGACACAAATATATTAACATTCTCTTCATATCTTTAAACCATTCACTTCTAGAGATAGTAGTAGTGTTGCCTACATAAGTAATGCCTAATGTTATTCAAAATGTTTGCTTTTCGCTTCCTGAGTTATATTTTCGCACAATCTGCTACAGATAGGCAGAAATTCTTTCATTATATAATACAGACGTGGACAAATTATTAGACTAAAACGTTTTCTTGGAAACATAATATAATTCGTCATATCAACTATCAGTATAATTCACAGTGTCTCTATTGTTGTAAATATGATTGTTTACATCTTCTGGTATATTTTTCCAATGGTTAAGTATATTTTTTCTGGCTATGTTGGTACTATTGATGTTTTAATTATATACTGCAGAAGATATCCTATGGTCTGCAAGAAGACCGGACATGAATGAAATTGAAAATCTGTGATCTATACTGAAGAAGAAAGTGAACAAAAAGAGGCTTACAACAAAACATGGACCCATTTAAGCACTGTCTGATATCTGGCTAAATGATACTGATATTCAAAGAAAGTGTCAAACTTTGGTTTCCAGCATCCCTGACAAAATAACGTGTTAATAACGAATAAGGGAATGTTTACAAAATATTAGTAACCTTAAGACTCAATTTTCTATTCATTATATCTGTGCAAAATACATTTTTGTTCATTATTTCTACCGATAAATACAGCTTCGTTGCATATATAATTAATTTAGTCTAATAATTTGTCCACGTCTGTATATTAATTAGATGAAACATTTTAAAGAAATGTCAGATAACAAAAAAAAAAGATAAACGTCAGTTCTCAATTTCAAGTTCAGTTAAACTGACCAGACTACACGTATTCGTATCATGTATTAGCGAAGTTGGAAAGGAAACAAATTGAACAATCTCTTTCTTAATTGAATCTAAAGTTTAGCAAAAAAGTTCCTTTTGTTCAAAATAAAACAATTTAGTCCTCAGACATGTAAATGCAGAGGAATGTCAATTGTTTTTCCAAACATAGAGCTCAAAATACTCCTTTCCCGCAATTTGGTTTAATTAGTGCTTAATTTGTAATTCAACCGTTGGCATGGTAATGAGGACTAAATATTCTGTCCTCACCTTGGTCTGTTTAGAACGCAAAATTGATTATCAATTGGAAGGCAAACTTGTATTCGACAGGCAATACAAATGCTGTAATCAAGTCGTATTAATTTCCGCGCTCGGTAGTTAATGTGCTTGTGTGTACAGAGGAGGGCACGACACCGATTTCACCGCATGCTCATCTCTCTTACCGCACTCCTATGCCTACGCAATAGTGGAGCTCTGAATTTCAGCCACGGTTCATGGAGTGTAGAATAAGTTACTAAAATTTCTTCTGGCCAGTTTTCAAAATAACTTATAGTCAACAGGCCATGACTGTTTGGCCAAACACTGCATAGAAATGGAATATATCAGTCCCCTAACTGCCCATTGTGCAATTAAAACCAAGAAATGGATTCGGAACACCTCAAAATCTGTGCTTCAGTGACTGGCATGACAATATCTTTAAGAAATATTGAAGTGCAAGAGGTCAAATGACTTTATTGTCAAACGCCTGGCATTATAAAACAACAACAACAACAACTACAACATTTTTTTGATTGGGCATATTACATATTTTACAAGAGCAGTCCTTATACGCTGAAGGAACTAAGACAGTATTCGTCCACTGCTGTGAAGTAACGGTTATCATATCTGGTCTGCTAATCCTTAGTTGAGCTCGGGCGTGGGTTCGATTCTCTCTGGTTGGAATTTTCGTAGATTTTCTCCTACTGTAAGGCGAATGTCAAGTAATCACAAAACCAATCCTCGGCCTCGTCTCGCCAAATACCGTCTCGCTAACACCAATTCCACATCAAGTAACTCAGTAGCTGACATAATGTATTTAAGTAGCCAAATGAATTGCATCGGTAAATACCTATATATTACAATTTCGTATCAAAGGAATGCATGGAGACAAACATATTATAAAGAAATATCAATTAAATATGCAATATAACACAAACAATTCTGAAAACTGCTAATTCTAATTGAGTGTCTTGATGCACATATTAGAAGAGTGCTAAAGAAGGACATAATAGAACGTTGAAATAAACAATGATTCAGTAGCAAAAATGAATTCCTAACCAAGAAACTGTATTTCCTAACTGTATTTGAACGACTCGACAATAGTAAATTATCACAAGATTTCATAACAACGCAGTTTTTATCGGGGCATGGGAAGTTCGGAAGTTAGTTTCAGAGGTTTCAAATTTTAACAGAGAAAGGATATTTATGTGTAGGCCTATGCGAAGAAATATTACAAACTGTGGAGCACCTTCTATTTAAGTACGACGTGTCTGAACGCAGAAGATTTGTATTTATGCCACACCTCTCAGAATGTAATATTGTTTATGCATGTCCTCTTTCAAAATTATTTTGCAAATAATATTGCTATAAAGAGTTCGTTACTTTTGTAAGATTGTAGATATTTGTACATATTTATAGGTTAGTCTTAGTATTTATAAGTGTTTGTAGAATTAATATTTTAAGAATTATTCCCGTAGTGTACTGTTAATGCTAGGTATATATCAGACTATAACCCTAACATACCTTATGGTTTTTATGTCCCTGTAGATTCAATTATAACTACTTACGGCATTCTTTACTTACTTACAAAATGGAAGTTACGCTAATTTTCAGAAGTTAAACACTATGTCCACTCAAAAAGTGTACAGAAATAACAGCTTATATCGTAACTTGGATAAGGTTTATTAAATAAATTTCTTCTACATTGTATATGGTAACTGAAAAAGTTTTTATTCCCACTAGTATACTTCAACATGAGCACCATTTATAGCTCGTCAGGTACCAAAACAATACTCAACCTCTCGCCAGGTGTTCACCAACATATCAGGTGTTATAAGCTCAACTGCTTGAATGATACGCTGTTTCAAATCAATCAAATTACGAACTTTTCTGCTGTACACAAAATGTTTAATAAATCCCAATGCAAAAAAATTCCAAAGGACTTAAATCCGGGGATCTAGGCGGCCAGAAATTTGGCCCACCCCTACCAATCCAACTTCTTTGGAAGGTTACATTCAAAAACGTTTTAACATTTCGATGGAAGTGTGGTAGAGTACCATCCTGCTGAAATGTTAAACCTGGCGGAAATTGCGGAATAGGTAGCCTATATCAAGGTACGTGATTTACGTGGGCATTTAGTAAATCATTCACGCACCTAATCCACATCTAATTCGGCCACATGCTTTTTAGAATGTTTCCCTGTCTTTGAAATCAAGCTTCCATTATCTCGTAGAGTTCTCTCCCACTCGTAAATGGATTTGCGTGTAGGAGGATCCACATTCCATTCCCTCCGTATGCGTCGCTTAACACGCGTAATTGAATTCAATTCTGCAAACCAGAGCACGCATTGAACTTTTTGCTATACCGTCCACATCTCTATTGACAAGGAACTAGACTGACAAATGCAAGTTTTCATTCATGCAACAATAAAATTGAAACGAAACATTTCACACAACAATGGCCACGCAACAATAAGCTTGAAACAAAACATTGCACACAATAATGGCCATGAAAAAGTTATGAAACGAAATCTTGGAGAGTTTTTTCTATTGATTGAGCTTTATCTTAAGGAATTATAATTTACGGTTGTGAAATTATAATCCATTATTTCTGTATACTCTTAGCGTGGACACGGTGTATACGTCAATTTTTAAACTTTCGTGCTCTTGTCTAGCGAATTTATTAAAAATATTCCTTATATTATACTCGTATAATCAATTTTTTAAATACATCCACTTTTAGAAGAATGTATAATGTAATTTTTAATTTGGAACTTTGTTGTATATATAAATAAAATACCGTCAACAGTTGAACTGGGATTGAATAATATTGTAGAAACGATAAAAGAATAATATAACCGTTTGGAATGAATATATGCTACGCATGGAAAATAACTGGCCACGAAAAGTTATATATTAATATACCCATGGGGCGATCGGTAAATCTATTACAATATGGAGGCAAACGACGCAATCCTTGAAGTTGTTGATGATGTTATTTTGTTATTTTTGCACGATTAATAATAATAATAATTAATAATAATTCTTTATTTATACTGGCAGAGTTAAGGCTATAGGGCCTTCTCTTACACTCTACCAGGTCACAAAGTATACAAGCAGTTAAAATTTAACAAAATGTTGAAGAACAGAATACTAACATATTACAAAAAAAAGAAAAAGAAAGTAATAATAATAATAATAATAATAATAATAATAATAATAATAGCATAATAAAATCGACACTAAGCAACATGAAAATAATACCAGAATAGAAAAAAAGAGTAAAATACATTGGAATATAGTGAAAGCAAATCATTTAGTACAAATGGTTAATATGGAAAAACGTAAGGAAGAATATATCAAAATGGAATGTAATAAAATAATAATAAAAAAGAAAAGAAGTACGAAAATTAAATAAAATTCACGATAAAAAGGCTATGATAATAAATTCATCGGCTGATAAAGAGAACAAAAAGGGGAAAGGAAAGAAAAAGAAATATAGCCTATAGCCTATAATTTTACAAAACTATGCCAGAGAAGGGGCTTATAACTGAAAGGAATCTCATTCAAAAAGTGCAATTATAATTTATTTTTGAAACTAGACAATGTCCGACAGTCTCTGACATGTTGTGGTAGAGTGTTCCAGAGATGAGCTGCAGAGACGATGAAAGATGAAGAGTAGAAGGATGTTCTGTGTTTAGGAACGGAGGGTGTGATATGGTGTTATGAGCGAGTATCTATTTCGTGATATGAGGACAAATGTTGAAAACGAGAAGCTAGATAGCTAGGACTAGAGGTTTGAAGAATATTAAAGAGTAAAGTGAGAGAGTGAATAGTTCTTCACTCATTGAGACGGACCCAGGACAGCATATTTAGTGAAGGTGTAATAAATAATTAAAACTTTTCAAGGGAAATTTTTAATTTAAATATTCTAGCAGATACTGGATATGAAGAAAATTAAATATTTCAATAGTTGAGAAATAATCGCAGGTCACGGACAGACTGCAGTCAGCGAACAAAATATAATCTCATAGGGATGATGTATAGAAGAAAACTATATTTCTACAAATATGTCGGGATTACGAGTGTTTTCTTTAAGTTCCGCAGTACGTTCTCTCCCTACTTCTTGCAATGACAACATAACAAGAAATTAAGGCCTGTAAATGATGTGCTGATCTTGAAAAGAAATGGAGACTTAATTCATGTCAGTGTAGAAATTTAGTTAACAATGCTCTGCTGCTCCTGTGCGTTAGACTACTTGTGTCGCTCGCTATCTTATGCAAGGAATCGTTGATTCGTCTGCTGAGACGCAGCGCTAAATTCTCATTTCCTGCCCACTCTTCTCCCTCCCCGCCTTAAACGGACTCGCTTTCCCCATTAACTCCTTGGAATTAAACTGGATGCCACATCTATCTGAACAGCGCTTTCTTGTGCTTCTAGATGGGAGGCCAACTGGCCTGTCTTTGCGATGCACTCGTATAACCTGTTCACACCTATTTTTATTCATTATTGAATTTAGAAATTTTACTCTGTGTTAGAAATGCAGTTGATTTGGGGTTGAAGTGTAAAATGAATCTACTGTTATGAGCTTGAACAAATACACTCTAAAAAGCAATGCAGAGAATTTAAGGAAATAGCCTACCAATTATTGCAAGAGAATCGCCATTGCTCGTATTAGGCTGTTATAAAGTACAACATGCACTTTAATACTGTACGTTAGTGTGTATTTTACTTGATTATTCAAGTATTTACATAACCCATATTCTCAATAATTCGAGGAGCATCGTTCCAAACCGTATTAAGGGTAGTGGGACATGACGACACTGCCTATTTTAGCTCTTGAACGTGCAAATGACATGTTACACTGTACTGAAGCATTCCTATGTCACAGATTTAGGAAATTTATACATGCATTAAACAATGCTTTTAGTATCTCTTGATGAAAAATTAAATCACTTATCCCCACTTTATTTATTTCTTCTGATGTAGTTAAGGTCATCAGCCTTCTCTTCTATACCACCAGAAATACAAACACAATAACAGAAATAAAAAAAATCACACTATAAACAAAGTAAAGCCACACAAAATATATTATAAAAGTGCTTTGCGATCGTCTTTTTTTATCGCATAGACAGTCAACTGAAAATGGCGGCTCCGTTCAAACCTTTCGGTGAAGCTAACATTAGTGAAATAATAGAATTTTAGTAAATCGATTAATATTTTATGGTATTAGAGTACTTTATTTCTTCTAATCTTTATATAATTTCTTGTAATCGTGTAATAATCAATTAAATCCCACTCGAGTTTTGATTTTTCTCTAGATAAATCAAAACCTCTAGTGAGGTTACTGTTTATGATATCATCAATAAACTTAAATTTCTATGCTAATATCAATAGACTTAAATTTCTATATTTTATTTCGTGGTCGTTGTAAAACCCAGGAGCATTATACTAAGGCCCTTATCTTTTTATCAATATCTTACGGAAATATTTGGCAAATTCTTCCTGTACGGTCTTCCAAAAACCCATCTTGATAGATGATATGACATTGTTCGCTTTTTGTAATGCATTGGTAATCGTTTACAACCTTTAGCTGCACAAGTCATATGTATCATAGTCGAATACAGTACCTTAGAGGATGCTAGCAGGTTTTACCATATGAGGCCTGCGCCATTTAAGGCCATTTTCTCCAAATGAGACTATTAGAAACTATAATTTTTTTCATTAGAATACTTCTTTGTTTTATTCTAGAAGTATTAATCTCAGAATTTCATAGGAACATTTATTAATAGGAATTTCATATTTAAATTCTCCATTCTTTCTATAAATGACACAAAAATGAATTAATGTATTCATTTATAACTTCAGTGAAGTTGTGAAGGAGGTATTTTGAAAAACAGCTTTGATATGATAGCTAACACTTAAATATCTTTTACGCAAAACCATATTTTTTAGATGACCAACTCTACCAGTATAAATAAAGAATTATTATTATTATTATTATTATTATTATTATTATTATTAGATAGTGATTTTGGACAGTTGTAAAATAAACGTAATCGTACATACCATTGTTAAAATATTTGAGTTGAGATAATAGAGCTGATAATTCATGAAATATATGGACAGTCATTATTGTTTCCTATAAACGATAATTTATCTTACAGCTACTGAAGCAGAATGTATTACCGTATATTAAGATTATCTGCAACTCTACGAATCGATCATTCGTTATGGTGGGTGTTCCTCGTAGTTTGTCCAAAGATTGATAGATGCCAGTAGTGTTGGATTCTAGATGACTCATAGAGCTGCATAGAAAACACAGGAGCCCCCCAAGATTCTTTATTCCCTGACGGTAACATGTCGACTCATGTAGAACTGTGAGGTGCTGCGGAATACTACCAAAGGTGTGATCATACGGATTTTATGGCCGGAGAGAATTGCGTAGTGGATCCGGCTTAGCTGGACAATACAGTCAGTACGCAACTCAATACAGTCAGTACGCAACTCTTTTCATTACATGCCAAGAGGTTCTTGTTCAATATACATATCCTGTATTTAGATAACACAATGTTCATTTGTCAAAAAAATTGCTGGTAATCCCGGCTGTCACAGCAGACTTTAGTTGAGGAGAATTTATTGTCCAGGAGTGGGGGTAAGCACACTTGGCAAATGGAGTCAATTGCTTGATCTTGATCTGCTAGTTCGAAATCCGCTGAGTATATCTAGATCCCAAAGTAATCCAAACTAAATGTAATATATTCATATGAAAAGACATGTAAATGTTCAGTCTTTTGACTTATTTTAATGTAAAATACTGAAATATTTCTTTTACAATTACATTATTAGTACATATATCTTGATTACACAACTTTTAACACTGTATCACTTCGGAATATGTAAGATAAGAACTTTCTTGTGTTAAATTTTAATGTACCTTGTTAACATGTTTCGACTTATTTCCGGTCATCTTCGGAACTGGCCGTTGTTCGTCTTGGCGCCTCTTGTTTCCTGTGTGAGTGCGTTCGTAATGTAGAGTCAAAGTGTGTATGTGTTTTGAAATTGAGTTGTGTGTTGAGAATATCGTTGGGGTGTGTTTTCGTGTGTCTGTATATTTCATATTGTTCTAGTGTGTTGAGTTTCTGGCTTTTTGGTTGGATGTGCAGTTTTCCATGTCTGTGTTGATGTCTCTGCAGGTGTGGTTGGCATTTGTGATGTTTTCTGCACATGTGGAGGTGTTTTGTGATTTTGTTATGAAAGTTCTTATACATATTCCGAAGATATTATTAGTGTTAACGTTTTCGCCCAATTGTGGGCATCTTCAGACATAACATTCGATATCTATGTGAAAAATAAGCAATACATAGACCTATTAAATATTGACAAATATGAAGACATGTACAAGGTTAAAACAGTCTAAAATGATATGTTTAAAAACAGTATAGAAGGCATCATTACATGTGGTGTATATAATTATGCATATTTAAATAAAACGGTATATGAAAAATAATGAGTATTATTATTATTAATAATTGTTGAAAAAGTGAAGAGGAATAAAATCAACTGATTTATATATTTATGTATATTTGTTCTTTATTTCATTTATCATATTCTTCAACCACAAGATTTGTTTCACACCATATATTTTATTTTACACATGTTAACCTAGTATACATGTAAAAATATGCATATTTTATAAGTTTTATTCATAACGATGCCATTCCTACAAATCAGTTGATTTTATTCCCGTTCACTTTTTTAACAATTAATAGTAATAATACATATTATTTTTCATATACCGTTTTATTTAAATATTCATAATTATATACACCACATGTAATGATGCCTTTTATATTGTTTTTAAACTCACATAATTTTTTCACTATTTTAACCTTGGACATGTCTTCAAATTTGTTAATATTTAATATATATTGCTTATTTTTCACATAGATATCGACTTTTATGTCCGAAGATGCACACAATTCGGCGAAAACGTTAACACTAATAATGTAATTGTAAATAACTATTTCACTATTTTACATTAAAGAAGTCAAGAGACTGAACATTTACATGTTTTTTTATATGAATGTACTTGACTTATTGGAACTCAAAAACGAATTCACAGTTAAATGTAATATAACTTAAAGAAATAATAAACATACAATCATAAGTACAAACCTATTTTTGACCTTCATCTAATATCAATATAACACAGTTTGATAGCTACCCATCCTGATTCTAATGCTACATGAACCTAATAGAATCATATCTAATTTAGCTTACAGCAGTAAAGGTTTTGGAAATATTCAACATTTTTTTCCTCCATTACTAGGCCTACATCTTGTACAATAATGAAAATTGGTATATGTAAAATACTGTCCTTCTGCTATATGAAAACAATATTTTTACAGCTAAATTTTTTTTTTTTCCGAAATTCAAAATGGTGAGAATTTACTGCGCAGTGATGAAGCGTTTCCCTCATAACTCATAAACGTGTTAGCTTTTTCATGTTCTCTCTCTTTTATTTTATTGCTGAAGCTCATGTTTACAATGTCATGCTCTTTCAACTACATTCCTTAATAAATAATATTTTTTGTGTTAGAAGAAAATACAGATATTTGACCATTTTTTTAAACGAATTTATTTTTTTATCAGAGAATCTATCAAAGTTAGAGAAGTGATCTTGCATCATATTGTAGATATGACATGCATAAATACACACAAAAAAGTCTTCACAGAATGTTGGATAGTTTTTCAGTTATGTGGCAAACGCTTCATCATTGCAGAGTGAATTAAATTTTGAAAAAAAAAAATGTAAATAATTTTTAAATCGTAAAAATATATATATATTTTTCATATAGCAGAAGGACAGTGTTTACATACTACTTTCATTGCTGTACAAGATACAGTAATGGAGGGAAAAAATGTTGAATATTTCCAAAATTTTACTGCTGTAAGCTGTACCTAGCTCCTTAATATAATATAATATTAGTATAATCTAGGATAATTCTAATCAGTGGAATTAAAGAAAACCACCTACATTCCTGGCTTACTTTGAAACTACTTTAATATTAATACGATTCCAATAATAATCCGAAACCGTTCTAACCAAACACCAAACTAATTCCAATCCAATTCTATTTTAATCTAATCTAATCTAAACTAATGTCAATACACTCAAAATTATAATCTAATTAAAATGTAGCTCTAATATAATCTCAATATAACACAATACTAATCTAATATACTTCCAATGTAATGCCATCCCAATCTAATGAACTCTTACCAAGCACCATCCCAATCTAATAAATCCCAGATCAGTACATCCTAATCTAATGTAATCTAAGATTAGCTCAAAGGAATAGACCTACGCGTAACTTGAGAGCCGCGGTGAAAGCAATCAATTCAAGTATGTTAACTTTTCGAGAACATTTTGGAGTTTGGAGGTAGAAAAGTGAAAGCAGCACTACGAAACATAGTTTCTCAGCGCTCCACTGTGGCCAAAGG
Source organism: Periplaneta americana (assembly GCF_040183065.1). Taxonomy (NCBI): domain Eukaryota; kingdom Metazoa; phylum Arthropoda; class Insecta; order Blattodea; family Blattidae; genus Periplaneta; species Periplaneta americana. Next base: position 157,837,392 of record NC_091117.1, read on the forward strand.
AAGATTATCGCCGATGACTTTCGACAGTGTTTTAGAAGTCTCTGGGCAGATACATTACGATTTTCCCTCTCCTATTTTATTACCCTAATTGTACAAGATGTTCCAGTAGAATGTGACGGTTTTCAGAACATTGCCGTTTCTAACAATTAAGTGCTTTGGAGGAAATATTAGTTGCTATGCGACCTCGAAACATGTCATTTCTCCTGTGATTGTAGGAAATGGTATTATGGCGGTGGCAGAACGTTTATATTTGCATTAGCAGTATCTATTGAGTCTAAATCCAACACACATGTTCAGAGAAGATTTAGAAATGAATTGAGTTGAGTGAAGATCAACCCATCCAAATGCACGAACAACCACTACATAGTGAGAAGGTAACAGTGTGGTGTACTTCTTTGAAGAACGTAACCGTACTCTATGAACGTAAATTGGTACCTAGAAAATGCTAGTTAGTTAATGGGGTTTAAAAAGGGCGCGTCATCTACTATGGATATTTGCGCCCTTATCTAAAATTCCTTAAGATTTGCTGATGATACGGCGTTTTTAGCAGAAGAGGAGACGATACTAAGGGATATGCTATAGAAGCTAAATGACAGCTGTGAACATATGGGATGAAGATAAATGCAAACAAGGCGAAGGTCATGGTTGTCGCAAGAAAAATGAAGAAGATAAATTTGATAATTCTAAATGAGGCAGCAGAACAAGTGAGCAGCTTCAAATACATGTACTTTAGATTACTATAAGCAGTAACATGAGCTGCAGTCAGGAAGTCAAAAGCAGGATAGCAAGGCAAATGAAACTTTTAATAGAAAAAGGAGCATCTTCTGCGGACCTCTGGAAAATTAACTAAGAAAGAGACTAGCGAAATGCTTTGTGTGGAGTGTGCATTGTGTAGGGCAGAAACATGGACGTTACTACAAAATGAAGAGAAATGAATAATAGTATTTGAAATGTAGATATGGAGAAGAATGGAGCGTGTGAAGTGGACAGACAGAATTAGAATTGAAGTTGTATTCGAAAGAGTGGGTGAAGAAAGAATGATGCTGGAACTGATCAGAAAGAGAAAATGGAATTGGTTGGGTCACTGGCTGAGAAGAAATTGCGCACTGAAGGATGCACTGGAAGGAATGGTGAACGGGAGAAGAGTTCGGGTCAGAAGAAGATATCATTAAAATATCGATGGCTGAGAACCAGATTGTTCTAAGTCCAACTTTTTGTAAGAAAGAAATCTGTGTTTCATTGTGTTCCAGTTCTTTTCTGCATATATGAATCGAACAAAATTGTAAATATTCCTCTCCGTAAGGTTGCTATGTAGCTATTCCGAATTGTTTCATGAAGCTTTGAATGTCAGGAGCTTAAAATAGCTCTCCTGAAAAAAAAATAGTAAAATGGACTTGAAACAGTCCGGTTCTGGACCATCGATATGTGGATCATATGCGGAGACTAAGCGGAAGGCAGAAAATAGGTAAGATTGGAGAAAGCTGGGTTTGCAGTAAAAGACCTGTTGGTCAGAACACTTATGTATGTATGTATGTAAAGTTTTTCAAAAACAAAAACACAAACAATACAATAAGCTGAATCCTAACACGAACTAAAAACTTTGTCATATTAAGTCAAGAAATGTTGGGAACAGTGGAACTGGCTGCGATGGTTCGCCATAAAGAGTTTTGGTTGCAACAGGATAGGGCGACAGCACACACTACACTTGAATCAATGAACTGTCTGCTAATATTGTTTCCTGGGCTCATAATTTCACAATTTGGAGATAGCTCCTGGCCGCCACGGTCTCCTGATTTTACGGTAGCCGACTTCTTCTTATGGGGATATTTGAAAAGTAAAGTGTATGGTAAGAGATCACGCACCATAATGTAATTAAAATAAAACGTAAATAATGAAATTAGAGTCATTTGTCGTGGTTTATTGCAGAGAGTAATTATGACTTTTCAGAGCAGATTGCAAGAATGTGTTCGTTGTGAAAGTCACTTAAAAATATAATTTTTAAAAAACAAGTGCAGATTAATAGATTTCTGATTAACTTTATAATTCTTTACTGTGTTATTATGAGGAAATTACTTGGGTGACTAGGTTCGAAGTGACTAGTCAGCCAGCTAATTGCCTCATAACACAGTAAATAGTTACGAAGTTAATCAGTGATTACAAGTGTTAAAAGTGTATATAGAACAATGATGAATAATAAATTGCATTCTACAACGTTTCAAGTAAAAGTGTAGTCTGTTAATTCAATTTGATTGACCCATAGTAAGGCTATGAAAACCGTCGCATTATACAGGAACACCTTGTATATTAACTGTATTTAATGTGTTCTTTTAAACTGTAGAAATTATTCCGAAAATTTGAAATGATTTTATTTTGAGAACAATAATGGTCGAATGGAATTAGCAAGATGAAACAAAATGTTAGGACGAACTTTCTCCAGTGAAAGAGCTTTTATAACAGTTATGGCGGACAGACAAGCCTTTGACTTCTTTGTATTTTCTTTCTTTCTTTATTTATTTTTTTATATACGTTGGTATTCAGTATGTAACGAGAATCAATAGGCCTGACACTTCTGGGAGCGGATTGATTTAACTATACTTTGCAAAAGTTGTGGTAAAGATAAAGTCTCTTTCTCTTGACTCCAAACAAGTATTTTTCAAAATAAATAAATAAAAACTAATTTTTCAAAATACATAAATAAAAACTAAACCCAATCCTCTAACCACGTAACCGTCACTACCTAAAATGTTACAACATAACTGCGTATTCCCTTCTGAAGTTCAAAGTTACTTGTTTACAAATCAGACGCTGGGGAAAAGAGGAATATAGATTGTTAAATGTTGTAAACAACCAGAGACTGAAATTCCGAACTAACTTCAAATTGAAATCACAAAACTTTTCCTAACAAAATTTAATCGTTACTACATTAAATTCCCAAACCACCGTACAGAAATTCTAACAAATTATATTGCAGATAGAGACCTGGAAACAGATATCCGGTTTTCTCATTTAGACATATGCCCTCTATGGATTGGAGGATTCTATTAAATTCTGCATAGTAAATCAATTTGAGTGACATTCTGTGACCTTTGTCTGTCACCCACTCAGAATATTTCACTGGCGAGCGAATCAAATGGTTCATCTGCGCCGTAAAAACGAAATCAACGATGACTAATGCAAGTACTATTACGGAATATATTGAAGAGCTCTAATACATGTCTGTGAATTTGGCAGAAAAGTGCTTAACACGTTAATGGGCCTATTTATAAACCATATAAATAGATATACATTTAGTTTCATTATTCCTATTTGAAAATCATGTAACCTCTTTATGCTGCATACAGCCCAGAAATGGAGAATACCACAGTAACTCAGTCCATATATAAAGGACAGGGCTATGGAAAAACAAGTGAATCATGAAAAGGTATCACATCTGAATGGACAGCATTTGTAACGCTACAACGTTTTCCACTAAACTGCAGGTATATTGAAACCTCCACACAATTATGAGTAATGAAGCCGTAATTTTTGTGCGATTTTTATGTACGTAATGTATGATGCGAAACATTCAGTGCGTTTTTATGCATCTATAAGGGTACTCGTCCACGGTGCAACTTAAATTACATGCAGTTTTTAATTGCTCAACAAAAGTGGCACATCGTGTTTACACATAAGTCATTAATTCCATGGAATTCGAGTTCCACAACTTGAAAAATGCCACGACTACAAACAAGATGCATTTAACTTTTACACACAACGCGAAATTATGTGGGGCAGCTTCGTTACACGCAAGTCCAATTAATGTAATACACATTTACTTAATGAAATTCATGATATTAACATGTTTCCTTTTTATATCTCAGTGGGTTATACATATTAAGTGCAATTGAGGTACGGAATTATACAACCTAGGGCCAAAACTAATGCTATGCTCTATTTAAACTAACAGATGAGAAACATTTATGTTCTGCTAATGTTAAATTATTATTTCATCTTGTACCATGATCACGTGCCTGTAATCTATACTAATAATAAATCTGTAGCCGAACTTTTTCTGGTAATTTTCGATTTTCCAAAAATAATTGGTGTTAACATATATAATTAACCATCTTGAAACCGAAAATCGCTTTTTTGAAACTTTTGTTTGTATGTCTGTCTGGATGTTTGTTACCCTTTCACGCGATAATCGCTGAACAGATTTCGATGAAAATTGGAATATAAATTAAGTCCGTTGTAACTTAGATTTTAGGCTATCTGGCATTCAAAATACATTATTTAAAAGGGGGTTATAAGGGGCCTGAATTAAATAAATCGAAATATCTCGCTTATTATTGATTTTTGTGAAAAATGTTACATAACAAAAGTTTCTTTAAAAAGGATTTCTGATGGGTTTTATTCTTTGAAAAAGTTTGATAGGACTGATATTTAATGAGATAAATGAGTTTTAAAATTACAATAACTGCCATCTGAGGCGGTGTAATGAAATAAAAAACAAATGACTCCATCTATAAGGGGCCTTGGACAGAACAATCGAAAGCTATGAAACATAGCCTACAGAGAAAATTTCTGTGTTTGTATGACGTAATATCGGAAGCTAAATTAACCTATTTGTGTAATTAATTATTATTTCGCCATTGGAAAGTGTAGTTTCTCTGGATGGACATAATGCTATAATGTTATTACAGTAATTTCTGAGTGAATTGAGGACAGGTAAGATTAAAATAGCTTCTTATGCACAGAAAACTTGATAGGCTATTCTGTATATTCGTTTCCTGTATTTCTTAAACTAATATTTATGAACACATTCATTTTCATCTCAGAGAATTAACGAACAACAAGAGTGTATTGATTTAGTATGCAGTAATAGTACGTTAGCTTAGTGTTCCATTATTTTATAATTCAAATTTTAACTATGCTCAATTGAATCGTGTTAAAATACACAAAATATATATGCAATAAATGCAATGCAAAAGAATTGGGTGATGAGCCAAGCAGATTATGTTGCGCTGTTGTAAAAGTTGTTCCTCCTGAGATTCAAGAGCCCCCACAACAAATTAAAAACTTTCTTATTGGAGTACATCCGTTATCAATACACTTTTTGTATAATATATAATATAATATAATATAACATAATATAATATAATATAATATAATATAATATAATATAATATAATATAATATAATATAATATAATATAATATAATATAATATAATATAATATAGTAAATCTGTAGCCAAAATTTTTCTGGTAATTTTCGCTTTTCCAAAAATAACTGGTAATAACAAAAGAAACATGTTAAAGAAATTGTCATTGCACCAAATGAGTGGTCTCTGGATCAAAATGATCGCATTTTAATTTTTTAAATACAATTTTAATTAATTAACATATTAAACGATCTATTCTTCTACCAAACACGAATGTTCTCTGGATCAAATGTCCTATTTTAATTACGTAATTACTTTATATTCATTTCTAACGGGTGCAGCGGTGCGCACGGGTACGGCTAGTATAATATAAATATTTCAATTATTATTGTTATAAACTTTTAAAAGCGCATATTTATAATTCGGAATAAATTAATTTAGTTGGATAATAAAAAAAAATAAATTTTAATAATTAATTTTTGCGATAAATTTAACCTAGTAATTATAAGTCCACACCAAACACCAATGTCATATTGAATGATAAACTGAAATATGTCTGAGTGGACATTAAACAGGAATTTTAATTGGCAAGTAGCATTAAAGATTAACAAAGATTTAAATTATTTTACGAAGCCTCTTATCAGAAATAAGTAATGTCATAGGACCATTTTAAACACTGATCAATAATGACACCCAGATATTTCACATGTGTGACTGCTTTCTGTGTGGACATTTACAACTTTTAGGATCGAAATAGTTTTTATTGTGTATTATTAGTCTTACTTACTTACTCACAAATGGCTGTTAAAGAACCCGGAGGTTCAATGCCGCCCTCACATAAGCCCGCCATTGGTCCCTAACCTGAGCAAGATTAATCTGGTTTCTATCATCATATTCCACCTCTCTAAAATCCATTTTAATATTATCCTCCCATCTACGTCTCGGCCTCCTCAAAGGTCTCCCAACTAGCACTCTATATGCATTTCTGTATTCGCCCATACATGCTACATGCCCTGCCCACTTCAGATGTCTCGATTTTATGTTCCTAATTATGTCAGGTGAAGTATACAATGCGTGCAGTTCTGCGTTGTGTAACTTTCTCCATTCTCCTGTAACTTTATCCCTCTCAGCCCCAAATATTTTCCTAAGAACTTCATTCACAAACACCCTTAATCTCTGTCCCTCTCTCGAAGTGAGAGTCCAAGTTTCACAACCATAAAGAACAACCGGTAATATAACTGTTTTATAAATTCTAACTTTCAGATTTTTTGACAGCAGACTAGATAACAAAAGCGTCTCAACCGAATAATAACGGGCATTTCCCAAATTTATTCTGCGTTTAATTTCCTCCCGAGTGTCATTTATATTTGTTACTGTTGCTCCAAGGTATTTGAATTTTTCCACCTCTTCGAAGGATAAAAGTCCAGTTTTTATATTTCCATTTCGTACAATATTCTGGTCACGAGACATAATCATGTACTTTGTCTTTTCGGGATTTACTTCCAAATCTATCGCTTTATTTGTATTTTTAGTCTATCTTTATAATATATTTTTGTATTTTTGAATGAGTAAGGTACTAAGGTTTCAAGATTCCTTAATTTAATTTCATATCATCACGTGTTCATGCTATTCAAGGTTTCTTGATTTAATTTTCTGTCACCACATCTCCAAACTATCGTTTCTTGATTTAATATTTCCACACATCTGGTAGTTTATTTGCTTATACAATTAACATATTATTTTCTTAGTTATCTTTGTTGTTTTTCATTATTGATATTTCTCTCGTATTACTGTTTCTGTATCTTAATTCTTAGTAGTGAAAATTTTTATTTTGTATTGTATAGTGTCATTTTTACGATACGACTATGTATATGTTTAGCGTGGAGGTCACAATTATATTCAGATGCAAGTGACAATATATTTACGGAACATAATTTGAATGACATGGAAAGTTTGACTGTGTTCGGAAGTAATATATTACATTGGTATATTTAATTCAGTTGTTTGGTACATTTTGTGCGCGGGAGTGACAGATTCATTTCCCGAAGAAGGTTCGACTAATAACGTCATAAATTAAATTACGCGCTCCATTAAATGGAGGGTTTTCTCTCTTCAATTCAGTTCGTTACTGCGCCTCTCGCTTACAAATTGCGGCGACAGAAACCCGATTATTCCGGCATTGGCTGCACTCCAAATTACAAAACAAAGGACACCACATTTAGAGAGTTTAGTACATGAGAAAATAGTGATGACATGTAATAGGCTAGTGTGGGAGGAAGTTTACCTTACACTTTCCATAAATATCAAATGTTAACGCGAAAATTCTGAATTATCAATTGAGATACCCTTTTTTTCTGAGTTATCTATAGTTTTTTGTGCTTTTCTCTGTATCCAAAAATTGCCAGTTCAAACCCGACTGGAAGACATGAAATTTTTGGACGAAAAAATACCAAGAGATAGATAGTACATTATTTTCACTTCTATCACTTTATATGGCGACACTTGTGGCGGACAAGATTGAAGTTGGGGTTTTTCTCGAGGTTCTCCCGTTTTTCTAGTTAGGCATGTAAGTTGACATCATTCCTAATGCAAGTAGGTAATAGTTCAGGGAGCAGTGATGAAGGAAGAGGGGAAAAGAAGGTGAAACAGCATATGACTCAAGGAAAGGGTGTGGAGGGGAAATAAATCATGAGAAAAGAAAACTAAGATCTAAAATAAATTGATAGTGTGGAAAAGTTAGCAGTGTGAAGTGAAAATAGAGATGTGAAGTGAGGGGAAATGTGTCATATAGGAGAGGGGGTGTCAATTGATTTTATAATACCCAACAATAGTATAAAACCACGGAAAGTGTTTGCTTAGGCGTGTGTCAAATTCGCTTCCGCTGCCTGTACTTGAAACACGTCCGGCGTCGTGTGTTCATCTTCAATCGACCTCAAATACAAATATACCGATGTCACGGCTCTAGTAATAAGAGAAGCGATGAGCAGCGTTTGGTCACGCATCGTATAACAAAACAACTAAAAGTAGTGAAGGGCCAGCAGGACCGAATATGTTGTGTGACAACAAATCATATCTTATCTTATCTTATCTTATCTTATCTTATTGCACACAACCTTAGGGATTTTCTCACATCCCTCTATCACATTTGTTTAAGAAATTGATTTAAATGTTTAGCAGCACCTTATCGCTATGAATATGATGATATAGAGTTGCAGAGTTGTCTTCTTTCTCTTTTCAGGTATTGGACCTATTGACCCATTACTGTCACATGTCAACTTTTATTTGGAAATTTGGATATTACATAAATGTAGGTATACGATATTTGATAATATTGCAGATATGAGGCACGAATTAAACTAACAATTACAACAATTTTTGTGCGAGATCGTGCGTATTTGCTTGCTTTCCGCACAAAACCAATACACGGTGAGTGTGAAATACCACATTCAGTATTCCCAACGTAACACACATAACAATTTCCCTCTTCTTACCGCTTAAGAGACATATTCATTTTACTGCTTTAGGCTTTTAACATATTATTTTTAGAGACGTTGAACATAGTAATAATTATAAATTGGAAACTTACCACTGCAATTTCACCTAAATTGCACTGTTAATTATTGTTTTTTAAATATTTGCAAAAATTAAGTAAATTCTACTACTCCACTACTTATTGCATTCGTGATGCAAGTAACATTAAGGAAGCCGTGAAAAAATTAACAAGATTCCAGATGCCGATGTTATTACTGCAATATGTTATATAAATAATTTTCTTGAAGTATTAAAATGAAAAATAAATCATTACATAACCTTACCGTTTGTTTTAAGTTCGCATTTATAGACTGGGGGAAAAAAGACAGACGTATATACGGCCTGCTGGAGTATAGTAAACACAGAAAACATTTTGTAGGAACAATGTTGAAGATAGATATATTTGTTTTCCAAAGTTGCCGTCATTGAACAGAAACCAAGATGGAGATTTCATTGCAACTAATTAGAAATTCCTCTTTCAGGTATGTAATAAAAGATGTTCGCACAAAATAATGTACGATACACGAGCGGTATGTTTGTTTTCATGTTCTCGGAAGTTAAAAAAGCTCAACTACGTTTCGCTTTTTCAATCTTTTCCTCGAACATGAAAACATCAACATACCGCTCTTGTAACGCAAATTACTATTTTGGCATGTAATGTCCATATTCGACCTACATTAATAAAAATAATGTAAAGATTTTTTGTAACGGAAATTATAGGCCTACTTCGATTTCCATGGGTAGAATTACGTCATATCCGATAAAATTATATTTGTACAAGCCCATTCCTATGCATAAGGGGAGTCCGCATTTATAAATACTGTATATGTAAACTTTAAGAGATCATTCAGTAGTTAAAGAAAAGGCATTGGGTATAGTAAAGGTGTTTTTAAATGAAGACATATACAGGATTTGCAATTGTGTAACCTACTTCTATTACATTATACATTATATATATATATATATATATATATATATATATATATATAGGTCGTGATGTCCCTTCACATTTCTGCATACAGTGCCATCACTCCCTTGGATACATAATTTTCTGCTTTCGCTTTTTTAAACATCCGGATATTACATATAAATGACCCTGATCACTTTTATATTACGTCACACACCTCTGTTTCCCTCCCTTTTTTATTTACCCTTCCCTTTCCCAGTTATCTATCTTATTCTTACTAATCTCATTTAATTAAACAATCACTTCTCTCCACCTCTTAGTAATTGTTCCCAACATAGTTTACATTAGTTGAACTCTTGTTAACTTATTTATTCACTTGAATCACTAACGTTCACTGACCACTTATTCCCATTAATCTACTCTGCATATTTTCAGACGAAGTAGTTTCTACAGTTTCATTACATATCAATTCCTACTTTCTCTTTATTATATTTGTATCGCTACTTACTATCATTCTCTGGTTATTATTTATATCTTATCCTTTTTCACTATTATTACCTTGCCTTACCGTCTTTTATGTCACTACAACTCTTTTCACTTTATCACTTTCCTACGTTTTGTCACTCATGCATACTATTTTCACTTTATCTCTTTCCTACGTTTTGTCACTCATGCATACTATTTTCACTTCATTACTTTCCTACGTTTTGTGACTCATGCATACTATTTTCACTTTATCACTTTCCTACGTTTTGTCACTCATGCATACTATTTTCACTTTATCTCTTTCCTACGTTTTGTCACTCATGCATACTATTTTCACTTTATCTCTTTCCTACGTTTTGTCACTCATGCATACTATTTTCACTTTATTACTTTCCTACGTTTTGTCACTCATGCATACTATTTTCACTTTATCACTTTCCTACGTTTTGTCACTCATGCATACTATTTTCACTTCATTACTTTCCTACGTTTTGTCACTCATGCATACTATTTTCACTTTATTACTTTCCTACGTTTCGTCACTCATGCATACTATTTTCACTTTATCACTTTCCTACGTTTTGTCACTCATGCATACTATTTTCACTTTATTACTTTCCTACGTTTTGTCACTCATGCATACTATTTTCAATTTATCACTTTCCTACGTTTTGTCACTCATGCATACCATTTTCACTTTATCACTTTCCTACGTTTTGTCACTCATGCATACTATTTTCACTTTATCACTTTCCTACGTTTTGTCACTCATGCATACTATTTTCACTTTATCACTTTCCTACGTTTTGTCACTCATGCATACTATTTTCACTTTATTACTTTCCTACGTTTCGTCACTCATGCATACTATTTTCACTTTATCACTTTCCTACGTTTTGTCACTCATGCATACTATTTTCACTTTATTACTTTCCTACGTTTTGTCACTCATGCATACCATTTTCACTTTATTACTTTCCTACGTTTAGTCACTCGTGCATACTATTTTCACTTTATCACTTTCCTATATTTTGTCACTCATGCACCAATCTCTTAAGTTATAACTTTTCTGTCCCTTATTTCTTTCCACTGACATACCTCTATTCGGTGTCGCTAATGTTACTTCATCCCTTCCAACTTTACGTATAGATATGATACGTAATCTTAGGGAATTCTTGAAATCCCCTGTCACTTTTTAAATTCATAGACTGTTTACACACAAATTCCACAATTTGGGACATCTGGCCGAAACCTACGGCTGACCACTAGGATCCAGAATACAAAGCAGAGGTTAAATTAAAAATACAATATGATTGCGGAGAGAATACGGAAAAATGATAAATTTAAAACAAAGTACAATTTGATTTAGGAGAAACATGAGATGAAAATACATTCAAGAGTAATGAAATGAAGTAAAAAAATACATAATATTATACAAGTGATTGTGTAAAATGAATAATGAATCTCTCGATACTATTAGACAATTTTTTTAATGTTCTTATTAGAAAATTCAAGAGAAAGGAGAATGGTTTTGGTTAACTTAAAGGAAGTTCCCCTAGCGCCAAAAAGAAGTCCTTTCACTTCACATGTATTAATATTCATTTTGTATCTCTCACTGAAGCGGGTAGTAAATAGACTTCTTTTCATCGTTAACGTTATTGGCTTGTTGATCATCCTTCTCAAAACGGACAGTGGGGTCGAGAATGCATTTGTTTTACTTCAATAAAAGTATTTCACTTGTTTTATGTAATACCAAATTTCTCTGCCAAAATGATTTCAAACGTTTCTATTTCTCGTTGTAAATTAAACGTCAGGAATCGTTGACAATTAACGGAATATAATGGTGGAGATGAGACTTTTAATTTATAAATTGGGAGAAGAGGATGGGAGAAAGCTATTAACTAGTTATCGTTTATTTACATTGTAAAATTCTCTCGGAGACAGAGTCGAAAGCTTGTGCAAATGTAAAACTAATTCAAACAGTCGATCCTTCTCTAGTGCCAAGCGTGCAGAAAGTGAAATCAATAAAATAGTTTACTCTGCTTCTTCATGAGATATACCAACCCTAAGATAAACTGAGCGTAACGAATTTTATAGATGGAGAAATAAGCTGTGACACGTAAAGATTCAGCACTTTTGAAATTATAAAAAAAATATTAAGTTGTGACGTCTGTTTCATTGCTGTATGGCAGTGTCTTATAGAATCCTCGCAGGAGAGATATCTGCGAAATGGAAGTCATACAAATGAGACTATTAAGGAGAACAGATTTCAATATATTTTCTGTAAGCGACCGTCCAGACTCCAGGAGAAAATATAATAAGCTGGAAAAGCGAACGAAAGATGAAAAAAAAGTGTGTTCAGATCTGTGAAATCAGTAGCTGCTAGTGCTCAAAACCTTGTAGCGAAGACGAGCGGAGTGGAAGGTTGAGCTTTTTCTAGATGTACTTGTTATTCATCCATTTGCATGGAAATTAAATTAAAAACTGTAAACTATTTGAAATGATTGAATTAACGTTTTACGTTTTGAAATGTATATAAATTAAAAAGGATGAGATAAGAGCATAATACAGGCAAGTGAAATATTCTGATGTGTAACGCCTATATTTCGTCTACACTATACTAATAGATTCTATAAAATAATGTGAACGAGTCCGCATTACATGCACAGTCTACTTAAGAAAGTTTACTCAATTCATAATGGGATTGCAACGTATTAAACAAAAAATTATTAATCAGTTTTACTTTGATATATACTTTGACAACGTATTAAACAAAAAATTATTATTCAGTTTTACTTTGACGTATACTTTGACATGTATTAAACAAAAAATATATTATTCAGTTTTACTTTGACATATACTTTGACAACGTATTAAACAAAATATTATTATTATTATTATTATTATTATTATTATTATTATTATTATTCAGTTTTACTTTGACGTATACTTTGACAACGTATTAAACAAAAAAAATATTTTTCAGTTTTACTTTGACGTATGCTTTGACAACGTATTAAACAAAAAAATATTATTCAGTTTTACTTTGACGTATACTTTGACAACGTATTAAACAAAAAATGATTATTCAGTTTCACTTTGACTTTTACTTTGACGTATACTTTGATAACGTATTAAACAAAAAATTATTATTCAGTTTTACTTTGACGTATACTTTGACAACGTATTAAACAAAATATTATTATTCAGTTTTACTTTGACGTATACTTTGACAACGTATTAAACAAAAAATTATTATTCGGTTTTCCTTTCACGTATACTTTGACAACGTATTAAACAAAAAATTATTATTCAGTTTTACTTTGACGTATACTTTGACAACGCATTAAACAAAATATTATTATTCAGTTTTACTTTCACGTAGGTCTATACTTTGACAACGAATTAAACAAAAAAAAAATATTATTCAGTTTTACTTTGACATGAACGCGAAACAGAGCATGTACAATACGTGAGGTACTATAAGATATTAATACAAACTTGGTACTACTTACATACAGGGTGTTAAAAAGGTATCCAACATTTTAGGAGGTGATAGTATGGATCAAAACAAGAACATAATGTCTAATAAACATGAGTTCTACAACACACACTTTCTGCGACTTGAACACTTGTTAATAGGAGGTCCTCAATGTAACGTCCATTCATGGCATGGCATTTCTCTGCCCTGCAATACAGCAAACTATCAGATAATCATACCGCATTTGACATCCCTGGCATGGAATAATGATACGTCGCAAGGAATACTGAAAACAAAAGTCTGGTTGTGGATTTGAACGGGGTTCAGCAGAAATGGTGTTGTGAATTTTCCTAATCAGCATGTGTAGGATGATGAAAATGTCCATGCAGTTGAAGAAACAAGGCATCAGCACTGATTCTCAATCAACTTTTGGACAGGCGTTCTTGGTGATAGATTAATATGGCCATACGTGCTACCACAGAAATTAACTGGGGATCGTTATCAGGACTTTCTTATTAATGTATTAAAACAAATTTCAAAATGTGCGTGATTCTTTACGCCGAAGGGCAGAGGAATACATTGCCATGAATGGACGTCACATTGAGCACCTCCTATGAACAAGTGTTCAGATCTCAGAAAGTATGTGTTGTAGGACCCATGTTTATTAGACATTATTTTCTTGTTTTGATGCATACTAGCACCTCCTAAAATATTGGATACTTTTTAACACCCTGTATACTGATCGACATAGTGAACATGGGTATCGGCGACTGGTAGAATCATACCATGTGACGCCATACGTCTTGACATGCAACTCGCTGCTACCTAAAGTTACCCATACTGGAGAAAGGTCGCTAAGCGTAATAGATTTGTAAATCATGACAGTGACATTATAAGCAATATGTCTAGCCTGACTGTATAAAACAGATCGTTAGATAGAAAACATTTTAGCTCACCTTACATAGGAATATCCTTTATCGCTGCTTTCACACGGACTGACTGATGGCAGCGTGTGAAGTTTAGCGATATTCTTTTCATGATTTTTGGTAGCGCTAGCTAATGCTGCAAAATTCACGTAACCGAGGAACAATAACGCCTCTAATTCGAAAAGCAAGTTCGCTACGTCTTCCAGTATGAATAACAATAATATTTACGGGATATTCTCATGATTTGATAGCGTTAGGCCTGGTTGCAGAAATGCAAATCAAATCTGTCCCTGATCACAAATCATTTCATGTCTGATTTATTTGATTATTCATTGCGTTGTACGAAAGTGAATCTCCAATTAACTTGTCTCGTTTTACTATTTGCTGATTTAAGGGGTTAAGTGCAGCCTACAGCAATAACATTTTTGGAAATATTCAACATTTCTTTCCTCCAGTTACTGTATCTTGTACAATAATGAAAATTGGTATGTATAAAACACCGTTCTTCTCCTATATTAAAAAAAATATTTTGCGATTAAAAAAAAATTTATATATTTTTTCAAAATTCAAAATGGTGGCAGTTTACATACAGTGATGAAGCATTTACCTTATTACTCTGTAATTTGCCATTTACAGCTACATTTTACATATTTTGGTTATGATATCTATATTTATCTATTTTTCATTTATTTTTATTTTGCATTTTTCATTTATATCTATGTCTGTGTCTTTTATTTAGGTAGTATACCTATTTGTCTGTTTTTTTTTTCATTTTTCATTTGTATTTTCACTTGCATCTGTTTTATCTCTTTTTTAATATTGTCTCCAATTTTACGTTCTAAGCAAATATTTGTACTGTCTCTTGTAATTGGGGCTTTGCCCTATTGTAGACATAAATAAATGAATTAAGAAATAAATAACTCATAAACGTGTTAACTTTTTCATGTTCTCTGTCTTTTATTTTATTGCTGAAACTCATGTTTACCATATGCTCTGTCAACTACATTCCTTAATAAATAATATATATTTTTATTTTGTGTTAGAAGATATTTGACCATTTTAAACGAATTTATTTTTTATCAGACAATTTATCAAAGGTATGGAAGCGATCTTACATTATATTGTAGATATAGAGATATGTAAATACACATTAAAAATTTCATAACAGAATATTGAATCGTTTTTTAGTTATATGGGAAACGCTTCATCACTGCACAGTGAACTAAATTTAAAAAAAAAAATAAATAATTGTTTTAAATCGTAGAAATATTTTTTTTAATAATAATGTAACAGAAGGATAGCGTTTTACACATACTAATTTTCATTATTGTACAACATGCAGTAATGTAGGAAAAAAAGGTTGAATATTTCCAAAATTTTACTGCTGTAAGCTGTACCTGACCTCTAAAGAAAGAAATGCATCTGGTGTCAGTGCTACTTAGCAACCACGACCAATTTGATGTTGTTTAAGAGGGATGAAACGAATGGATCGCGTGGCGCTCATCACGAAAACAAATTAATCTGTTTTCTGTAGAAGTAAAAATGGCGAATTCCATCTATGTATATAAACTACAGAATAAAGTAAAAGAAATGACTCGAACTAAAAATGTGGATGATAGTGGAAAAGTATGGTTTGTTTCTCTGTGCTAGACTTTCTTGTAGGTGGAACTTTCTCGCGTCGTCGCGAATACATGAATGTCGATAATCGAATGAGTGTAATGTGAATTGAAAACGACTAAAAATAAGAGCTTGTGTATGCACTGAAATGACGTAAAACCCCGATGAATGCACGAACGCCATTTTATCGATATGGTAAACTCGTTTATTTTTGACGTCATCAACATGTCTTAAATATATTTGTCAATACGTCGCCATCATGGAAGAGATAACTAACGGTGTTCTATTTTCACAATTCTCCTAATACTGAAGATTTAGTCATGTTTATCATTTGAAACAAAACTACAATTTCATCCTGATCGAGGTTCACTTTGAAAGACTTAAGGAATATGATACGGAGTTTGTAACCTCCTTACTTCTCCTAATATTAAAGTAACCTTGTTTTCATTTAACGGAGCGGTGTTGGTGACGGTGAAGAATTGGTGAGATCAAGAAAGAGAAAAAGAGTGTATGTAGAATAACTTACCCTAAAACCAGCCATTTGACTCGGATTTTCCGGAAATTCAATCCTGTTCTCCAGTAGACCTATAGGAGACCAACGATCTAGCCGTTCGACTTATGAATCGGTTACGAATTATGGTACACTAAGCGCTTATAGAGAAATATTTCCTCGAGAACTTCAGTTTGTACATTAAGAGTCGTATTCATAGACGAGACTTTGGACCTAAGTTGACTTTGGAAAGTAAAAAGTCACCATTTTCATATTCACAGTCGACACTTTGAGCAAATTAAACTTCAATCGTGACTTTACTTCGAAGTCGCCGAAAATCTAGACTTTGACTTTGACTTTAGTTCGTGGACATCAGGAAAATGGCTGATATTTTGGAAATTGTTGAATTTGCCGAGAATATTGAAGATATCTAGGAGATTATTAAAGCTGCTCATGTTCCTTAGCGTATTATTATAGATTATAAATTCAAATCAAGGTACAGATTTGATAAACAGACAGTATTAAATATCCTCGTCATGTTTCAACTTTCATTGATGAATAATCAAAGAGGATTATCTGTTACACCAATAAATAATACAACTTATTTCATCGCGATTTTATACTCTATAGGTAAGGATTAATAGCCTAATATTGATTCTTACTATTTAATTCTATAAAGAATAGGTTATACAGTTGGAAATTCTGTTAATTTATAATCCTTGTGGTCGTTATAATAATGTTTTTCCGCATATAGATTTCAGATAATTTTTAAATAGTTTCTGCAGACATGCAGGGAATAACTCTGCCAACTGTCAGCAGGATAATAGCTATGCTTCTTTCATAGTCTGTCATTGGTGGAATCTTATCTTCCATATCTTCACAACAAAATTATTTTACAGTGAAATAATATCAAGGCTTAATGTGAAACTAACGTAACTACAATGGATGTTTTATTCACAACAAAATTCTTAACAGGCAATACTATTTCAGATAAACTATACCATCATGTTTTGTGGTTATGAATTGCGTTATATACAAGACTGTTCAAACTGAGTTACGATTTTTTGTGGCCCGGTAGAAGAACAAATTATTATCGATTGGTGTAAAGACCTAAAAATGTCAATTTTTGTACTTTGTTAATTTCACAATAAGCCCTCGAATAATATTATTCTTATGTAAAGCTGCAAGAACGATTAACAATTGCTTAACATGCACCGATGTTCAATTGTTTCATTGATTTGTGACTCAAAAGATGGCTTTGATTGTGGCAATGCCTACTCTATTTTAACTATCTATTAATTTAATTCGTTTAGAAGGCAGTGATTTTTATTGCCAACATTAAAACAAGGTCGTCAAATCTCGACTTACCGAAGTCAAAGTCAAAGTCTCAGAAGTATTGTCTTTGAAAGGACTCTTAACGAAGTTAAACTTTACTACGAAAGTCGACTTTGGGAAGTCTTCATCCAAAGTCTCGTTGATGAATACGGCCCTAAATGTATTTCAGTTCATAATTTATTCAATTCATGAATAGTTTGCCTTAACCCTTAAATTCGCAAAGTATCCTATAGGATACAACAGATTAATAGGCTATCTATATATATTATTTGAACTGGTAATGGAAATTACGGGAAAACGGCTGGGCGGATTTTAATAAATGACTCCTGATTTTGAAGCTCAAAACCCGACGTTTTTTCAGAAAAATAGTAACTTTCAGTGAAGCGTTAGTTTTCCTACATAATTTTCATATTTTCCAAAATCCATCTCTCGTCTGTTTTGAGAACTAATTGCATCATTTCAGAATAAAACAAAACACACACTAGCCTACAATAAACAATAGGCTATTACACGAAGGCCATGACCTGCAGGATTGCTGACATATTTAGAGCTCAAATTCAATTGGTTATTAAAAATTTCAAGGCTTTCTGAAAATAATTTACAGGTCTGATTGTGCGGTGTGTAATTTTAGGCGTACATCTGTGTATTGGATATTAAAATCTATAAAACTTGAGATGGTTTATAATTAATGCCATGATGCGACTACTTTTCATTAATTATACGTATTAATGCTATATTGATGATATGAAAGTGAAACGTTTGGGGTTATATAAATAGACGTAGAGAATATATGAAATTAGATCTTCATTTCTATAATTTACTGAATGGCGGCTATGTAGTATATAACTACAAAACTTGCGTAAGGTAATAATATTGTTATTAAAAATGAAAATATTTTTATAGTTATTAATCAAGTGGAGTTGGGTCTTTTACATATACTTAATGGCGGTGTGGTGTAGATATTTATATGCGTCATTCTCTTCAGTATTGGCTCGAGAGAGCGAAAAAATTACAGTTCCTAAGGAAAAACAAAAACTTACTGATAAAATAAGAGACCTAAAAATGTTGTAGTCTCTCTATCATTTCAGCAAGATCTCTTAGCAGGATGAAATGATTTTACCCTCTACATTTCAAGCTCTCCATGTAGCAGATATACCAAGATGCAAACCTGATATTTTTTTAATTTTCGCGCACAATTCACAATGACCTGAATTAGCTATCATTTAGACCCTCATGAAAAACCCACTGACCGTTCTGACATTGTTATTTGCGTTTTCACGTTGAAACTCAAAACCTGAAGGTGGATAGGTTCAAGAAAATGTATTTGGCATAAAAAAACATTCAGAGGGAATTTGTTTCATTATTATGGAAGAAAATAACTTTCACAATGTCTGGTTTCTTTATTGAAATTAAATTATCTGATTTTTTTTTATTTGAACGTATAATTTACTTAGTTTGCGGCATTTGCTGCACAAGCCACTAGTATGCTATAATTTTAATAGAACAATAGAAAAAAATTGGTAGGAAAATTAAAATTTCACAATACTATAATACTCTACGACATATAAAATATGGACATTGCGATAGTTGTTTTCTTTACAGTCCGACACGGTTTAATAAACTAGTGTGAGAAATGAAGTTTTGCCAATTTAAGGGTTTGTCTTGATTTTGAAGTTCATCACGTGCCTTTTTTAACAAAAAAGCCGCCCTAAATAAGGGTTCGAATAGATCGGCCTACTAATCAATTCATAAATAATAAACATTAAAACCAATTGTGTGACAATTTGAATGGAAAAAGAAAACATTAAGATAAATGATACGAAAACATAGGAAATCATCTATTTATACTAATAATAAATCTGTAGCCGAAATTTTTCTGGTAATTTTCGATTTTCCAAAAATAATTGATCCTAACATATATAATTAACCACCCTGAAACCGAAAATCGCTTTTTTGAAATTTTTGTTTGTATGTCTGTCTATTTGTCTTGTCTGTCTGAGTCTATATGTTTGTTACCTTTTCACGCGATAATGGATGAACGGATTTCGATGAAAATTGGAATATAAATTAAGTTCGTTGTAACTTAGATTAAAGGCTATATGACATTCAAAATACATTATTTAAAAGGGGGGTTATAAGGGGGCCTGAATTAAATAAATCGAAATAACTCGCTTATTATTGATTTTTGTGAAATATGTTACATAACAACAGTTTCTTTGAAACTGATTTATGATAAGTTTTATTCTCTGAAAAATTTTGATAGGACTGATATTTAATGAGATAAATGAGTTTTAAAATAAAAATAACTGCCATCTAAGGCGGTGTATTGAAATAAAAAATAAATGACTTCGTCTATAAGGGGCCTTGGACACAACAATCGAAAGCTATGAAAGATAGCCTACAGAGAATGTTTCTGTGTTTGTATGAAGTAATATATCGGAAGCTAAATTAGCCGATTGTATAATTAATTATTATTTCATCATTGGAAAGTGTAGTTTCTCTGGAAGGACATAATCCTATAATGTTATTACAGTAACTTTTAAGTGAATTGAGGACAGGTAAGATTAAAATAGCTTCTTATGCACAGAAAACTTGATAGGTTATTCTGTATATTCATTTCCTGTATTTCTTATAATAATATTTATGAACATATTCATTTTTATCTCAGAGAATTAACGAACAACGAGAGTGTATTGATTTAGTATGCAGTAATATTACGTTAGCTTAGCAATCCATTATTTTATAATTCAAATTTTAACTATGCTCAATTGAATCGTGTTAAAATACATAAAATACATATGCAATAAATGCAATGCAAAAAAATTGGGTAATGAGCCAAACAGATTATGTTACGCTGTTGTAAAAGTTGTTCCTCCTGAGATTCAAGAGCTCCCACAACAAATTAAAAACTTTCTAATTTGAGTATATCCGTTATCAACACACTTTTTCATAATATAATATAATATAAACATAATAATAAATCTGTAGCCAAACTTTTTCTGTTAATTTTCGCTTTTCCAAAAATAATTGGTAATAACAATTAAGAAAAATGTTAAAGGAATTGTCATTGCACCAAATGAGTGGTCTCTGGATCAAAATGATCGCATTTTAATATTTTAAATACAATTTGAATTAAGTAACATATTAAACGTTTTATCCTTCTATCAAACACTGATGTTCCCTGGATCAAATGTCCTATTTTAATTATGTAATTACTTTATATTTATTTCTAACGGGTGCAGCGGAGCTCACGGGTACGGCTAGTTTACAATAAAATTTGTTGGGTACAAATGATTACTAATTATAGCTAAGGATGATTTTAACACATGAGATCCTATGGCATCAATCATTGGATCACAAATTTTAAATTGTTTAAGTTGATTTAAAGTTTTCGTGGGATAGTGCCACGGGCACCGAACATGAGCCCAAAAACTGTCCAATGTGTGATGCTCCAAGATGCTGACAACAAGACTCATATAGGACTTGTTTTTCACGACACACCTCTTGTGGCTGTTGCTCATGCATCTCGAAACGGATTATGGGATCAAGAATGACACCCTCATCCTTCTGCCGATCAATTATGATGATATCAGCACGTCTAGTAGAGCCATCAGAAGAGACGCAACCAACCTCCTCATAAACCTCATACGAAGCATTCTGACGGATTGAAGATGCGATGAGAGAACGAACCGTATTATATCTGTTGATTCGGAGCAATTCTCCATGATGGCAGAAACCCAAGACTTGAGAAAGCGTTTCTTGGTCGTCGCATCTTCTGCAACGGGTTAGTTAGTTAGAAGCTAGTTATGTGTATGATAAATAATTTTACCTAATTCATCAGGCACAACCATCATTATCGTCATTACGAAAATCATCATATTGCAAAACCTCTTGTCTAGCAGTTACTTTTTTTATCACATAATATTTTAGATCTGCAATAGGTGAACCAAAAATTAATTGATAACCTATATTATACCACATATTGTATTGTATTTATTAACATTCCACGGTATTCTTGCTTTACCGCTATAATATGGAACAAGTCAAATAATTTTACTACTATAAAGTCTTAATTTATAGTCAAAGTCTAGTTGAAATGTATACAGACGAGGTTTATAATATAGTCTACTAGTACAACACAAAGTTTTAGTATCAATTTCATGAAGCGTTGTTGAATGTCATTAATTCATCTACAGAACAGAAGGCGTGAGAAATTAGGTACTTCTTTAATTTGGCCCTAAATAATCTTATGTTTTGAGTTTAATTTTTAATATCGATAGGGAGGCTATTAAAATTTTTAGTGCCATATAACGTACTCCTTTTTGATAACACGATAGACTTGCCGATGGACTATGAAAGTGATTATTTGTCGCGTATTTATGCTATGAACTGTTGAATTAGTTACAAACTTTCACGATTACATACGAGGAAGATTATTAATTAAAAAATATATTCACAAGGCATGGACATTATTTGTAGTTTTATTTAAATAATCCGACACAATTTCCTAGATTTGTTACCTACTATTATTCTTATTAGGCCTACTCTTTTTTTTGTAGTAGGAATATACTGTTACTATTTGTGGAATTTCCCCAGAATATTATTCCAAAACTCATTACCAAGTGGAAGTATGCAAAGTATATTGTTTTTAAGGTATTTAAGATATTTACTATCTTTTTGCTGGGTAACTTTCGGTGCTGGACCCCGAACTCATTTCACCGGCATTATCACCTTCATTTCATTCAGACGCTAAATAACCTAGATGTTGATACAGCGTCGTAAAATAACCCAATAAAATAAATTTACTATCTTTTGCATATATCTAATAGCAATACATGCTGAATTTAGTAATTTCTTTAATATTATTTTTCCAATTAATATGATGTTTCCAATTTAACGCATTATTGATTTTTAAGCCAAGAAATTTGGTTGTTGTTGTTGTTGTTTTTAATAGGGACCTATTGTTAATTATTGCGTTTGAAATTCTACGAGGTTGAATTTGGACAGGATTTAAATTAAATTAATTAAATTACATTATTTTACAGTTTTGTTACAATTTAATACGAATTTATTGACTGAGAACCAGTCACATATTTTGAAGAGAATTTCCTCTGTTGAAGATTGGAATGTATTTGCAGTTATTGGCTGTAATTACTAATCTTGTGTCACCTGCAAATAGCATGGGATGCCCTACACCTTTTTTTAGGGGAGCAAGATCATTTATGAACACTAGAAAGAGTAGGGGACCTAATATTGGTCCTTGAGGAATTCCATTATTAATAGTTCCCCATGTCGAGGTAGATTTCATAGTTGTATTGATTGCGACTTCCTGTTTCCTACTCTTAGATGTGAGTGAAACCATTGGTGTGCAACGCCTTTAATTCCATAATAATCTAATTTGTCTAGCAGCATTTTATTATATACGTGTTAAAGTCTATAATACAGATAGTCATATTGTATGTTACTTTGTGTCATTATACTGGATTATTATAAAAGTAATATAGTTGAAATTAATTCTGTCAAACAAATTCAGCAATCAAGATGAACTAAGCGGCTATACAATTAGGATTTAGTCTGTGCACGTGTCTGTCTGTTGTCCATATTCCACAGTAAGTGTGTATTGGCTCCACTGCTGAGAGTGCACCCTCATCTGTCCGCAGTCCTTGAGATAACCATTCCGGTTCAATTTTCATCTTATTTAATGCAAGTATTGAAAATTTGTAGCTATTTTTTTAATCAGCTGTCTTCAATTATTAAAATACTAGCCGTACCCGTGCGCTCCGCTGCACCCGTTAGAAATAAATATAAAGTAATTACATAATTAAAATAGGACATTTGATCCAGGGAACATTCGTGTTTGATAGAAGGATAAATCGTTTAATATGTTACTTAATTTAAATTGTATTTAAAATATTAAAATGCGATCATTTTGTTCCAGAGACCACTCATTTGGTGCAGTGACAATTCCTTTAACATTTTTCTTAATTGTTATTACCAATTACTTTTGGAAAAGCGAAAATTAACAGAAAAATTTTGGCTACAGATTTATTATTATGTTTATATTATATTATATTATACTAGCTGAAAGTACCCGGCGTTGCCCGGGTTTTCCTTTCTGCTTCTGTTTTCAAATGAACTGTTTGTTAAATTTTCGAAAGTTTCGGAGACCCAACTATAGACAACCAAAAGGAATTGTTTTACTAAGCTTTCCTCGCACATAAAGATGAATCTTTACTTAACTTCACTTATATGAATTAATACTCCTTAGCCAAATGCCTGCCAGGTTTAACTAAATTTAAAACAATTGTATATCAGGCACCGAAAAGAAAATATTTCATCATGTGCCTGACGTTCAACTTTGTTTTAAATTTATATATTTATTTGTTTTGTTTATTTATCTCTGCCGGTCAGTCACCGCTAAATTTCAAGTGCTTTATCTTAGTCGTGGCTGTCAGCGTATTAAACACCATTAATTTTTCTGCTGTCTCCTTTCCTCCCCGCCACAAATGTGACGTTGTACGACTACAGAGGGGAAGAAAAAATAATTGTAAGATCTGTACATTTAACTGAAGCTGTGCTGACATACATTTCACGTAATTTCATGTCTATGTGTGCTTTCACTTGAATTTCAGAGACAGCTGATGGTAATTAGAGAATTCTCTTGTTTCCAGTCTTAATCGTTGAGGTGTCATCGTGAGCCGAAATTTATCTATCGGTCGTACCAAAAATAATAATATTTTGAAAGACATATGTTATAGAAAATGAAGTGACCGTTCTTTCCACAATGCTTGACATACTACACTGGCAACATGATTACACAGATAAAATTTCGCAATAACACATTATTGGACATGGGCAATAATATTTTGAAAGATATATATTTTAGAATTAAGTAGTATATCGAAATGATAGCCGTCCAAATCTTGGATTTAAAATATCGGTATCCCAATCAATTCAAATGAACAAAAATAAAGAAGATATAAATTAATGCCTTATTTTCAGTGGGCTTGCGTATATTCACATACTACATTAGGAACATGACAAAAGTCTCATTGATATGCATACAATTCGTTTTCCCGTCTTTTGTATAAATGTGTATATATGTTTAGGTGTGCTCACTTGAAAGCAAGTTACGCAATTATTGACAGTGTGAAAAACACGGAGATTTAAGTGAATGTCTGCAACTTTGAGTGACTAACCTTGAGTTTTATTTTACTACGGTCATTACGAATGCTAGATGCACTGAAATGGCAGTTACTTAAAATCGAATGGCATGTTACTGGCTATCATAAGAATATGTGGGATTATGAAAAAGTGTGTTGATAACGGATGTACTCGAATTAGAAAGTTTTTAATTTGTTGTGGGAGCTCTTGAATCTCAGGAGGAACAACTTTTACAACAGCGCAACATAATCTGCTTGGCTCATTACCCAATTTTTTTGCATTGCATTTATTTCATATATATTTTATGTATTTTAACACGATTAAATTGAGCATAGTTAAAATTTGAATTATAAAATAATAGATTGCTAAGCTAACGTACTATTAATGCATACTAAATCAATACACTCTCGTTGTTCGTTAATTCTCTGAGATAAAAATGAATATGATCATAAACATTATTATAAATACAGGAAATAAATAAACAGAATAATCTATCAAGTTTTCTGTGCATAAGAAGCTATTTTAATCTTACCTGTCCTCAATTCACTCACAAGTTACTGTAATAACATTATAGCATTATGTCCATCCAGAGAAACTACATTTTCCAATGATGAAATAATAATTAATTATACAAATCGGTTAATTTAGCTTCCGATATTACTTCATACATACACAGAAACATTGTCTGTAGACTGTTTCATAGCTTTCGATTGTTGTGTCCAAGGCGCCTTATAGACGAAGTCATTTGTTTTTTATTTCAATACACTGCCTTAGATGTCAGTTATTTTAATTTTAAAACTCATTTATCTCATTAAATATCAGTCCTATCAAAATTTTTCAGAGAATAAAACGTATCAGAAATTATTGTTAAAGAAACATTTGTTATGTAACATATTTCACAAAAATCAATAATAAGCGAGATATTTCGATTTATTTAATTCAGGCCCCCTTATAACCCCCTTTTAAATAACGTATTTTGAATGTCATATAGCCTATAATCTAAGTTACAACGAACTTAATTTATATTCCAATTTTCATATAAATCGGTTTAGCCATTATCGCGTGAAAAGGTAACAAACATACAGACAGACAGACAAACAAAAATTTCAAAAAAGCGATTTTCGGTTTCAGGGTGGTTAATTATATATGTTAGGGCCAATTATTTTTGGAAAATCGAAAATTACCAGAAAAATTTCGGCTACAGATTTATTATTATTATAGATTATTTAAAGCTTGTAAGGATAGATTTTGAGAAGTTTTCATAAAACTTAAGAGTTTGCTCAACAAATTTGATATTTGATATTTGATATATTTGGTCACAGCACTTCTTTACATGTAATGGTGTACCTCACATTTCTGTATCCGGTGCCACCATTAACACTTACATTAACACATATTTGCAGTACATGTCTACACAACTTCTACCAATTGAACTATGTCCTTTTTTTTATTATTACTTGTTCAATCTCCCTTTCAGTATTTCTCCTACATTTCGTTTGCTATTCTCTATGTGATCATTAATCGTAATATATCTAAATTTATATATGCCTTTGAAACCCCCTTTTTCCTCTAACTACTATTCACTAAGATTTCAATTTCACTTATTCTCTACAAATTATCATATTGACTTATTTGCCTTACTTGTTCTTTGACCTTTTCTCCTATCTGTCTCTTATATTCATTTACTGTTCCAACGTTCAAATGTCAGTACTAATTTTATGCTGTCACTTGTTCATTTCTTTTAACCCTTTTTCACTTTTCACTCATTCATATTTGCGCTCACTTTCAACTTTCTCTCTATTCCACTTACACCTAAACCTTTCACAATACTCTCACTTCCTATAAATCTTATATTTCTCTCTACACATCAGCTTATACACTTTCTCGCTCCCCTATACTTCTCTATCATTTACAATTACAATTACCCTTTACTAGCACTTTTTGATCATATCCCCACATTTTTTAATCGTATCTAATAACATTGCTATATCCTCAGCTGTCGCAGGTTCTGACCTTTCTTTACTGCTTGTCTCTGCTTTATTTCTATCTCTGTCTTTCTTTCTATTTCCTTCTTCTTCTTCTATTCCTCTTTTATTCCCCCCCACGCTTTCACTTCCACATCCTAGATTTCCACTCACACTCGCACCCTTAATCTTTTCACTACTTTCTTCCCTATCACTTCCTGACTCTTGGTTTCTCTTTTTATCCCCACTCGCCTTTTTTCTAACACCTGTGCTTCTTGTTCCGTTATTGTCAGCATTCCTTCTGGAGTGCGCTAACATTACTGCCATCGTATGGAGACTAGGAATCTGCTTACGCTGCTTGATCACGTTACACTTATCTTCTCGATGTGTCATCACCTCTACACTTCCTCGTACGTCAGCATGTGGGTTTCTGAACTCACTACTATTCGCTCCTGTTATCATGTGATCTGCGACAATGACTTGTTCCGTCCTTGAAGTTGGGATGATTTTCTTCTGCTCCTTCCCTTCGCTCATGTAGCAAACGTCGACTTTGTCCTCTTTCGTTCTTCTCGTTAGTCCAAATTCTGGATGATCTTCATTCCTCAGGCAGAACTCCAGATCATACCATTTTCCGTTCACTTTCAATTTATCTTCGTACATTTTAGCAAAGTGACCCTTCGCCCTCGCTGCTTTCATATAAGGTAGTAGTCGCTTTCTTCTATTTCTTACTTCAAATGACATATCTGTTTCCACCCTCACTCCTGAACCCCGGAGCCGTCCTAGATTGTTCAGAATAACTTCCCTTACTTTTGTATTCTTGAGGCTCAAGAAGATAGGCCTTTTATTTCCTTTCCCTAATCTGTACGTATGGTCGACATGTTCTTCTCTCAACTCTATATTAAAGATAACTTCACATAAATCTCTCACTTTCTTAAAGGTATCCATCTCTTTTTCCCGGCCCCTTTCTTCAACCCCGAAAATTATTAAGTTATCTTTTCTCAACTTGAGGTCGTATCCACTCATCTTCTTCTTTAATTTGTTATTCTCTTCTATCAACTCTTCTATCTTTTCACAGATGTTATCTACTTTTAGTCTTAAAGCCTGGTTCTTCATATCTACTTCTACTTGATTCAAGCCTGCATTATTATTCCGTTCCTCTCTACTTAATTCACTTACTTTATCATTTCCTGATGTCTCTTTCCGTAACCACTGTTCCATCTTCTCTTACTGTAATCTTCGTTTCTTCCTCAGGCCAATAGCCTTTATACTGTGTAAGCGATTTGTGCACACGCGACTGCTCTCTCCGGCTTTCTGCTGTAAACTGCTTAACAAATTAGACTGTTGGCTGATAGCGGATTTTCTTTTAGGTAGGTTTTCGCTTTCATGAGAACCTCTGTTACCTTAATATCACTAATTCTTGGTCTTTCCGATTTAATTTTATCATGAACTTCACATGCAAACATATTAATTAATGCAGGATATGTAATCATTAATCAGATGAATTTTTGTCCAAAACGTTTTTAATCTGGCAGCGAAGTTTCCTCCACATTCATAATAAATTTGCTTCAAACCACTTCTTGTTTCAAGACCTAAAATATTTTCCTGTAACTTGGAAAATATGTGTATCTTAATAAATAAGCCAAACGGCTAATAAACTTCAGCGTATTTTTCAAGCTTCATTCTGTACATAATCACATAGAAAGGAATTGCTTTACCTTTAAAAAACTAATTCCAGTTCTTCAAACATTCCATAGCCACTAATTGTTAATTCATCTTGATTGCTAAATTTGTTCAGAAATAAAATCTATTATTTTCAACTACTAGTACTCATACTCATATATTAGTTAGTACTTTATAATAACTATATAATCATCGATATTATTATAATCTCATTTGGAATCTGTATCAGTATTATTTATCTTAATCGTCATGATCATTGTCGCGTCAAGTTTCAAAATCAGTAGTCCTACCACCGAAGAATTTCAGTACATAAGTTTAGTTAAAATATTTGTAGGTTTGTAGTGCGCAGAGTGGGATAAAATTTCCATCTTTATACAACCAATCATTCTAAATTCAGTGGTATAAAAGACAACTAATTAGTTTCAAATCTAGATGCAAAATAAAGGCCCTAACTGATAACCTATTTTCCCACTTCGCTAAAATGTATCTCAGACTTAAAGTGCACATTAATTTCTACGATCTTCACTCTTATGTTTTTCATTTCCTAAAGTTATCAAGTAATGTAGGCTATATTGTAAATTCTGAAGCAAAATTTAATTAAATATTTCACTCTTAGTGAAACAGAAAAAAAAAGTTGAATATTGATTAACAAAATTTTTCATTTTGTTTCCTCGTGATATGTGTGCGATATTCTTAACCAGTAGTCCTACTAGGATGTAGAAAACACTGTAAAAATTTAATGTAAATCGATTCAGTAATTTTAGAAAAAAATGCACTGAAGTTTGAAAAATATCAACTTACGGAATACTGCATTTAAATAGAAAGAAGGAAGTGTGAAATACATGCGCTCTCAAATTTAAAGAGGCCATTTAAAGGGCTTATCTACAGAGATACCCGCACAATATATCTGCTGTCTTAAAGAGCATGTTTTGTACTTTTTAAAACAAAATAAAAAACCGTATTTTTGACCCCTAATCACTACCCGGTCCCCTTAATACCTTTACAACCACCACCACCACCACCACCACCAATACCAGGACCATCGTCATATTGAAACGAAACATGGTTTTCAATCTATTTTTGTCATAAACATCATATGATCTGCTAAAGGTGAATTATTAGTCTTTTGTGTAAAATGTCAACAATGTCACATAGAGTATATAAAAAACTAGTGGCTTGTGCAGCAAATGCTGCTGCAAACTAAGTTCGTTAGACGTTCAAATAAAAATTTTTCAGATTTATTTTCAATGAAGAATACTTGTCCTTTTGATAGTTATTTGCTTCCATAATAATGAAACATACTCCCTCTGAATGGATTTTTTTAGGCCAAATACTTTTTCTTCAACCTATCCAACTTCAGTTTTTGAGTTTCAACGCGAAAACGCAAGTAACAATGCCAGGACGATAGCAGTAGCTATTTCAGGTCATTGTGGATTGTAG
Source organism: Periplaneta americana (assembly GCF_040183065.1). Taxonomy (NCBI): domain Eukaryota; kingdom Metazoa; phylum Arthropoda; class Insecta; order Blattodea; family Blattidae; genus Periplaneta; species Periplaneta americana. Next base: position 157,867,555 of record NC_091117.1, read on the forward strand.
GCAAAAGTTAAAAAAATGTCAGGTTTGCTAAGCTTTCGAACAATAGCATTTTCGTATAGCTGCTACATGTAGAACTTGAAATGTAAAGCGTAAAATCATTTTATCCTACTAAGAGATCTTGCTGAAATGATCTGGAGACTATAAAATTTTCTAGGCATCTTATTTTATCAGTAAGTAATACCTTTTTATCTTTCCTTAGGAACTGTAATTTTTGCGCTCTCTCGAGCCAATACTGAAGACACATATCAATATCTACACTACACCACCATTAAGTATATGAAAAAGACCCAACCCCACTGGGTTAATAAGTATAAAAATATTTGATTTTTAATAACGATATTATTATCTTACTTAAGTTTTTTAGTTATATATAGCAGCCAATCAGTAAATTATTGAAATGAAGATCTAAATTAAGATATTCTCTACATTTACTTACATAACCTCAGAACGTTTCACTTTCATGTCATCAATATAACATCAATATTATGTACAATTAATGAAAAATAGATGCATCATGATATTAACTATAATAATATTTAATTTCTGATGGTAATAATATCATCAAACCACCTCAAGTTTCGTAGATTTGAATATCCAATACACAGCTGTACTCAGAAAATTGTACACTGCAGAATCAGTTTTTAATAACAAATTGAATTGAACTCTAAATATGTCGGCAATCCTGCAGGTCATGGTCTTCGTGTAATAGCCTATTGTTTATTGTAGTGTGTATTTTGTTCTGAAATTCAATCAAGTCGGCCGTGATTCAATAAAATTAGTTCTCAAAACTGAGAACAGATGGATTTTGGAAAATAGGAAAATTATGTAGGAAAATTGACATTTCATTGAAAACTACCATTTTTCCGAAAAACTTTGGATGCCAGGCATGAAAATGAGGGGTCACTCATTAAAATCCGTTCAGCCGTTTTCCCGTAATTTCCATTACCAGTTCAAATTATATATAGATATGTGCAGTAATTTTCATTTGTATGGATTCTTACCTGCAGGTCCTGCCATCCTCGTTTTCCCCAGCCTCCCTGAAGATCTTGCCAGCCCCGTTTGCCCCAGCCTCCCTGAAGATCTTGCCAGCCCCGTTTGCCCCAACCGCCTTGAAGATCTTGCCATCCTCGCTTTCCCCATCCTCCTTGAAGATCTTGCCATCCCCTCTTGCCCCATCCTCCTTGAAGATCCTGCCAGCCTCTCTTGCCCCAGCCTCCTTGAAGATCCTGCCATCCTCTCTTGCCCCAGCCTCCTTGAAGGTCACGCCACGCACGCTTGTCTTCTTCTGGGCCCTGTCCCTGTGCTGCCACGTCTTGCGCCGGACTCAGAGCCTCACCGCTCGACCCTGATCCTGGCGGTGCTCTAGCTGCGTCTGGGATAGGGTCTCCTTGAGAGCTGGGTGATACGCTGACGAAGAGAACCCACAGAAGGGCGCCCGTTACAACAGAGTACTTCATCGTGTCGGGGGTGGGGTCTGAAACACAATGAATTATACAGAATTTAAAGAACACCATTTATAAAAACTAAAGTATTCAATAAGTAATGGCAACAATACTGAAAATGAACGCTCATAGCGGTGATCATCGGAATCTTTTACTACGTAATGAAGGAGCGATTGTTGCATGATTGTGAAATATTAAATGTCTTTAAGTAACTATAAAGAGATTAATAGAAGAATTTCATCGGCATCGAAGGCGTTCTGGAGCCTGAAGTTCATATGGACGGACAAGACAATCAACCGCAATCTCAAGTTCGAGGCACTATACTAAAAGCCAGGTTATGAACCGACTAAACAGGAAGTAGTTGGGATGACGAGAGGAAAGTGCGGGTTAGAGGGGTACTCTGTGCAGTGATGACACGTTGAGTGTGGGGGGTGGAGGGGAGAAGGAGAACGGAGCTTTTCATTGGACCTTGCGTGAAAATGTCGTCTGCTAACGAAAATCTGGCAACGGAATCACGGAGACAATGTAACCAAACTTCCCAGTTCATTTGCAGTACCACGTGCATTACGAGTCGCATTTCGTACCATCGTCATTAGCTCGTGCTTTCTTAAAAACAGTAATTTTAATTACTAATATTGTTGATAGTGTTATCGAGAACTATATATAGTAGTTATTTTAAACAAATCGGTGACAAACGCTGAACACGCTTTGAATCTCGCGCCACTATGTGGCAACAGAGCTCAGAAAGAGAGCAACAGAACGTTGCTTCCGGTTTAGTCGGTTCATAACCTGGCTTTTAGTATAGAGACATATACGGTATAATTCCAGTTTTGCTATACGGCTGCCAAACTTGGACATTGTCCGAGAAACAACGGTCAAGTATACAAACATGCCAGAGGAAGATGCAAAGAAAAATATTGGGCATCACGCTACGAGACAGAATGACAAATGAAACACTTCACAGACTGACGAACACTACTGACGCAGCAGAACGAGACACGGCAACGAAGTGGACCTGGGGGGGGGGGACATGTGGCGAGACTGCACCAGACAAGATGGACCCATGCAGTCACGATGTGGGACCCCTACGTTGAAAGGAGAGGACATGGAAGACCACGGCTCAGATGTCTGACGTGTTTGCCAAGTATACACGACAAGCTCGCCTGGATTGGCTCACCAAGAGAGTACACTTGAGCCATCCCTGTCGAGGGGGTTCTAACCCAATCACAGGAGGTCTTTGCCAAACATGGGACATTCATTCATTCATTCATTCATTCATTCATTCATTCATTCATTCATTCATTTTGCGAATATAGGGACTGTTTCTTATTTGTAAAATATTCAGTAAGTATGAACAAAGATGTTTCATAAAAATACAAGTTACAATACGAAAAAAATGCAACCCAGTGCTTTACGGCGTTGCAAGAACTATAACGAACTATTGCAAGAGGCATTCGCTTTCAATCGAGAGTTGACATCCAAAGAGCTTTATATCGATCAGTGAAGTAGAGATCCAGAAATGATGCTGCAGATGGAGTTCGCCGTGTTCCAAGGATTTGGCAACATATTGTTGACATGGCAAAGTGTGTAATGTCAAAAAGAACCTAAATAAATGTAGTGAGAAACAGTAACTGCAGTATATTATCATTATTTGGCCTATTTTATCGAATGCCCTGGTAGAATCTCTTGAACAGATAAATTATTAGGCCTATTTATTTACAATCGTCCCGCGCAGTAGCTGCATTGTCTTTGACTAGGGATATAGAATGAGCATAGATTGGAATCCTTATGGGAGAAGAAATTTCTATGGAATCTCGACTAATGTATGGGACCAATTGCCAGCTAGCTTCTTAAAAAACTGAGGAGCTGGACTGATTAGCAAAGTCAGTCATAACTGCTAGTGGAATCATGGTATTGATTACCGTTGCTCCTGTTCTAATTAGATAGTCGTTCACTTCTGCTGAGACACGTGGACATGAGACCAGCTGGCGTTGCCCCCCTCCTTGGGCTATCGCTCCACGGATTCAATTTAATTTAGAATATATTTCTATGTGCCATCATTGCTTGTGGGATATATACGAATCTTTCTCGTAATATCGCTCATATCTACCTATTTTTATGAAATTTCTTCGTGGTTTACGTAGAGAGAGAGAGAGAGAGAGAGAGAGAGAGAAAGAATGTGTAAAACATAGGAAGACGGCTCCTGTTTTTACAGTTTTTCACAAATTCATGATAGTCGTTCATAATTTTTCTCTTCAATAACTGAATAGTAGAGATGAATAACGATCGAGAAAACAAGACTAACAGCGCCCGCTAAGCCGAAAACCCGCACGACAATGTTGTAATACGTCGCGTCGTTGACGTAAAGACTTCTGTGAGTATTCCGAGACTTGATATTTATCACTCCCGAAGTCCCGAACGTCAAGCAGCACTGAATCGCCACAGTTCTTTATACCTGACTGAATTTTATCTACTTTGGCAACTGTTATATATGTATAAACAATCAAATAGCAATTTGAAACATCTTCTCAACAATTCAGTGTATAGGCCTAATAATCAGTTCTCCAGTTTTTATTTAATTACTAGGCCTTATTAAAAGTATAGGAATTTTATTTTAATATGTTTGAGATCAAGTGTGCAATCTCAAGTAAAGAACTATTAACGTTATGTTTTATGTTTCTTAGAAATGCAAATTTGTTTGAGAATTGATTTTTTTCTATTTATGTAACCATAGATATCACATAATAGAACCAGAACATTTTGCTAACTAACATACTGTTCTGTTTTGTCTTTTTGTCTCATTTAAACATTTATAATGCTATTTTTTCAATGATGTATGTTATTCAAAGTTACGAAATCTTTCCACGCCGACCAAATGCTATTTCGAGAATGATGAGCGAGAGTCGAAGCGCACGAGAATGACGAGACGAGACTCGAAAGACAACTGCAACTAACAGAGCGAGCGAGAGCGGCAGTTAGTTTTGTTCATCTTTACTGAACAGTTAAAAAAGGACTTCAATAATTTATTGAAAACTAATATATATATATATATATATATATATATATATATAATAGAAATTAAGTAAATAATTGAATTTTCGAAATAAATAAATAATTCAAGTAGACTAAGTAAATAAATAAATAAATATATGAATGTGTGAAAATGAATGAATAAAAGTAAATAAATAAAAAAAAGTATCTATAATGAGAAAATCCAATTTACTCCTCTACTAAAAAATTCACCTTTGGTTTCTCCCTTATCAGAATGAATATTTACACATGTAACATTCATTCATTCATTCATTCATTCATTCATTCATTCGCCCACACCTGTGCAGTAACGGTCAGTGCGTCTGGCCGCGAAACCAGGTGGCTCGGGTTCGAATCCTGGTCGGGGCAAGTTACTTGTTGAGGTTTTTTTCCGAGGTTTCCTCAACCCAATACGAGCAAATGCTGGGTAACTTTCGGTGCTGGACCCGGGACTCATTTTACCAGCATTATCACCATTTCACTCAGACGCTAAATAACCTGAGATGTTGATACAGCGTCGTAAAATAACCCAATAGAATAAAAAAATTCACTCATTCATTCATTCGGGCCACCTAATTTCACTGTTCCAGGTACAATGAATTGCGCATGTGCAGTAAACATGGGCGCTTAAATGTATGCTACTTGTGTTGTGGACAGTCTTTTTTTATTTATTTTTTATTTTTTATTTTTTTTTTATAGTAGCTTATTTTACGACGCTTTATTAACATCTTAGGTTATTTAGCGTCTGAATGAGATGAAGGTGATAATGACGGTGAAATGAGTCCGGGGTCCAGCACCGAAAGTTACCCAGCATTTGGACAGTCTTGCGAAGCTTGTTGCCTACATAGAGGAGGACTGCTACCAAGACCCTGCCCATTTTTTTTTAATTCCGTCTAATCATTTCTTTATTAAAGTAGTTATGAAGGAAAGCAGCAAATCTAAGTGGCAGTAGTTCTGCAGACGATTGATTAGTCACCGCGTACCAAGAAATGCTGTTACAAGACACATAGAGTAGACGCAGACTAACGAAGAGACGGTCTGTAGGGCTTAATGCTTTTACCATCAAGTGACACAAACAAATAGGGAGCCGAAGGGGTGATGGAATATGTGAATGCCAGTGTTGATCGAATCAGCACTCGAAATAATATGTATAAGTTGAGCCAGGGACTTGCCATTGTTTTCCATCGAATCGGGGGATGGCTATTGTTTTCCATTTCTGTATTGATTAATGTCTTCAAACGTAACACAATAATTTAATACACTTCTGGATGAACCTAGACCTACATGTGACACGCTTTGGAAAGTAAACTATTCATCATCATGATCAACATCATCATCATCATGATCATCATCATCGTAATCAAAACAGTTCTTTTTGTCAGTTTCATAATTGAATCGATCAGAATTGAAAGGCATTAAATCAGTTTTGCAACTTTTCAGGAAAAGGAAAAAACATTATATCGTGAAGGAACCCAAGTAAATTTATTCAATGTTTATGTTAAGCTGTAGAATAATTCGCTACCCTATGTATGCTACAATAGAAAGACAATTCAGTGTCTCATACACATTAAAAAAATTATTTATAAAAATTGAATTAACGTTTTTTAGTTCCGTGGTTGCTATTTACACTTGGGTCTGTACATATATTATAGAAAATACCTACTAAAAATGTGGCTTTCATCCCAAAGACAAATCCAGCATCCTCGCAGCATATTTCTACATAAGCGCTGTTGATGACGTATAGAGTCCGAAGTATTGTTTTCTAGCTGTTACAATGTAAATGTTTTGTTCACGTAACTTCCTCTTCGGTAAGCATTTTATCCATCTCGTTGCTTTATTTTAAAAGAATCCCGTTTCCCCTACTTTTAAGAAGGTTTTGATTAGTTGCTTTACGCCTACTTTAAATACCATAAAACAATTGTTTCCTGAATTTTCTTCTTCTTCATCATCAACATTATCATCATTATAATCGTAATCAAAACATAGTTCTTTTTGTCAGTTTCGTAATTATTAAATATTTTTTATATAGTTACTGATGTTTCGATCGCTTTATAGACTTCGCATTTTATTTCCTCCCTTTTTAATGTAACATACACCAGGAAATTGCGGTCGTCATCCAATTTGTTTAATAGTTGCAGCCATTTATTTCTGTTGCTATCTATTATTCAGGTATATCGAATAGTTCTAAAGTGACATGCAATTAAATTTACCATTTTCAATATTCCCAATTAGGTATATAGATTTACTTCCGTGATTTATAAGGGTTGCTGGTCAAGGATTATAAATGTCTCTTTATTGATCTGCATGATACAATATCACAGGACAATTGCAAATGAAGGTTCCGATCAGTATTGAAAGTAAAATGAATATGAAATGATCAAATATTTCAGTACATGTAGACTACATAAGACGTCTATCAAATGTATATAGTATTAAGATTGGTTTCAAATTACTAATTAGAAAGAATTACTTTAAAAGATAACCATTGAGAATGTTGATTAATCCATATTCATTTTCTGATATCCTTTTAAACATTTTTATACCGTGCGTTTATTTACATAACCTTTGAACTTTTACATTGATTGACACTCATAAAAATTAATTGAGGAAATCCGATACTCAGAGGTGACTTTACTTTGTTGGTTGACAGTAATAATTGTTTGATTATATCGCAGTTAATTGTGGGTCGCTAACCTAGTCTGATACAAAACTTTTACTACAATCACAGAATCATTTCTCCTTTCTATAATGACATCCATCTACCATAATACAATTATTACCACTCTTGCCATTAAATCCGATGTTCGTGACTTCGAATAAGGCCGATAAAATCATGGCATGGCTTGGTCTCGAAGGAACCGAAAGTGGGACGACCGTGTCGTAGATTTACCTTGTCTCTGAAAAAAGGCAATCCAAGCAAAACATACAAGTAGTCTCTCGTCCAAATCAAAATTTTGAAATAATATAACGGACACAAAATGATCTAAATGCGTGTGGGTATTTCCTACTCAATCAAAGGTTTCAGGTTCATAAGAACTTAATACCTTTGTATATTCAATTAATGTCATATCGATAAGGTATGTGACCCTTACCCTATTTTGCCTTAAGTGGTAGCATTGCGTCAGATTGATTAAATCGTAAAGGGGTCCCAGTGTTGACGAATGTGTGACTTTACTCCAAAATTGTCGATGGGGACAGAACGAGTCAAAGGGTTCAAATTTTAAAAAATAATGACATTGTAAAAATTGTTTCTGAACTCCCAGTATATACAAAAACAAATTCATGCACATACAGAACAATTTGGCCTCTTTCTTTTGTTGTTTCAGTGAAAATGCATACGCCACAGATTAAGTTAGTGTATGTTCGCATAGTCCATTACAGTGTCATTGGTGCGCACAGAAATATCATTGTAACACTTTTGAATCAAAGTGCGCAGAGCAATAACTAGTGTGAAACAATTTTTGAAGGACACAAGGTCGCGCGCATGGAATAGCAATAAACACCTGTTCCAATTACATTAGCTTTGTGGCTGTAACTAGCGGGACATGCAGATGCTGCAACAAGGTCAGAATGCAATTAATGATCAATGGCTTTGTAATGATGTGATCGGCTGAGAACGTTGTCCTCTCGGCCACAAAGGATCCAATATCTTCGTAGCACAAATACGCTATGTATGGCAAACATTTCCATTAGCAATACTATAACCTCTTCTACCCTCGGGGAGTTGCACCAATTTGGTTCCTTTCAATGTGACCAGCGGTACGTGTCATTTTAGAGTGTTTTCGAGAAAGGGAATTCTTACAATTGAATATAATTAAAACGGGAGAAATATCGTTATAGGATAAAAAATACAGGGACATCATTTTATTTTTACTAACATTTTTAATATTAACTTGGCTATACCTCTGGATCAACGCCGTTTGCTAACCCCTTCCACGACAGGTGTTCGATGATACTGGCATAGGATACAAACAGATCACTTTACTAGGTATAGGAGGGAAGAAAAGTAGTTCATCCATTTACGTAAAATAGGAAATATCGCGATTTTGAGTTTGATAACTTTCATTAGTTTTTTGTTTAATCAAAATACAGTACAGTATTAACAATGAGTGTTTTTACTCACGAACTGAGCTGTCCATGTGGACGTATTCATTATGCAGTGTATATTATATTGTCTACAGAACATTAGCATACAATAGCCTATAGAGAATGAAGTTAAATTAAAAAATAATCATAATATGGATATTTAAACACATTTTTAAAATGGTGGCCGTTCATTTCGATACAGGCTTCAGTTCTATGTGCATATTATCGCACTATAGACTATTGTACCTAATCCCAATTATCATTTTCGTCATTCGTACTAGTAACCCATGTTGAAATAATTCTGTACCTACTCTATAAAAGAGTACCTTACGTACTGTAAATTCAATCTTCACTTCTGCCCGATCCGAAAAGATAAAATTACTCAGACATACTATCTGCTGTCCGTCCAAGTGGTTATGTCGTAGGGTCGTAGAAAGGGAGGAAATCACATGACAGTTAATTACTTAACGAGCCCCTTTTATTTAAGCTATTTTAAATAGTTGTACATTATATTACGTAGACGTCCAATTCCTAACAGAAATTAATGTTCTCAGAAAAGAGTTAAGACAGCCCAGCCACTAGCTGTCGAATAAAAGCTGGTGGGGAAATACGACGTAGGCAAATGAACGACAGTACCTGTGCGAAAATGATTCAACATTGAAAGCTCTTTCGTCACTGGAAAACGCGAACATATTTTTGGAACGTACTGTTTACTATGACCGTAAGGCTACTATGACTGTATATGCGGTCTTGGATATGTGTGCAGTACGGTTGAACTTCATTAGTAGAAGGGGTGGGAGTGAAGTACATTAAAAAAGACAGGTACAATAAAAATTGAAGTAAAAATAAAATGATGTCCCTGTATATCGTCAGCATTATGTTCATTTGACTGAATTTGTAATTAGCCTATCTGAATGGGTGAAACTTTAGAAAACCTCGCGTAACAAAGGATAATACAATCTTAATCTGATATACAGTACCTTAATCTAATCTGTTTCAAATAAACGTTCTCGTAGAAAGAAAACATAATAATTACTATATATAATAAGCATGTAATATTACCTGGCAGAAAGTAATATTATATTGTCAAATCTGTTTTAAGATTGCACAACTATTCTAAATATTGCGGAACTGGAATTAAATTTAATGTAGCATAGCATAGTTCAACAAAACCTAGCCTAATAAATGTAACCTAACCGACGTATAACTAACCTACCCAAACTTATTGAATAAAACCTAACCCTTTCATAAACGCATACGCGAGCTGTTCAGGGTATCTAGGCTACGAATCTGCCTCTCTCCGGGCAATAACCTTTACAGAGTTGTCAGAGTGCATTACATTGTAAAATTCCTATGCAGAACGAAAAATTACTTTTGTTGGGATCAAATTCGTACACATTTAAAGGACAAAACTGAAATACTTTCAATAATCTATTATCATAATAAACTGCTCTCTTAAATTGACTGAGCATATTGGGAATTAAATCAAGACTAAACTCCTGAAATTATGACATTACTTACGGTTCACTCTACAAATGTACACGAAGAAAATTGCTAATTTTTTTTTATCTTTTAAATACCTGAAGTTAGATTTTTCAAGTGACATTATAACAGAAACTAAGTTCTTTTACTCTACCATTGTCATTTCACCGTTTTTACATTAGTGTGTGTTACTACCTAATCGAATTTAATGACGTACACTTTTATAATGACGTTAAATAAATAATTGCCTTCGTCATTTCTGTTCTATATTTTAGACATTTTACGGTCAGAGTTTGACAGTTTCCTTTTCCAGACTCTCTGAATCCTTACACGCTAGACAGGCAAGTGTTGACATTTTCGATTTGAGAAATCAGACTTCAAAAGTTTAGTGATTGCCCTATAAAACAACTTTGAGTTAGAAATTGAAGAAACTGTTTTATACAGTATATACAAATACAAGTTTGTCTGCTGCAGTATATGCTTTAAGTTATAGAAAAGTACATCTTTCTTTGTGGAATCTTATATTACACGAACTATATTCTTGTGTAAACATTGGAATTTTTCTACAAGATAAACACAAAGTAATGGAAAGCAAAGAACCAATCGATCTTCCAAGTTAACTCTGTTATTTTATTTCCTTTCAGTATTAGATTTCCATGGTATTCTGCGCTTCTCAGATGCTTCCGTGAAATACATTGTTATATTGAAATAATGTCAGATATTCTTAATTGCAAATATCATTAGTACTACTTAATTAAGAGTGTATCGGTATGCATTATTCTTTAATTGTGGTTAATGTAATTTTGAAGGAATTTGGAAATTGGGTTTGTCAATAATATTGAGTCACAAGCTATGATCAGAAACCCTTTTTAAAAACAAAATAATATAGACCTAAATTTATTTTTTTTCCACTACTTATATGTAAAGAGGGCTTTGTTTAGCCGCTCATAGCAACCTAAACAATGACTTGAATGCAAGAGTGAATAAAATTTTGTTTTATTCACAGCTGATGTAAAATAATTACTAGACTAAACACAGAATAAAACCAACACTAATAAATTATTGTCTTCCTTAACATTGAGTAGTACGACCACAAGCAAGAGCCCTTACATTTTTTTCAGGTTTTCTGAAAGGTACGTCAATATGATTTCTTCGTTAACGCCTTTCACGTTCCTACTTTCTCGCCACTCACAAAATAACTTATATTCTCTCTGATAAAAAGATACAGATTTCTCCGGAACTAACGTGGACACAGCCGCTTTGGCGATATTAAGGACTTCACCCGGTAACAAAACTTGTTTACATGACATTTTTCTTCCAAAGAAGAGAAATTTTAGATTCATTTATTCTGTATGAAACGCAATTGACACTGCTGTCTTCATTGCTATTCTTTAAATTATAGCCAGCTGTACATAATATTTAGTTGAACTAACTATGGACAACAGTTGGCTTTGAATAAAAAAAAACAAATGAGGCTAATATTTAATTTCATTTAGAAATGTTTTCACCGAAATATTACTTTTATATTAGTAGTGGAATATTGTATGTTACACGATAATTAATAGATTTTATTCACTCGTGGAAATTGTCTTACATAAGTCTCTTGTCACATAAGTTACTATAACTAATGGTGAGTACTTGATTTTCGTCATTCACCCATAAGAAGTTTGTTATGTAGACCAATTTACCGACCAGGGCACGCCATAGGAGGCTGGTCAACGCTATACCCGCGATGAGATGATTATACAGATTTGTTTGGATGCCTCAGGGGAGCCGGAGCTCCAGGAGGAAACCCCTGTGTTACTTGTACTACGGGATTGCCTAAGACAAGTTATAAAGCGAGGGTACGCCGGGGATCGAACTCGAGTCTACAGGATTATAAGTCCAGCGCTTAGTCACTAGACCACCGTGGTGGCCTTTTTAAAATATAAGAGGAGGGAATAATATACTGTATAAGAAATATAAAGGGTGACCAGATGTCCCGTTTTTAACGGGATTGTCTCTTTTTTCAGCCTCTTGTCCCCTGTCCCGAGAAAAGTATGCTCAGGACGCCAAATGTCCCGTTTTTTGAAAATGGCGTCCCGTTTCTCTAAATTATTGTTAAAATATTTTTTTTATTATTTAATAATCATGTTAAAAACATTGATTAATTCCATACTGTTTCCATCAGATATCACTGTAAAGAATTTAATTCAATGATAGATGAAGATGACGTATTGTCAAGTGAATCATGTGAAGAACATATGGAACAAAAATTGAACATTGGAAGGGTGTTATGTAAAAATTACAGAGAGGTGAACTGAAACATTACATATAGCCTAAATTAGTTTTACATACATAATTCAGATTGTAAGTTTTGTGTTAGGAATACCTGGCATCAATGCATCATCAGAAAAAAGTGCTGATGAATTCAACTTTATCTGACGAAAGGAATCAGTTTTCAGTTAAAACCATAAAGATCAAGTTAATCACAAAATGTAATTTCAAGAATACGTCTTGCACGGACTTCCATAGTTTCCTGAAGGAAAAGCCAACACTTCTAGAGCAAATTCATTCATCAAGGAAATATGATGCAGATTGTACAGTTGATCTTCATGGAGAATGCTAAAATAGTTAAAAGACAATATGAAGCAAAAAATTGTGTTATGAAATGAGTTCAGAATACAGTGACATGGATATGATGTAAGGTCTAATTAACTTGAATTAGTTTTAAACAGATAAGTTAATCTAATTAATCCAGACTAGTTGCAATATAAAAAATTGTCAAAAATGATTTAAGCTAAGTATTCATGCTACTTTATTACGTACTTTCATTATTACTATTATTATTATTATTATTATTATTATTATTATTATTATTATTATTACCTAGTTATTGTAAACAGTGTACAGTGTTTATTACTTTAAAATAAATAAAACAGAACTTTATTGCTCACTGACATAATATAAACACAAGTAATAATGAATTTAGATAAAATATTGATTCATGTCAACTTTAATAAGTGTCCCGTTTTTTTATTTTGTAAATCTGGTCATCCCCTAAGTACTCGTATCTTGGAATCACTTTGAAACAATTTTGAAATTGTGAACGATATTCAATATCGCTTCAACCAACGGTTTGAACAAGGAAACCATATTTTATTGCAACACGAACCTTGCTTTCAGAAACCCTTCATGTACCGAACTCACTATCAAAGTGAGCTTTGGTTTACGTTACATAAGCTATTCGGGTCTCAAACGCGCAACCATAGAATATGGATATTCTAACTAATAATAGTGGATTGTACCAGGATGGAGACATTGAGAGGACAGCAATTTCAATCCTTTGAGAGAAGCTACAAAATGGCATACGGAAACGAAACGATGCAGAGCAATTAAATACTATTCGTATGTAAATTTGATCATTTCTTCATAATGTATTTCACACTACGTGACTAAAAACTCAGCTACTTAATGGAACGTAATGCCAAGTGATCACGTTATTACTCCTAGAATCTCGTAATTTATAAAGCGGTAAATAAATGAACGTAGTACCATGAACTGTTCGTATGCTACTGATACGAGTATTATAGAGAATTACACTAAACAACAAGAATTTTACTCTGACTTAAAACAATGTGTCCCTTATGGTTTTGTGTGCGCTGAATCCGAAAATGCATCTATTTTCTTCCTAACACGTAAGGGTTTTAAGATATGCTATGATTTCACTTTCCGATAAGTGTTCCCCCAGGAAACATCTGGCGCGGATTGGGGGTTGTAAACCAAAATAAAAGCTAATGCATTTTATGAGTTTGACTTATTTCCGTTTCTTATGGTTGTTGGCATGTTCTTTTGCACTTCTAATAAGTAAACAGGTATTGGTCCCTTCTATTCAGTAAATTTCATAACAGTTCAAAATGAGGTCTATGCAATGAGTAAACAAGGGTGTGGTTTTCAGTATTTAAAATAAAAGTTTACCATTTTGAGTGAAAAGAAATTAAAAGAGGGGATTTTCATCGGTCCACAAATTCACAAAGTTATGGCTGACTCTTTTTTTCGAGGAAAAACGTTACGTTACAGAAAAAATGATATGGCGCGATTTCGAAGATGTTTGCTCAAGTTTCCTTGGAAGGCTGATACTTGTCAGTGTCACATTAGGTGTATTTTCTGCAGACATAAAATAGCATGTAGTCAATAATATTGTAACGAACCGAATAGTTGGAACAGAAATAGGAAAAAATGTAGCAAACAAGATGAAAAATACTGGATAAACATTATAGATATTTAGGTCTATGTAAAATTTGTGACAATTTCAAATGAGGAAATTGTATTAACCATTTTAAAATCTTCATTGTACATCATCAATCTTCATTTCTCTTCATATTTATAATATTCAATGCATATTTTTTATTTTCAATAAATTTTATCGTTTTGATAGCATCTTGTCGCAGAATATTATTTCTTTTAATTGCATTATGTATTTTTTAACATTAATTTACATTTTCTTTTTTGTTCATTTGAATTGATTAGGATGCCGATATTTTAAATTCAAGACTTGGAAGGCTATCATTTCGACCTACTACTGGTACAGATTTTGAAATAGATAATGCTTGTGTAAAATGTTTCAAATATGTCCTCATTGTTTCTGCAGAAGTAGAACGAGGTTTTTCTATATGTAAGGCTGTGTTTTCTAGAAACAGGCAATCATTCTCCTTTGAAAATTTTAAAATGTGGTTTGTCATTCACTGCAACAATATATGAAATGAAAAATTATGTAAAACAAAACCGTAATAGTAATACACCATCATATTAACATAGTGAAATAATAAGGCTGATACTTGTCAATGTTATATTAGGTGTATGTTCTACAGTCAGAAAATAATATGCCTTTAAAATAGTGTGATTTTTCTTTAACAAAGAAAATTATGTCTTTAAATATTTTTTAACAGATAGTTGTATTTCGAAGTCAAAGGAGTGACTTTCAACCATTCAAATGCTGAGAACTAACTTACCGTGATGATGAGTATGAGTTCAAATGAACGAAAGACAATGCGTTAACTCACCCCAACCCTGAGACGTACTCAAAGTTACAGACGTGGACAAATTATTAGACTAAATTAATTATATGTGCAACGGAGCTGCATTTATCGGAAGAAATAATGAACAAAAATGTATTTTCCACAGAAATAATGAACAGAAAATTGAGTCTGGAGGTTACTAATATTTTGTGAACATTCCCTTATTCTTTATTAACACGTTGATTTTGTCAGGGATGCTGGAAATCAAAGTTTGACCTTTCTTTGAATATCAGCATAATTTAGCCAGATATATCAGACAGTGCTTAAATGAGTCCATGTTTTGGTGTAAGCCTCTTTTTTTTCTTCTTCTTCTTCAGTATAGATCACAGATTTTCAATTTCGTTCATGTCCGGTCTTCTTGCAGGCCATGGGAGAATATTTTCTGCAGTATATAATTAAAACACCAGTAGTACCAACATAGCCAGAAAAAAATATACTTAACCATTAGAAAAATATACCAGAAGAAACAAACAATCACATTTACAACAATAGAGACTCTGTGAATTATACTGATTGTTGATATGACGAATTATATTATGTTTCCAAGAAAACGTTTTAGTCTAATAATTTGTCCACGTCTGTAGAAGCGCACTGGTAGTATAACGGCATATATTTCTCAGGCCCGTTATTACTAAGAATTCATCACTATAAGCACGTGAATATGAAAGAGAAAGTCGAACTTATCTCTGACCCTTACATGGTCATATGATGTATAGTTTTATTGGATAACTGTAGATAATGCCCAAAAAGTTATCTTCTCCTCTCCTTGCCTTTCTTGATCGAGTAGAGCAGATATATTGAATCAGGAACTTTGGAAGTTTTGTAAGTTTTTAACACTGTCCCTAACAATTTTACACCGAGAAGAGTAATCATTAGTTTACAAGAAAATCAACTGCTTAACATTTACAACAAACAGTTTTGATGTTGGCGTTGAGGTAAGCTTTTAAAACGTGTTTAACTCGGATATTGGAGGGGGCAATTACGAAGCGACAAGCTGTGAGCGCGCGGTGTTAATTCGTCTCAGCCCGTCCGAGTTGGGCGGCAAATTGCAGATTAACGTTTCATGGAATCGAATCACCGCACCGAGGGAAAGTCATCTAGAGATTTTAATCAGTTTTAATTAATTTGAAGTGGTACTGCCGTTGCAGCACCTCACTCTAGATTCAGTTTCCGCGTTGCCTTCAAGTTTCTTCCTGTTAAATATACCAACAACATGATGTTTAATTAGTTTCTGCCCTCCCCTCTCCATAAAACGTTCTAGTTAGATGTGTCCATCATGTTATTGCATTTCACACCAACATGCGAGAGAATTTTCACATCATAACTTAATCCCTTACCAATTTTTTGCAGCACTTAAATAAAAAAAAAACAATAAATAAGTCTTTGAGATTCATAAATGTTGAAATTATACCGATTATCGGAACGTTTTCTGAGAATTTTTAGCTTACATAATTTTGTAACATTATGAAATCTTTCAGGATCTCTTAGAGAAAATAATGTCTTCGTTTCTATAGTTCTATAAAATATTTACTATTGTTTCTTCTCTTTGTTCTTTCTTCTTAATCTTCTGAAACTATTTCTTCCTACTTACGTTTCTAAATTTATCTTTTCTTCCATTCCTATACACGTACTTTTTGTTTTCTTCGTTCTTTTTGTCTGTCTTCTTAGTTTTTCTCATTTCTATAAAGTTAAATTTTTTTATTTTCTCTCTCTCTTTCTTGCTCTTTGAATATCTGCATTTTTATTACCTTTTATTTCAATTTGTTTCTTTCTTTTCTTCTTTCCTCTTTGTCTCAATAGCTGTCTTCCTTTTTTGTTAATTTGGTCTTTTTTTCCATATTTCTCTGTTACTTCCTATTTCTTTATTCTTCTTCCCGTCATTCTTTCTTCCATTATTTTTATTTTTCCGCTTCATTTTTCATTTCGTCATTCTTTCTTTCATTATCTTTTCTCCTTGTTCGTCTTTTTATTTTTCTTCCCGTAATTATTCTTCCATTGTTTTTATTTCTTCGTCTTTCTTTATTTTTCTTCCCGTCATTCTTTCTTTTATGATCTTTTTCTCTTCATCCTTATTTAATTTTCTTTCTGTCATTCCTTTTATATTATCTTTATGGTTTTATTTAGTCCTATCTTTCTATCATTCTTTCATTGTCTTTCTCTCTATCTTTCTTCATCATTTTTGTCACTCTCTTTTATTATCTTTATTTATTTGTTTTCATTTTTCTTTTCGTTATTCTTTCATTATCTTCCTCTCTTTTTTTCGTTTCTTATCAGGTGGCCCGGGTTTAGTTCCTGATCGGGGCAAGTTACCTGGTTGAGGTTTTTTCCGGGGTTTTCCCTCAACTCAACATGAGCAAATGCTGGGTAACTTTCGGTGTTGGACCCGGGACTCATTTCACCGACGTTATCACCTTCATCTCATTCAGACGCTAAATGACCTAGATGTTGATAAAGCGTCGTAAAATAACCTACTCGTTTCTTATTGTTCTTCCCACAGTTGTTTATTTCATTATCTTTCTCTCTATCTTCGTTTTATTTCTCTATTTTCCTTTTATACTTTCTCTCTTCTGCCCTATCTTTCCATTTATTTTTACTTCCTATTCTGTTTCGTTTGTGTTTTATTTATCTCTACTATTCTTTTTCTTTTTTCCTTACACTTTGTCCATATATATAGATGGTGCCAAAAATGTATACACACCTCAAGCAAAGAAAAAACTATGTTAACATAACAAAGCTGAATTCACACAAACTGAAAATGATGAGCATTAATCATCTTAGACTTTTACAGTTACAACAGTTGCTCAAAATGCCCACCACATTGCTTTGTAGATTTCTGCGGTCAGTGCCCAAAACGTTCCAAAACCATAGCCGAGGACGCAGGACTTGTTGATGTGCGAGGTCTTCCAGATCTGCCCTTGTAAACATCGCATCTGGTACCATGAGTCTCAAATTTGTCACGAATGTGTGCAATTGTTAATCGCGTTGGTGGTTCTGTTCTGTACTCACGTCTCCATTGCCGTTGAACTTCAGCAACATTCTCGGTTCTCCAATACCACTTCAAAATTGCTTTCCGCTGTTCAAACGATAATCTTGGCTCCATTTTGTTGTTGTTGTTGTTGACGTGTCGAGCAGCAATGCTAGCATAATGTATGTGAGTTTCATCTGTTTACAGGGCATCATACTACATATTACTGTTGTTTTTCGGTCCAACATTGAAATAGATATCTCCTGTCAAAATGTGTATACATTTTTTCGGCACCCTCTTTATTTTACTTACTTTTTACTTTTTAAATTCTTTGTGTTTCTCTTTTTCTTTCCGTCCTTAGTTTCTCCCATCTTGTTATTTATGTCAAACATCATGCAACAAATTCCATCAGGTACACAAAATATACCAAACTTTGTATACGAAGGTAAAGGAGATCATTTCTGTGATGACGTTTTGCTAACATGTCAAGAAAAAAGTATTTGATATTACTTTGCGGAGGCGTTTCTTATTGGGGTCACTACGTCAGCCTGCTCATGAAATAATGGAGTGGAAATTATGCGTAACATGGAAAAGTACGTGGGGCGAATATTTTAAACATTTCTTTGGTTTATTAACAGGTAGTCAAAAGTGTTACATTATTCACTTGATTTGAATCTCTACTCTAAAATAAAAGTTATATATTTCTCAGTTGTGAATAATATATCGAGGACATCATATCAGAAGTGGTATTTATACAGGATGATTCAGAACTCATGTTACAGAAGACTATGGTTGATAGAGGGTGCTAAAAGAAACATTTTTCAATCAGCAATGTGTGACCTATCTCGTATCGGTGCGGCACTGCACTCGTTTGAGTTTTGTGGCTGGTAGGCAATTATCATGGCTTGACTCTCTGCTGACTGAGCTTCCAATGAAAAACAACAGAGAATGACACTTTAAAAAAATGTGCATTACAGAAGAGCTTGGAACCGGCGCTCCCTTTCTGATACACCATAGACTAACATCGCTGAAATATTGACTACCGTTTCCGTTGAAATATGTCAGGTATGGTAGGTATGGTGTTACAGGCGTCGACAATTCGTGGAAGAAAAATATGGACCTGGTCTATAGATGTGGCATACACTAGGGTCTCCAGATGTCCCCACAAGAAGAAATCAAACGGATTAAGATCTGGCGATCTTGCTGGCCATGTAACGTGATAACCAATTCATCTATCACCAAATATTACCGTCTGCTGTTGCCTTGCCGCAAGAGTGAAGTGCGCAAGAACTCCTTCATGCTGGAATCATACTCTGGTGCGTACTGCATGCAGTACCTTTTCCAATAAAACGGGCAGGATGTTTTCCAGAAGGTCCCTGTAATTTTCTCCTTTAGGTTATTTGGCATGACATGTGGACTGAGACAGTGACGCATCAATGCGCATAGCAAGACGGCAAACAGTCACAACACTAGAACAAGTTTAGCGCCGTACCTGTGCGAGATAGAACACACATTGCTTAACGAAAAATGTTTATTTTTGTACCATCTATCTATCATATTCTTCTGTAACATAAGTTGTGTACCACTCTGTATAACGTAATGGACATATTTATGTTCGAAAAGAGTCGTTTGAGAATTATAATTGACACGAGGAAGAATCGAACAACGTACCTTGTTATGCAGACAAGAATTGGAAAAAATATACAATATTTAAATGGTTCTAATGTAAAGTTGCAGTTTTGTTGTTACGCCCTTCTGGCATGATGTCCTCGATATATAAATAATTACTACTCTTCTCATATTTTTAATTGATGTATGACAGATTATTTTTATTTTAGATGAAGCTGTGTGTATGCAGACTTCGATAATGAAAGCAAAAATTGTACCAGTTACAGTGACATTTCGAATTTGTACATTCATTTTAATTTTGTAAGTTATAGTAAATGGAGAAACTGAACAATAACAAAGAGAAAAGGTACTTTCCAGAACAAACCTTCGACAATACCGCCATACTCATTGTCAGGCATAGAAGAAACAGCTGATGATTTCTCACTAGATGGACCAAATTTTGATTTCCGACAAATCCTGGGACATTTGTAGCGAACAAGTATATTATAGAGCACTTTATTTTCTTTATCATTTTTATTCTATCACTGCTTCACTATCACCATATTCATGTACGATTATTTCATCTGCGTCTCTCGATATTGGTAACATCTGAAAAAGAATGGGGAGCTTAACTCTCCATTGAAGTACGAGATCGTTCTGATGTCTCAAATTAATAATAATAATAATAATAATAATAATAATAATAATAATAATAATATTATTATTATTATTATTATTAATATTATTATTATTATTATTATTGTTACGATCTCGTGAATTTCATTCCTTGGTAAAAATGTTAAAGTATTGTAATTTTCTGTCTCTTCTCTACCGATGAGTATACACAACGAGTTATGTCTAATTTTGTAGAATTGTAGTACTGTAATATATGCACCATTGACGAACATGTTTGAAGAACTGAACAATGTGAGTAGAGAAGCGGGCTCTTATGACAAAATTGATGACGAACGGAACGGAAACACAAATACAATCCTAGAATACGTGAAAGATTACACATCTACCTTGGGCAGATAATGTCATTTGAGAACGCATGTCCTACAGAAATCAACAGGAGAATAGCCTTAGCTTGGAGAAAGTACTGGAGCATGAAATTTATTTTTGAAGACAAGTTCCAAAACTTGAACATCAAGAAATAAGCACTCGAGCACTGTATAATACTCACGCTACTCTATGGGTGCCAAACATGTCGCTCACAGAAAGAGAAAAACTCAAACTACAAAGATGCCAGCGAAAAATGGAACGTACGATCACCCAAATATCTCTCAGAGGTAAAGTGCCAGCCACAACAATAAGGAAGATGACAGGCCTACAAGACGTCATGATGGCAGCTCAGCGACAGAAGTGGAAATTGGGAGGCCACGTGAGCAGACTGAACACGTCGAGATGGACGTATGTGACAGCCTGTGGGATCCGAGAACGGGGAAGAGGACAGCGGGAAGACCGAGGGTCCGATGGAGCGACTTCTTCAGAGGGAAGCTGGTAGACAGTGGACAAGAACAGCGACATGCAGAACAACATGGCAGATGCTCGGAAGAAGATGGACAGATCCTAAGTGACGGAAAGTGGACTGACATCAAATATCTAACTATTATCAGTGCATAACCTCCAGTGACTGAAAATGGACAACAATAGAGACAGTAAATGAAAAATTGTTAAATATGAGGGAATTAAATTTTAACCAGTACAACAGATCGTCAGGAATAGCTGCTCCCCAGGCGAGTATAAGGAGAACTTACCCTGCTTGTTGCAGGAGACCCTTGCCCTAATGGGATGTGGTGGGCTTATTTATTTACTTGCTTATTTATTTAATTATTTATTTATTTACTTAATTATTTATTTACTTATTTATTTATTTACTTATTTATTTAATTAATTATTTATTTATTTACTTTTTTATTTATTTAATTAATTAATTGTTTATTTATTTATTTATTTATTCATTTATTTATAATATATGCAGGTATACTCTGAGCAAATCTATCATAATATTATTTTGATCTGTCAAAAATTCAACTCACATTCGCCGGATTCTCAAGAGTAGAAAGATTACTCTGTAGGGTGATCGATCTATATTACGTCAATATCATAAGCTTAACTGCTTTTAAAGCAGCGAATGAGATGGGCTTAATTCAGAAGTGAATTAAGTTTATGGGTGATGTAACCTTGCGGAGCCGTAACATTGTATTTTTATAGTCCGAAGAAATGTGCTGAAGGAATAAACTATCTATTTTACGGGAGGGATAGAATCCGATTTTGATATTTCCTCAGAGACTTGCATTATACAGCTACGTGAGAAGGAATGACCTTTACATTGCTATGGATTTCTTGTATAGCTTCCACGTGAATAAAAATTCCTCTATCGTTTTCCTTACAATGTTATATTGGAAAGAGATATTCATTTATTTTATGTGTTTGCTAGTCGATTTTTATGGGTTTTTCTTACGGCTGTGATTTCATACACTGACAACTGACGTTGATGGGAAAATAACACAATGATGTGAAAGCTTCCACTGCAGACATAACACGTCTGTCTGTGGAGGTATTTCACACGTTGTTGCTCTTTATATGGATCCAAAAACTGATATTGTGAAATATAAAACTTTTTCATTCTTGTGCAATAGCCCACAACAACTGAACTTGTAAACACAGATGTTTTAACACATCTCGATTTTTCTGAAAACCAAACTAATCAAGTAATTTATTTTATCATTACCGCAGTATCAATGCCCCCTTAAAGACGTTGACACCATTCCGTCGGAAACCAATCCCATGAAGTCAGGTGAAAACTCATCCGTTTACGAACCCATAGTTTATAACTGAGCCATTGAGTTTTTAACATTGTCCGTATTACTGATGGCATGTATCACGGATCTGTAAATATCGATGCCATAATCTATGTCTTGATTGAAATTAGGATGGCTAGCACATGTTATCCCTGCATATAGCTAATATTATGTAGTTCTTTAACCTTCGCCATGCCTGGAATCAAAATTATACATGGTATACCAACTGGGGTGTAAGTAACCCCAAAAGAAAAATATAAAATTATAGTGTTTCTTTTGTACTACATTCAAACAAATCTATTTTAATATTACATTATAACATATTAGCTTACATATTAAGTTGCTAATTGAAAGAATTTAAATATTTTATTATTATTTTTAATTTTAGTGCTTTCTATCAACGTAATTATTGCAAAATCATAAAAGGGGTTATGATGTTCTACACTGCCACAAACCGGTTTAAATACATAAAATAAAATTAAACATGACGATACGAACGGAAAGAAAAAAATACTGTTTTATTAAAAACAATCTCAAATTTGAATTTGTGTAAGTTGAGACAGCACAATAGCATAGCAAAGCCTAGTAGCATAGATACTACAAAAGGGTGTTATATTATATTATATTACATTATATTATATTATATTATATTATATTATATTACTTACTGGCTTTTAAGGAACCCGGAGGTTCATTGCCGCCCTCACATAAGTCCGCCATTGGTCCCTATCCTGAGCAAGATTAATCCATTCTCTATCATCATATCCTATCTCCCTCAAATCCATTTTAATATTATCTTCCCATCTACGTCTCGGCCTCCCTAAAGGTCTTTTTCCCTCCGGCCTCCCAACTAACACTCTATATGCATTTCTAGATTCGTCCATACGTGCTACATGCCCTACCCATCTCAAACGTCTGGATTTAATGTTCCTAATTATGTCAGGTAAATCTCCTGTAACTTCATCCCTATTAGCCCCAAATATTTTCCTAAGAACCTTATTCTCAAACACCCTTAACCTATGTTCCTCTCTCAAAGTGAGAGTCCAAGTTTCACAACCATAAAGAAAAACGGTAATATAACTGTTTTACAAATTCTAACTTTCAGATTTTTTGACAGCAGACTGGATGATAAAAGCTTCTCAACCGAATAATAACTGGCATTTCCCATATTTATTCTGTGTTTAATTTCCTCCCGAGTATCATTTATGTTTGTTACTGTTGCTCCATTATATTATATTATATTATATTATATTATATTATATTATATTATATTATTAGATTAGTCACACGGAACACCAAGTGGGGTGCAGTTGCACCCCATCAGCTCTTTTAGATCTATAGTCATGTTAAATATTTAAATTTTAAGAACAAATATGCCATAGTTGTATTACTGCATAAGGGTTTAAAAACAATTAATGAAGCTACAAGCCTCCTGATTTCCCTGCAACAATTATATGGCAACATTACTTTATTTTTGGGTGCATATGCACCCCACTTGGTATGAGGAAGGTTAAGCGCTCCTTTAAATTTGTATGTACAATTAGTATAGAGTCGTAGAAATACAATAAACTTTTCTCGTTGTTTGCTACACTTCTATTCTTTAATGTTTATATCGTTGCTTTTGTTTCAGCAATTATTATTCTTGTTGCCTTTGCTTCTGCCGTTTCTATTGTTGTTTTAGCTTCTGGCGTTTATCTTGTTGCCTTTGCTTCTGCCGTTTCTATTGTCGTTTTAGTTTCTGCGTTTATCTTGTTGCATTTTCTTCTGCCGTTTCTATTGTTGTTTTAGCTTCTGGCGTTTATCTTGTTGCCTTTGCTTCTGCCGTTTCTATTGTTGTTTTAGCTTCTGGCGTTTATCTTGTTGCCTTTGCTTCTGCCGTTTCTATTGTCGTTTTAGTTTCTGGCTTTTATCTTGTTGCATTTTCTTCTGCCGTTTCTATTGTTGTTTTAGTTTCTGGCGTTTATCTTATTGACTTTGCTTCTGCCGTTTCTATTGTTGTTTTAGTTTCTTTTGTTCCTTTGTTTCTGTCGTTGCTCCTGTTGCTTTTGTTTGTCTTTTTTTCCTGTTGCTTTTATTCGTCGTTTCGTTCTTGCTTTTGTCACTCTCGTTTATATTCTCGCTTTTTTGTCGTTGCCATTACGCGATTGTCTTTTGTCATACTGTATCTTATTGTTTATCAATGTCATTTTTCTTTATTTGAATTCTTTTGTTTCTCTTTATGTGCCTATTTTTATGTTATTTCATGCATTCATTATTATTTCTATTTTGCTTGGTTGTTTTTTCATACTATTTTGTTACTATTATAATTATTCGTCTTCTTATTTTTTCACCTTTCTTTCGTTCGTTCCTATTGCTATTTATGTAATTTCTTAAATGTTTAATTCCTGTTTTTCAATTTGCTACTGTAAGAAGGGCTAGATAGCTAATGCGCAAAATAGCCGAAAATTATAGTCAAAAATTTTGTTGCGATACCGCAAAACATTTACAATTCCGCACAGGTCATCTGATAATGTAATATCAAATTTATTCTAATCCATTCTGTACAGGTGAAGATGATGCTGATGAATGTTTGTTCGACGTTCGGTGTAGATGGCGCTGAACAGGGACGGGGGTTCGATGCCTCTATAACCACAGTTGAAAGGAAGTGTTGCTGTTGGAATGAAGTGTTGGCTATGATAGGGAATTTAAAGTGAAATGTCATTTATAAGGACGGTCACAAATAGTGGCGTGGAATGCATTTTTAAGGGCAATTTGAAATATAGAAAACATCGTAAAATGAGTACGGAAAACATTTCGTGGAGTTGCACGGAACAGAACATTTTACAGACTAATGCGGAAGTTAGTGAAGGGCGTAAGGAGCATAAGTGCCGTCCTTTTCACAATCGTCGGGGACGGTCTACAGGATCAAAACATGTCCATACAACATAAGGTCAGAACTTCAGAGTTTTCCCACAAAAAAAAATCTTATTTTATTTGCGTTATACTGCTTATATCGTTAGTAAAATTACGAAAACAATTACATCAGTAGGTATATCTAGCAAAGAGTTAATATTAGTTTAAATAGATATTTGTGTGTTCTATTACGTTTTCGTGAAATTAAATAAAAATGCGTGCTTAAATTTGTTAATATTCTGACGTAAGACACGTGGTAACGTGTTCAGCAGGCAGTACTCTGCACAGACGTAAGTACGAGTCAGCTGAGTTCAAGCTCCCTGTCTACTACCTACACAAAGGTAGTATCGAGTTACCGCCGGTTAGGTTTACCGGAAACAGACGAAACTGGTTTTGTACGTAGTTGAGTTGTGAGATGTTAAGGCTGCTTCACAATAAACCGGGAATGGAAACGACAACGAGAACGAGAACGGAAATATTGTTAAAATAAATGTACTTAAATGTGAGCATTCACAATTAACTATTTTGAATGCTCACATTTAAATACATTTATTTTAACATTATTTCCGTTCTCGTTCTCGTCGTTTACGTTCCCGGTTTATTGTGAACCAGCCTTTAGATTGACACGTTTATTTGTCTGTGCGTGGTTCGTTGTATAACATTATATAATTTTGTGAAAGTTGGATGTATTTTAGAAGAACGAATATTCATTTATGATAGTTATGCAAATAATTATTCTTACTAAATTCTGCAACACAAAATTTGTCGTATTATTTATGAAGACGAGTTCATCAGAATTTTAACGTAAAAACTTGCAAACATATGATATTCATATAGACAAGTAGTATACAAGACATTGACCTAACCCTGTTTTAACATAAGAATAACCTGATGACGTAAGTTCCGGTTACAAAATGAACTTCATGCGGATTCCCGCAATCTTTTCAACAGATTTGATTCAAGTTCAAGAACTGAGGGTGAACACTTCTATCGTCTGATATAATGGTGAGTACAATTAAATGATTTCTAATAAGGGTTAATCTAGGGCATCCAACAGCCACTGAACGAATATTGCACACTTTTATCACTGGTGCTATAAACTAATTTCCAATACTTTTCTCACAACCACAACACATTTTAAATCTTATTGTATCTATAGAATTATTACTACATTAGCACATTTAGTATACCACGAAACATGTAAATTGTAATTATTATGAAAACTGCCATATTCTTCTTACAATTAGTACGATCCACTTCCCCTAGATAGCAACCGACACGATTGGCAGTGTCGGCAGTACTTCAAAACGAAATTATACTAAATGTGAGGAATGTTACTACAGGTGTGTAGTATTATGTGACAGGTTAGGTTAGGTTTGATTAGGTGTGTATTATGTGACAGGTTAGGTTAGGTTTGATTAGGTGTGTATTACGTGACAGGTTAGGGTAGGTTTGATTATGTGTGTAGTATTATGAGAGAGGTTAGGTTAGGTTTCATTAGGTGTGTAGTATTATGTGACAAGTTAGGTTAGGTTTGATTAGGTGTGTAGTCCACACCTGTGGAGTAACGGTCAGCGCGTCTGGCCGCGAAACCAGGTGGCCAGGGTTTGATTCCCGGCCGGGGCAAGTTACCTGGTTGAGGTTTTTTCCGGGGTTTTCCCTCAACCCAATATAAGCAAATGCTGGGTAACTTTCGGTGCTGGACCCCGGACTCATTTCACCGGCATTATCACCATCTTATTCAGACGCTAAATAACCTAAGCTGTTGATAAAGCGTCGTAAAATAACCTACTAAAATAAAATAAAATTAGGTGTGTATTACGTGACAGGTTAGGATAGGTTTGATTAGGTGTGCAGTATTATGAGAGAGGTTAGGTTAGGTTTTATTAGGTGTGTAGTATTATGTGACAAGTTAGGTTAGGTTTGATTAGGTGTCTGTTATGTGACAGGTTAGGTTAGATTTGATTAGGTGTGTATTACGTGACAGGTTAGGGTAGGTTTGATTAGGTGTGTAGTATTATGAGAGAGGTTAGGCTAGGTTTCATTAGGTGTGTATTACGTGACAGGTTACGTTAGGTTTGATTAGGTGTGTATTATGTAACAGGTTAGGTTAGTATTATGAGAGAGGTTAGGTTAGGTTTGATTGGGTGTGTAGTATTATGTGACAGGTTAGGTTAGGTTTTATTAGGTGTGTATTATGTGACAGGTTAGGTTAGGTTTGATGAGGTGTGTAGTATTATGAGAGAGGTTAGGTTTGATTAGGTGTGTAGTATTATTTCTATGTTGGCAACATTGAAACCCACAGTTACATTAAAGAAATATGGCGGTATTCTTCGTTCACACACGATGATTTTCGTATAGTACATATTTAGGGCGGGTTGGGCGGGCTTACAGCTCTCCCAGTGACCACATCAATTTCTACAAATCAATACTATAAATCCAAGGCATTTTAAGGTATTTTGTCAAGTTTCTATAGTGGCTGGGACATAAGAAAGATTCGTCCTAATAAGTAATTGAAGTAAATACGTCAGTAAAATGATTTATTAAAATACAGTAACTAACGTCCGAGCGGCGCAGCACTTTGCCGATTGCAGGTTACTGCCAGATCAACTTGACTGGTGTCCATCAGTTACTTCGTAGATGTAAAGCCATTACGGCACAGATGTGGAATTAACAATGGAAAAACCATCCATTTCTTAAGAGAGATTCGAACCTCGACCATTTTATGCAGAATGGTAATATTAATTTGAATTTCGTCTGTGTATATTCTGTAGTTGAGTACGTATTGTTTAGATATATTTCGCTATGTTGGATTCTGTTGGAGATGTTTTAGTTATTAACTCATTCTAATTTACTCTGAGTGCATTTTAATTTAATTCAAGTTGTCGTGTCCCCACTTTTAACTGGAGACGGTCCTTCTCTAATATCGATGTTATCATATAAACCGCACTAGGGCTCGGAATCTATAAACTTATGCCCCTCTCTGTTGAACAGCGTCGTAAACTTTTCCGTTAACGCCCGTACGCAGCTGTTGTCAGTGCGAAGGAAAATTTATCCCCGGACGACTGTTCATACGGTTCTAAAACCTGAGTATAAATCATCCAGGATTGCAAGAACATACACCTCGCCGCAGTGGTACTACTGTAGGTTCCTCTAATGCTGGTGCGATTATAGAACCGAGCCCGATTGCAGGTCATAATAAAAGTATTGGGGAGGGAAGGCATACAAAACTCCACATAAACCTTTCGTCACTTCACACAGAAACTTAAGTAATATAGGACACATCTATGCATTTTCAAATATTTATTTGGATTTAATATTCAAATATAGCTTAAATAGAAGATACTTATTTCGTGTAGTCGCACTTGAAATTGAACAGGCTTTATTTGAGAAGGATGGAAGTTTCTTTCGTTTTATTTGAATTAGAAATTTAAAGACAAGACGTAAAATGTATACATATAAAGATTCTAATATAGGGTGCGCAATGGCATATGTCGAATTTGATAGCTCTGTTGTGGGACACTCAGGACGAATTAAAAGAAAACACATATATTGCAAGTAATCTAGTAAAATGCAATTTATTAATATCCGATTACTTACTTACTTCCTAGCTTTTAAGGAACCTGGAGGTTCATTGCCGCCCTCACATAAGCCCGTCATTGCTTCCTATCCTGAGCAAGATTAATCCAGTCTCTATCATCATATCCCACCTCCCTCAAATCCATTTTAATATTACTTTCCTATCTACGTCTCGGCCTCCCCTAAGGTCATTTTCTCTCCGGCCTCCCAACTAACACCCTATATGCATTTCTGGATTTGCCCATACGTGCTCCATGCTCTGCCCATCTCAAACGCCTGGATTTAATGTTCCTAATTATGTCAGGTGAAGAATACAATGCGTGCTGTTCTGTGTTGTGTAACTTTCTCCATTCTCCTGTAACTTCATCCCTCTTACCCCCAAATATTTTCCTAAGAACTTATTCTCAAACACCCTTAACCTATGTTCCTCTCTCAAAGAGAGAGTCCAAGTTTCACAACCATAAACAACAACAGGTAATATAACTGTTTTATAAATTCTAACTTTCAGATTTTTGGCAGCAGAATTAATAATAATAATAATAATAATAATAATAATAATAATAATAATAATAATGGCTTTTTTAACCTGACAGAGTTAAGGCCGTAAGGTCTTCTCTTACACTCAACCAGGATTAAAACTTGCTTACATAGTTGAACATACAACTAATGTCCGATTACTTTTTAAAAACTGAATTTCGTAACTACCTTCCACGCCAACGAATACATTCCTGCAATCTGCTATGAAAGTTCTGCAAACTCGCCCCAGCAAAACAAGTTCGAAAGCACCAATTTTGTTCCTTAGGTTTTGTTTCAGCTGGATGATGGTGCGAGGTTTGTTGCGATACACCCTACTTTCGAGATAACCCCATAGGAAGTAATCAGCGCACACTGCTCATGGTTCAATGAACTGTTTCTACGTAACATGTTTCCAGATGAATAATTTCGCGATTTGTAGACATTGCCAGACCGCCAAGATCTCCTGACCTGACTGCAGCTGATTTCTTCCTATAGATTATCTCAAAAGTAAGGTGTATCGCAACAAGTCTCGCACCATTATCCAGCTGAAACAAAACATAAGGAACGAAATTAGTGCCATCGAACCTGTTTTGTTGGAGTGAGTTATGCAGAACTTTCATAGGAGATTGCAGGAATGTATTCGTTGCGTGGAGGCTAGTAGCCCAGATCACATATATAACAGATTTATCAATCTTATATCTTTGATGGTAACAACTTTTGTCAGGCATACTGTGCTGCCATCTAGTTGTTACATAAGCAGTCACGTCATAACTCCCATTTGAATTGCATTAGCGACTGAACTGCCATCTGGTGTTCGTTTACGGCGGACGGGTGGCGATCCTGGCGGTTGTTCTCTTCAAAATGCTACCGATTTTAACATAGAGATTAACAATCTGTTATATATGTGATCAGGGGTAGTAGTTATGCTATTTGTATATTTCTAACTCAAATTTGAAGAAACGTTTCAAAGCCAAGCAGTTGAATTTGACGTAACAATTTTATTGGATGTTAACTTCACTTCCTTCTTCCTTCTAGTGCTGTTTCTTTTTCTTCTCTTTCTCCACGTCCTAATCTTTCACCTTATACTCTCTCTTCTTGTTATTGCAGTCTTTTTCCAATTTTATTTTCTCTTATTTGTGTGCTTTATATTATTTTTAATATTCTGTTCTCCTCCTCTTTTCTTCTTATATTATTCTTTTCTAGTTTTCTCTCCTCATCTTCTTCTATTCTTCTTTTCCTCTCTTTCTTCAATAATTGTCTTCTAACTTTTGGCGCAAATACAGTAAGACTACTTTCAGTAGATGTCTCAAATATCTTAATTATTCAGAAATCTTCTATGATGCTGGCTACTTTATATACTAAAAAGTCCATATAATTATGCGAAAACTGGAGAGATTTAAGTAATAATAATAATAATAATAATAATAATTTATTTATTTACACTGGCAGAATTAAGACCATAGGGCCTTCTCTTACACACTACCAGGTGACAAAGTATACAAGGAGTGAAAATTTAACAAAAAGTTAAGGAACAGGATACTAACATATTATAAAAAATAATAGCATAACAAAATCGACACTAAACAATATGAAAATAATACCATAATAGAAAAAAATGAAAGTAAAATACAGATCTAAAAATTGGATTATAATAAAAGCAACTCAGTACAAATAGTTAACAGGAAAAACGTAAGGAAGAATACTACAAATGGAATGTAATACAATAAGAAAAATACGAAATTTAAATAGTCAGCAGTGAAAAGGCTACGATAATAAATTCATCTGGCGATCAAGATAATAAAAAGAGGGAAAATGTAGGAAAAGAAACATATATTTTTACAAAACTATCGCAGAGAAAAGGGCTAAGTATTTGAGGGGAGAAAAAGTCTTTCTCTCCTAAATCGATATTGCACTAGTCTGCATTTAAAAACTGGTCTGGACGACATTAAACGCTTACTGATGTACTTTTAATATTTTAATACTTAAGTACTATAAAGATAGAATAGATGCAATATTGGGGTTCTGGAGTTAAAGCCCTGCCGTTGAAGGAGCTGTCACCAACTCTATTGGTTAACAGATGTTATTCAGAATCGCTGTGAATAAATTGCCCATCAAGTGACTGTCGCTCTCCATGGAAATCCGGTTCACTATGGTCGCCACTGTGGCGCCCTCGATACACTGAGGCGTGGCAGCGCCCTTTCCAAAAGCTGACACTTGTAACCCATTCTGCGTGTAAATTGAAACAACACTTTGAGGTTGAAATACAAAAGCTACAGATTGAAGAGATAATCCCCGTAACTGCATACTTGTATAGCCCACATTGATGCCGAACTGATGTAGTCGACACTTTTTATTATGGAGCTCTACTGTGAAAGAAAACGATCGATGCTTAAACTAAGAGTAAATAGGTACCTCAGTTTGTTCGCATACAGTTCGTATCTCAGCTCTGTTAACTCTGGAAGGAATGGCGACTACATGGCATGACTATGGGGTACCTAATATACGTACTCCTTTCAATATTTTAAACTGATGCAATACTGTAGGAAGTAGTTTCGTGTACAAGACAAATAAGCACATATTGGGCCTTACTGATGACGCAGCTTGTAGGAAATGTGCGATGAAAGCAGAGTCATCACCTCGCATTTTGCTGGATTGTCCAAGTCTAAGACAAAACAGACATCGTTATCTCAGGAAATATACAAGGTGTAAGGGGTATAAGTGCCGTCTTTTTCACAGTCGTCGGGGACGGCCTACAGGATCAAATAATGTCCATACAACATAGGGTCAAAACTTGATAGTTTTCCCAGAAAAAAATATATATCTTTTCTTATTTTATTTCCGTTATACTCCATATCGTCGGTTTCTTCGTAAAAGTGATTAAGTCCAAAATGCAAAATTGTTAGGAAAAGGCATTTAAAGGTTTAATGATCCATCGAAAGATAATTTTTTTTCTTTAGATGTTAGTAATAAATTATTTTGAAGATAAATGTGCTATATTATTAGTTTTTAATATAAAATTATATCTTAAAATTTCATAATGCTTGGAAGCCTTCAATGTGACTCGGTCACTTTTACCAGGAAAGCAACGATATATCGTTAATAAAATTAGGAAAACAATTACATCAATAGGTATATCTATCAAAAAGTTAGTATTAGTTTAAATAAATATTTGTGTGTTCTATTACGCTTTCGTGAAATTAAATTAAAATGCATGCTTAAATTTGTTAATATTCTAGCGTGAGAGACGTGGCAACGTGTTCAGCAGGCAGTACTCTGCACAGACGTAAGTACGAGTCAGCTGAGTTCAAGCTCCCTGTCCATAGCTCTACTTCTCTACTTCATAGCGGATGACAGTTCAGTGCTGAGTATTCGATAGTCTAAACAACTTAAAATGTTATTTCCAGTTTAGGAATATCATATGTTATTAATTTATGGAGAAAGTCGTCGTAATTCAAGTGAGACAAGAAAGATGTACCGTCAACGTTTTCCTCAAAGAAGGTTACCTAATCGGCGAACTTTTGCAGCAGTTTCTCAACGACTTTTAGAAACTAGGAGTCTCTTATCCTGTTTCGAAAATCACACAACCAGAAATTTGTTTAAAAATGATACTGCTTTACGGAAGCGGGAAAGATGCAAATTTTGGATTAGAAAAAAAGTTCCTGTGATTTTGTACAGAAAACCATTATTGTTTATTTTTTGGACATACAATAAAATGAAGCAATATTGTTTCATAAAATGTAAATTTACCATAATTTTCTATCAACGAGATTGAAAGTTTATATTTGCTGCTCGTTTTATCTAAACAACAGTATTATCATGGTCCGCTCCTGCATTAGAACAGAGCATCTGTACCGGTATGTTTGTACCCGCTTGAGCTGTACTGTATACTTCTAAACCCACTCCTCCACATCCAGCAACGTTGCAAAACGTCTAATATTATAAACTTTAATAATTGGTTAAATATTGCAATTAGAAAAAAAATTGTAAGGACATTTTTTCTTCCTTATGGCATGAATAATTATCAGTTAAAATAATGACACTCATACCCCTTACACTCTGTATATTGTCTCGGAGAAATTTCAAGAAATTAAACCCAGTAGCATCGCAAGGCTGGCATCATATTGCGGTCTTCTGGATTGATTTCCAGCTCATGGGGTGCACAACGGGCCATTTGTATCTAGCTGTTACAGTTGAAATATACACCCTTAAATCAGAAGACGAATATACAAGAAAGAATGTGACCTAAAGAGCAATCGAGTACAATGTTGACAAAGGGAAAGCGAGAGAGATCGGAACAACTCACTGAGACTTCTGGTGTAAAATGTCGTCTAATGGAGATAAATTGGCAACATGACCTTGGACAGAGTGTAGCAAAATGTATATTTCCAGAACGCCATGATTTCTAGGTCATGTTCTTTAGTCAAACCAACGGGTCAACGCTGCAATCAGATTTCGTTTAGTACGCTGCCGGTCTAAAAATGACATGGGCAAGTAACAGCTATGTTAAAATCGTTTGCACTTTGAACAGAACAACCGCCAGGATCGCCACCCGTCCGCCGTAAACGAACACGAGATGGCAGTACAGTCGCTAATGCAATTCAAATGGGAATTATGATGTGACTCCTTATGTAATAACTAGATGGGAGCGTAGTAAACCTGACAAACGTAGTTAACGTCAAAGCCTATAAGGCCGACCTATCTGGGGTATATAGCCTATGAGCTAGGGTTTTACATTACATTATCGATTTCACTTCTTGACTAGCTTTTAATAAGTGTTAGAGCTGTCTACCATCCTTTCTAATGGAAATTCAAATTTTCTGAAAAAATTCTTGACTCACGTTGAACTTCGTCTCTATCAGTAGAATTGTACATACATACATACATACATACATACATACATACATACATAATGACTAAGTGTTACTATTAGGCCTATTGTTATTGGAGAATTGACCGTTATTATAGCCTATTTCATTCCGTGTATTAGGCACACTTAAATCTTAGAGCAAATTTTAATTATTTATCACAGTTCTATGGATGTTACACGTAATCATATGGATTTCCTAAAATCCAATATCACTTTTTGTCTAAAGTCTCCTCTTTATTAATAATTTGTGTATTTTCTTCACACAATTATACCTTAATGTAATTCTGACTTGATTTCTTCACTCTATCTCCTGCTTTCTTAAAATACATTAACTGAAACTTCAGTATATAACATTACAAAAATAAACTAGGTAATTTGAATATTGTGCGTACTAGGTACATGATGTAGAATCCATCGATTTTGTAGGCTATATTGAACTCCTGTACTATTGTTATTGGAGAATTGACCGTTATTATAGCCTATTTCATTCCGTGTATTAGGCACACTCAAATCTTAGAGCAAATTTTAATTATTTATCACAGTTCTATGGACGTTACACGCAATCATATGGATTTCCTAAAATCCAATATCACTTTTTGTCTAAAGTCTCCTCTTTATTAATAATTTATGGATTTTCTTCACACAATTATACCTTAATGTAATTCTGACTTGATTTCTTCACTCTATCTCCTGCTTTCTTAAAATACATTAACTGAAACTTCAGTATATAACATTACAAAAATAAACTAGGTAATTTGAATATTGTGCGTACTAGGTACATGATGTAGAATCCATCGATTTTGTAGGCTATATTGAACTCCTGTACCATGAGCCGAACTGAACTTTCTATGTCCGAGTTAGCTTCCAGCCTTTTATAACACTCGTGCTTTCGTGTGTGGCGAAATTCCCATGCGAGTGCGGAGGATTTTCTGAGTCCACTGCACGTCCTCCTGAAGGGATATATTCTGCCCTGAAATCCACTCAGAAAATGGGGGAACAGACAGATCGCAGTAACTGTCTGCCAGAATGACAAGACCGTTCCTATTTCGATATTTTTACTTGAGTTCGCTAGACAGGCAATGTAGATGGAATTACTCAACACCGGTTTAAAATTCAACCATCACAATTTGATCGGATTGCAGTATTATACAAGGCAAATTTTTCTTGATGTGAAATGCAAAACGGACGGAGAAGTAATTCCATAGTTTTAGCGCACTGTTAACCGATCGGATGCGTTTTTTCTCCACTCCGAAGACCCCTATTTAAATACCGGTAAATATAAATGAAATTCGTCGGGGAAAACGACTGTTCACTCCAGTTTCCCCTGCCAGTATTTCAACATTTCTTCATTAATCCTCATCATATTTGTGCAACATAAGTCCACTTCATGTAGTGAACAACGGGCAATGTTTACGAAAAATTAATTAAATAAGCTACAATATTATTTGATGAAAGAGTAATGGAACGGAGAAAAACTCTCTCCGACGCCGGGATTTGAACCCGGGTTTTCAGCTCTACGTGCTGATGCTTTATCCACTAAGCCACACCGAATACCCACCCCGGCGTCGGACAGAATCGCCTCAGTTTAAGTTCCAACTCTTGGGTTCCCTCTAGTGGCCGCCCTCTGCACTACGTCATAGATGTCTATGAACGTAGGACTGAAGTCCACACATGTGCAGAGATGCACTCGTTGTGAGTGACTAGTTGGCCGGGATCCGACGGAATAAGCGCCGTCTTAAATCACGAAGTGATTTACGCATATCATATATATTATTTTAATGTACCGAAGTACATATGATATTTCCATGCAGATATTCTGCGTCATCATATGATCAAAGAGTAATGGAACGGAGAAAAACTCTCTCCAACACCGGGATTTGAACCCGGGTTTTCAGCTATACGTTCTGATGCTTTATCCACTAAGCCACACCGGATACCCACCCCGGCGTCGGACAGAGTCGCGCACCTCAAATAGTCAGTCAAATAGTGGAGTCAAATAGTATGTGTGTACT
The DNA here is from genome assembly GCF_040183065.1 of Periplaneta americana. Lineage (NCBI taxonomy): Eukaryota > Metazoa > Arthropoda > Insecta > Blattodea > Blattidae > Periplaneta > Periplaneta americana. The sequence continues at coordinate 157,903,895 of NC_091117.1, forward strand.
GAAATTGATCAGTGTGTTGAGAATTTGATCAGGGTGTGTTTTAGTGCGTTTGTATATTTCATATCTCCACTTTTCAACACTTTTCAACAATCAAACGCATCCACACAACAGGCAGAGAAGTTCGAGATGACGCCGAGATCTAGTAGGCTCTGAGGATGGTGATGGTGTGATGAAGCACCGAAACAGCTGTAAGCCGCACAGACTTACATAATTAACACGAGTAAGTCCGCTAGTTAATTACTTATATTCAAGTGTTACAAGTAGTGTACGCAAGATTCAAAATGGAAAAACTAATAAATAAAGTACATTTCATTCTGTGTGGTTTCAAATTAATAAAAGAGAAAACTAACATTGTTTTGAGAGAGGCAAATTAACATAAAAACTGCAATAAATTGCAACCCGTTTTTCATACAGCTGTTATGCCTTAGATGTTCTATGCAAAATTGACTGGATTGGTGTTACGTTGTCTGCAACAGGAACACCACAGCAGGTGTTCGTTTGATTTCTGGTCATAATGAACTATTTAAATATTATAGTTTGATGCACTACAGAAGACTAGAAACATTCACAACTGCACTGTCTGATAGTCCTTTCACTACTGAACAGGATTAAATACCACGACCAGCGTTGCCAAGTCAGAATTCCATTTACCGCTGCACAAGCTTAAAAAACCGCTAAACTGCAGTTTAAAAACTCCAGATTTTTCTTAACATATCATTTCCAAATTTTAAATACAAACTATATAGTTTCAGGAACTGGAGAATTTTAGGTCTCAAATTAAAAAAAAATTCTAATATTTATAATACTCCGGAAATTGAAATAACACTCACCTCTGCCCAGAAGTTTGTTGTCAGAGGCAATTTTATATTGTCGAACAACAGAAAAACACTCGCTACTCTTTTTTTGTGTGTATAATTATCAGCATGGGTAATTAAATCTAAATATTTAGCATTTAATATCACCTTACATCATTTACACCGAGCTTTCGAACTATCACCGGTAACTTCTTCCATTCAATCTTTCAACACATTATGCTTTTTTTTTTCACACATCTTTGAACTTTTGTACGTATATAGTTTTACGCGGCATATTCAAAATTGAATGAAGTAGATCAAGAATATACTGGACACTTCGGAAATAATCACATTCACAATCACACCATTCAGTTCGAAATCTGATTTCACGCTGAGCTGGAGACGTGCCTGCTAACAAAGAGTCTGGTTTTAAGTTTTAAGTATCTGTGTTACCTAAATTTTAATGCGGAATGATAAATTAAATATATATCATAAATGAAAATAATAATTCAGTTCATTATCTATTCTTTAAATACATTAATTCGTTTACAAAAACAATGCATATATTAGATTAAGAGTTTAATGAATGCGGAATACCTTATTTGTGCAAAAACAATATATGAAGCAAGAAATGGATGTGGTTGCAGCAAATCGAGTTCACATAAAACGTTGATATTGTATACTCGCACAATGAAAAAGTGTGTTAATACCATACTAAACTGCTGTTTATGATTAACTATCATTGTCCGCAAGTACATATAAAAATTATAACATTTTTACAGAAAAATAAACTTAAAAATATCATCTGTCTGCCTGGAAATATAAAAAAAAAAAAAAACGCCAAGTAAATAGCTAGCCGCTGACAGTAAAATTCTGTAGCTGGCGATAGTCCTAAAAACACCAGATTTAGCTACAAAACCGCTGAAGTTTCTTAAATAATGTAAGTTGTGAGATTCATGTACTTGTTTACGAAAACGGATTTAGGTATTGTTGTTGGCTACATAACACTTTCTAAGTCCATATGTGTCAGGAGTGCTGTTTGGAACTACAGTACATAATTATTATATGCTGTTATTATAACTCATTTAATTTAAGCCAACAATTAATACTACGACTTTTATTTGATTATTTCACATGTTTAAATTTCGGTCATCATATGCTAAACTTCAAAATCTGCTCACGTCTGCATTATATATCTGTCCGTTTCGATGAAATGGTAACAATAACACATCCTCCACTTTTTTCGTTATTTATGTAGGAGGGTTTTATTATTATTATTATTATTATTATTATTATTATTATTATTATTATTAGTAGTATTAATGAACATCAAGGATTCGATTCTTGCGGTATTTTCCATTTTCAACACGTTCAAAATTATTCTTACCAGCGCTTCTTTGGTCACGATGTTCAGTGGGCAACGGCTGTACACTTGCCGAAATTTCGTAAGAAAATTTCCTCCTCGTGAAGATTCGAACCAGCGCTCATTCTGTTCTGCTAGTCCATAGCATGACTTAGATCACGTGGCCACGGTATGCGAAGGCAAGTTTTTAATTTGTTTTTACTTATTTCATTAAAATGAACTTTCATAAGAAATTCTTAAACATGACTACGTAAATTGAAGAAGTCCACGGAACTGCCCCGACAATGGTAGTAACAGACGAATTGACATAATCGCCATTAGCGAATCCCTGTCTCAGGGTATGATAATCGACCCCACCATCAGGTTTGAAACGTATAAAGGACAGCCTGAAGACGTACATGAGGAGAAACGAGCAATCTACGTTCCAACCATCTCGTATTATAAAGATAAATACCAACTTCACGATGTCAGTGTTACGGAATTGATGTTTGGAGCAAGAGGAACGATACCTAACTTCTCTTCTCAATTCTGTAAGACCCTAGGACTTTCTGAATGAACTGGCCCTCCTCATAATTAGAGAGTAAGTCAAACTTTTACGGAACCACCTATATGGACTCTAATTCAGTGTACTGAAAAAACTGACGCATCATTTTCATTTTTCTTTCTCTTATTAGCGTTCATTGCTTTTTACTTGTAACTTTTTTTTATTCTGTAAACTGCCATTGTTTGTTGTTTGTTTGTGTACTTGTTTACTTTTTTCTTACTCTGTTATCTTTCATAATCTATTTGTTCTTGTATTGTTTTGTATGCTTTGTCTAATGACAGCCTCTAACTTGAGGAAGCTCTAGTAAATAAATAAAATAACTACTAGATTTACTTTGAGTGGAATGAATGATCTTAACTGGAATCGATCTTTAGGCCACCTGAACACAACCGTTTATTGTTCCCTGCGATGTCCATTTATCTATTGTCAGCATGTAGGACTACGTAACTGCGAATTTCAATGCATTATATCTATGAACGCTTTCTTGACGTTAGTGAATCATGTAGCCTAATTGGAGTACGAACCGACAGGTCTTGACAGTGTCCGTATCGGACAGGTAACGCTTAGCAAGTATTTCAGCTACGTAATCAACAGACCTCGATACTGTCATTGAAGGCTTAATACACCTGAATGCAAGACGGATACGTAATTATTGTTGCAAGGTTGGCTAGATACTCTTTCAAGTGGTGTTACCGCTGCGGGTGACAGACCTGTTTCAGTCTGTATAGCCAGAGAATGAGATTTTTTAAAAAAAGAACACAACGAAGATAATAACTCTATACCGCACATCTCTTGTGTTGGCCGGGTTCTTTCATTGTCTCTTGGGGATGCAGAAGGGAAGAGACACCCCTTCTCGACATTAGAAAGGAGATGAAAACAAGGGATGTGCAACAAGACGTCCATTATCTGGAGCAGATATCCTGTCTCTGAAACTGCCAACACCAGGAAATTAACAATGCTGCTTAGTAGAGCTTGTGCTTCGTTTTGTAATACGCTTTCCCCTTCCTGTCTACATTGCTCATTGTTTCAGTTGTTATACAATTAGTATTTGGACATAATGACCATTGCCCATTGGGGATATAGTATCTAGGAAATGAGAAACTATTCAATTTGTAAGTGACGCTGAAGTAAAGGGACTTTCAGAACAGAGAGCTGCATACAATTCATGTTACAGTGCACATGACATTTTGTAAAGAATTTAAGCTCATATCGAATTAAAATACACATTGAAGCACACATGGATAAGAATTTCAGAGAACGAAATAATTGAAGTAGAAACTAATAGAACATACCGTCATTTCCCATAACTGTGGTCCTGGAACACAATTACGGTCCATTCAAATTTTGTACTCCATAACGTAGTACCTCGTTTATCTATATTTTGTCTGTACTGTAGTTTGAAGTCAAGTCACTGCAGCTATCTACGAACGGTCTATGTCATAATACTTCTACAATGTTCTTTGAATAGTTGTATCGTGGGCCATAGTTGAGGACTCTTTTCAGGAACCTTTAATTTTCTGAGGATCTCCAATATAAATTTGGGATTTCCTCGCGCACCAAACATAAGTCCAATGAATATTATATTTATGACTGAGATCATCACAGCATGGAAGTAAACAGCGCATTTCTCTTCATGTACCTGCTTTGGTTGATCTTTAATTTCGAACCTTACTGTGGGGCCAAGAATGAGACCAGTATTTTTTATCTCGGTCAATTATTATGATGTCAGCACGCCGTGTAGATCCTTCCGTAGAAAGACATTGAACTTCCTCATATTATACTTCGTATTCACCATGTTACCTTAATTTGTAAGCAATTATTGAGCGGAGTCCACACCTGTGGAGTAACGGCTAGCGCGTCTAGCCGTGAAACCAGGTGGCCCGGGTTCGATTCCCGGTCGGGGCAAGTTACCTGGTTGAGGTTTTTTCCGGGATTTTCCTTCAACCCAATATGAGCAAATGCTGGATAACTTTCGGTGTTGGACCCCGGACTCATTTCACCGGCATTATCACCATCTCATTCAGACGCTAAATAACCTAAGCTGTTGATAAAGCGTCGTAAAATAACCTACTAAAATTAAAAAAAAAATTGAGCGGACTGTGTAATACTAGTAATACTAGTTTCCAAATTAGTACAGTTTCCATGTTAATTAAATTAAATTCTTATATATTTTTAACCTGGATCTGAATGGTCACCTGGTCTGTCAGGCATATGTCTCCCTTTCTTTGTGAGCAATTATTATTATTATTATTATTATTATTATTATTATTATTATTACTACTACTACTAATACTACTACTACTACTACTACTACTACTACTACTACTACTACTACTACTACTACTACTACTACTACTACTATTACTACTACTACTTTTATATTCCACAAATTTAGTGTTCAGTATCTTTTTTAATATAAAACAAATTACACTCAGAATAAAATACTACGTAATTTACAAACACACTCCTGTTTCGTTAGGTGATGAGCAGACATCGCATTCTAGGGCAAATGCCTATTTTGTTTCTTTAGGAGAAAAGTAAAAATAATTATTAATATTTGTGTTTTATGGAAATTGAAAGGTATTCAAAGAGTTTTATAGTGCCCTAAAATGCCCTAAAACGGTTATTAGAGCCTAATTGGTTAATATTCGCCTAAAAATGCCTAACTCACTGTAAAGTTTCGCATTTTACTCTTACTTTTTATAATTTATACATGCATTCACTGCGAAATTTAAGGCATTTAAAAAGTGGAAAGTTTGCTTCACACCGGCCATGAAACCATTGATAAAGGAAACAAAATATTTTGAATCTCACGACACTCGCAATAGATTTCACCGAATTTAATATGTTTGGAGGCATAAATGCCGACAAAGAACCAATCTTAGTTTTGAAGCAGGCAACAATCACATGTGCTGCTACCGATTCAGAGATATACTATACTATAAAAATGACTGTTTTCGGTCTGAAACCGATTAGGTGTACTGCCCTTCAGAGTGTCATAAAATCACAATTTTTGGAGAAAGAGTGTTTTTGAAATATTTATGAAAAGTCGTAAAACTGCGAATTAGTAGGGTAAACCGTTACAAAATATTTAAAAGAATGGCCCTCCTAGTGTTAACACTACCAGGAAATTCAACAATAAGTGGAACTTTGTATTTTTGTCCAATTTATTACATTAATATCTAGATCATAAAACAACATGAAAGCAAATGATGAAAATTGGATAACTAATGTTAGTGTGACAATAATAAACACTGGTAAGAAATAGTTATAATAATAATGATAATAATAATAATAACAATAATAATAATAACAATAATGGTAATTATAATAGTAATAATAATAATAATAATAATAATAATAATAATAATGAGATAATTTATATATTTATCTGTGATATATATAACCATTAAACACTGAGAAACCTGAAACAGCTATTATTGTTGACAATAATTGTTAGAAAAATATCTCGTTAACCTATTCTTAAATTGATTTGATGTCAGACATCAAATCAATTTAAGAATAGGTTAACGAGATATTTTTCTAACAATTATTGTCAACAATAATAGCTGTTTCAGGTTTCTCAGTGTTTAATGGTTATATATATCACAGATAAATATATAAATTATCTCATTATTATTATTATTATTATTACTATTATAATTACCATTATTGTTATTATTATTATTGTTATTATTATTATTATCATTATTATTATAACTATTTCTTACCAGTGTTTATTATTGTCACACTAACATTAGTTATCCAATTTTCATCATTTACTTTCATGTTGTTTTATGATCTAGATATTAATGTAATAACTATGTAAGCAAATGTATTTAATTAGAATTAGAGTCTGGCTGGGCGGAAGAGAAGGCCTACTGGCCTTAGCTCTGCCAGATTAAATAAATAAATTATTAATTGAATCTCAATAACAATGGTTCATTTGAATGCTCGTTAACAGTTGCTCTTTCCCTCACCTTATTTGTGTTGAGAAGTTTTGAGCGGTAGGACGTTTTCCTGTGAAGTTTAACGCGATAATGCCGAAAAATATAAGTGCAAAATCTACATTGATCCGGCAATGGCTAACAGAATACTCAGAATTCACTTATGATGGAAAAATAATATTCTGCAAGATTTGTAGCAAACAGGTATGTAACAATAGTTGAAATATATAAATTCTATTAATTTTAATGAGTAGGCCTATAATATTTATACATTGACTGAGCTATCCTGAGGTATAATTCTTTTTAAGACCACTACACTTTAACCTTTTAAATTCCGATAGTTAAAGTATTTGCAGGTCATTAAAATTTTGATTGTTCGAACCCACTAACTTTGATATAGAAATACGGCAATACAACAATTAGGATTTTATTTTAATTCAGTTTGCTTTACATTTTTATATTTCGCAAGAAAAGAAGTGCCACCTAAAGCAGCATGTGCAAGGAGCGGCTCATAAGGCTAAAGCTCAGCAGAAAAATCAACTGCAACAAACTTTACTAACACAGCCTACTTCATCCAATCTCAGCAGCAATTTCTATGCTGATTTAACCAGAGCGTTTGTTGCTGCTAACATTCCCTGGAATGCAATTGAAAATCCGGTTTTAAGACAGTTTTTACAAAAATTCTGCAAACAAAATATCCCATCTGAGTCGACCCTAAGAAAAAATTACTTAGACAGAATATACAATGAAACTTTAGCTTCCATTCGGGAGGATATAGGTGATTCTTACATATGGGTCTCTGTGGATGAAACCTCAGATCCTATGAATAGGTGTATAGCAAATATGGTAGTAGGAAAACTTAGTCCTGATGGACCTTCGATTCCACACCTCGTATGTGTTAAGGAACTTTCGAAAGTGAATAGCCAAGCCATTGCTTATTTTGTAAATAAAGGCCTACAGTCTTTATACTCAGGTAATATAGACGATTCTAAAGTTCTGTTGTTTTGTACTGATGCTGCCTCATACATGGTTGCTGCAGCTCCACTTCTTAAAACATTTTATCCTAACCTCACGCATGTAACCTGTCTAGCGCATGGCCTTCACAGGGTTTCTGAAACAATCCGGAATGAATTTCCTCTTGTCAATTCGTTTATTTCTAACACAAAAAAATGTTTTTGTAAAGCCCCATCCAGGATTTCAATATTCAGAGAGAACTTTCCAGATATCCCACTCCCACCTCAGCCGGTTGTTACACGATGGGGAACCTGGATTCAGTCAGTGGTGTATTATTCTAAGTATTTTAAAGAAGTGGTCACAGTTATTGATAAATTACCTGAAACTGATAGTGCAGCGTGTGTGAAAGCAGTGAAAGATTGTCTGAATGACTCACGAGTGAAAAACGATATTGCCTACATAACATCAAACTTTTCTTTCATACCTGCAAGTATTGAACAATTAGAACGTGAAAAACAATCTGTTTGTAGCCAAATAGCAATAGTAAAGGAAGCTCAAGTGAACATACATTCTGCTTTGGGCGAAACTGGGAAAAAAGTTAAAAATAAGTGGGACAACGTATTAAATAAGAATGTAGGATTTTCATTGTTGGAAAAAGTATCAAGAGTGATATCGGGGGAAAGTGTAAATGTTCCAGTAAGTATTGATGTTTCTATTGTACCTAATTTAAAATTTGCGCCTCTCACATCAGTTTCGGTTGAAAGAAGTTTTTCTGCTTTCAAAATGATTCTCAGTGGCAAAAGGCAAAGGTTAACTGTGGAGAATTTAGAAAAAATTCTGGTGGTGTACTGTGCAGATAATTATAATAAAGTCTGAGCATGGAACTGAATTTCAATAACTTAAAATGAGTAATCTTGATATCAATAATCATTATTTCATTAGTTTCAATATATTAAATTTCTGCAGCTCTGTTTATAAATATAATATAGTATTCTTTTTTAATGTTTAAACATACTTTTTTGTGCGTATTTTAGTGTATAAATACAAATTTCAGTGAAAGAAATAAGTATGATACCTTGATGTGCCTAAAATGCCTATTTTCATTAAAATAGAGCTAATTTTACAAATTTTGAGCTTACTTTAGGCGCCTAAAACTGCAATTTTTAGTGCCTAAAAATCCGATGTCTAGTCATGAGGTATTCCATTACCTTCAGTTCTCCTTAGTGTGAGCGTGCTACTTCAGTTCTCTGTCATGTGAAATTATCCTGAAGAATTCACTCCAGAAAGCTAAGCATTTTCATTGTACTAGAGTCGACGGCAATTCGGAAGGCGGTAGTCTGCTAGCGTTTGCGTCGAGAGAGACAATAGAGAGGGCAAGGCAGCGTACGACATTGCCACATCGTACTTCACGAGCACGTGCAATACAAATAGCGCAGGAGAGAATTTAAATTATCAAAAGACAATAATGTCCTTAGCCGTAGATTACTGTAAGCATGACACCAAACAAACCCTCTTTCCTTCACTAACAATATTCTTTGCACGTTTCTCAATCCCACACCACATGCTTCTACAGTCGTTTCTTGCGCGTTGGCAACGTTGCAGTCAGCATCAAGATGGCCGGCAGCGTTCTGCTCGTCAACGTTTTTAAAATAATTATACACCTTAAACACTATTTTCCGCGCCTGCCTGTGCAATACTTGTCTTTTTACAGTCTCTTCTTCCATGTATTTATCTTACACATATACGATAAATGTTAGTTTTACTTATTCAATGTATTGAAACACTCACACGTGAACAAACGAACTCTGGAAGTACTTGTTATAGACTGATTCTGATTGGTTTTACTGTACAAGTTTGTGACGTCACATACCAGAAATGCTACGGCGCATGTAGCAGCTGACCGCCTTCCGAAATGCCGTCTAGTCTAGTGAAGAAGAATTGTACTCCCTGAAATTAAGGCTTTAAATTGTATGCCTAGACAGTCTTCTCATGATTCTTCGTGTAAAATATAAAAGAAACGAAAGTCTTGGATAATAATTTAAATTTTAACCTACTGAAACCTAATCAAATGACATTAAATAATTATTCGGAGAAACTACTACGCACATTACACTTCAGTAGCACATTATATTATAGCAAATTTAAGTAATCCTGACCGACAACGGAAGTCAGATTTACATCTGAGATTTCTGGCCGATATGGTAATGATGTTGGTGATGACCAGGGAACGGATTTATATGGACTAAAAATATATGAAATATGTAAATATATATGTAGTTATTTTTACCAAAATATGGAATTAAATATGGATTTTTACCAAAATATGGAATTAAATATGGACTTAAAATTATAAAAAAATGACTATGTACGTTAAATATTGGTACATTTTAATCAAACTAAACAAAAAATATAATGGACGTACCTTATCTTCCAATGTAGTTTCAACAAAACACAATTTTTATTGTCTGTTACCATAACAATAGGTTACAAACATTTCTTTCAAGTGCTGAAAAGTGAATCTTCTTCTATTGTCTCTGAGGATAGATTTATACTGACTAAAAGAGCGTTCGACGTCACAAGAAGTAACTGGTACATAATTCAATTTCACAATGTCTGCTGGGGATAAGTCCAAGTTAATCTTCACTGTTGATTCACCACTCATCACAGCAACAACCTTTTGTAGTTCTTCATATCCAGGGTTTTTTGAAAGTACAGTGTCCACCTTAGCTCTTACTGCATCTGCAACTTTACCTCTACCACGATTCAGTTGTTCCACAGTACTATTTATAATTTCAAAACTTTCAGATAGTGAAAGGTGCCTATTTTGGAGACTTTTGAGCGTTTTTATGATGCATGAAAATGTATGCTGAATGTGAGCTAAGTCATTCTTCACACTTATGTCACAGGTAACTGTTTTTGCAGTATCAATTGAGACTGCATCTTCAGAGTCCAATGCAAGGAGAACATTGTTAATAGAGTCTATATGTTCGGCATAATATTCAACTGCTTCTAGCCATGTACCCCATCTAGTTAAAATTGGCTTTGGTGGCAATGGAATTTCAGGGTACATTTCTTTCAACACGTTAACTCTACTGGGAGCTTTGAGAAATACTTTTTTCACTGATGAAATCAACAAATCTACTTTAGGGAAATTGTCTCTGACCACTTCTGCCACACGATGAAATGCATGCGCCACACAAGTAAAATGAGTCAATTTAGGATATACAACAGATAATGCTTGTCCAGCTTTGACCATATAAGGGGCAGCATCGCTAATAAAGAATAACACATTATCGTACATAATACCCTTTGGCCACAGGATACCCATAGCTTCGTTGAACAGTTTAACTATAGTTTTGTTATTGCACTTTTCTAGAACATCACAATGTAAAAGAATTCGTTCAGAATATTGTTCACTTAACAAACCGATAACTACATTACCAACAAGTCTACCTTCTTTGTCGGGAGTCTCATCAATGGAAACCCAAATTGAACTATCTTTAATTTCATCTCTTATCTTCTGTATTGTCTCATCGTAGATGGATGGAGCATACGTCTTCCTAAGTGTTGACTCATCCGGGATTGTATGTTGAGTATATTTTTCAAGGAATTCCCTGAAGACCTTATTCTTTAGTTTGTAGAGAGGAATATCAGCAGAGATGAGAGAACGGCACAGGTCGATGTTAAACTCAGATCTTACATTCGATGTTGTTGGTTGTGTTAAAAACAATTGTCTCTGCTTGGAATTTAGTTGTTTGTTGGCCTGATGTTTACTAGTTGTAATGTGTTGTTGCACCAGGAACTTTTGTGTAGATGATACTGCACACTGACACAAATTACAAAATAATATTTTATTGTCAGTTGATAAACCATCTTCTTTAAATTCTGAAATGTAACTTGTTAGTTTTGATTTTAAATTGACTGAATGACGTACTTTTGGCATATTTACCGTCTTTATAGTATGATTTACAAAACTGAACCTATGTGTACTCTGACTGGCATTTAACTGTTGAGCTGCACAACTGAAGTCTGTTAAAAATTTTAAATTAAATTAATACAGTTTTGTAACTTACTTTCCCATTGTTGATAGGACTGCTAATTTTCAAATAACTCTGATGTTAAAGGGATTACTGAACATGTGTTTAAATCTCTATTGTTGAAATGTATTTTTAAAAGTTAATGGAATTTTGTTTTGTTTTATTGTTAAACCTAATATAATATGGACTGTTTTATATGAAATATGGAAAATATATGGAAATTAACGAAAATATGTACTAAACTCTAAAATATGGAAAAATATGGAAAATAAAAGTAGGATTTTTCAACCCTACACATTGTGAAACATAAAGATAATGCAAAATATAAATTATATTAGCTTTATAAGTAAATATGTATTTACATATAAATCCTTTCCCTGGTGATGACGTTATCAATGAGAACTTTAATTCCGACTGATATGTGCAACATAGATTCGGCGAATTTTACCAGGAAGATTCTTTTAGTTGTAAATGGCGCTAAGCTATAACGCATCCCCTTAAACTGCATTGTAATCTTATAATACGAATTACTATCTTTCTTTGTGGCTGAATTTGGACTTGATAATTTTAAATATAATGGCAGGCACGGTAATCACTCAAACATTGAGATTGACTGAGGAAGAGGAAAGAATTGCATGATATTTCTGGTTTCACGAGGAGTAGTTTTTGGGTTTTCAACAGTGAGTTGAAAGTAGTTTTTATCGACGTTTAGGAAATATGTCAAAGCTGGAATGGCTGTCTGCTGGATGTACTTGCTAGGGCTAGCCAAACGCAACTCATTTTCAAGATATATTAGTGTTCCAGGTTTTGTGCGGTACGACACTGAGGATCAAATCTGTAAAGCCTTGGTTTTTCTGAACCGACGCATGCGACGTGCGAGGTGCGAGGTCCGCCTCGCACAAATCCAGACTACACGAGAGTTAGTGAGTGGTTTCTATGGCTGCGAGGTACGCAGACCTCGCATCTCGCTGTTATGGAAACCACTCACTATCTCTCGTGCAGTTTGGATTTGTGCGAGGCTGACCTCGCACCTTGCACGTCGCATGCATCGGTTCAAAAAATCAAGGCTTAAGAAGTTTTGAAATGACGGAAAACTTCATCACAACACGCGGTTGAGAAATTAAAAAATCTCTTCGTCCAGAAATTCACTGTAAAACATTCCTATAAATGTTGGAGAATTGAGAGAAGGAAATCGTTTTTCTCTATGTCGACAGTCTACAATTATTTGTAGTCTGCTCTTGCTCTGTATTGCATTGTCAACTCGCAGGTCTCCGTCCAGGGAGTTGGTTGGGGCTCGAGAATTTTAGATGTCGTTAGGACAACAAAATTTATAATCATTAGCTTATGAACTGTACATGAATAGCCTGTTGCTATGGTGACGGCTGTGGGGCTTTGATAGCGGAAGACGTAAACCTGACAAGACGGAATGTAAAATATTCGAGGCGCGATTATCGTCGACATTACAACGATGAGATAAAATAGAAGTCCTGAGAACCAGTTAAATCTGGATTTTACTTGTCAGGAGTGACATTCGAATGAAGCTACATTCCTATTACTGTTTTTTGTACCTTTATCTCTACATAAACCTGGTAGAGAAATTTGGTGGATATTTGCTTAGATATTAATTATTACAGAATTTGCTAGTTTCCTATATTGTGACCCCAGTCATGCTGTATAGGCTTACTTATTTACTTACCTACTCAATTACTTATGGCTTTAAGGAACCTGGAGGTTCATTGTCGCCCTCACATAAGCCCGCCATCGGTCCCTGTCCTGTGCAAGATTAATCCAGTCTCTACCATCACATTCCACCTCCCTCAAATCTATTTTCATATTATCCTACCATCTACGTCTCGGCATCCCCAAAGGTATTTTCCCCTTCGGCCTACCAACTAACACTCTATATGCATTTCTGGATTTGCCCATACGTGCTACATGCCCTGCCCATCTCAAACGTCTGGATTTAACGTTCCTAATTATGTAGGGTGAAGAATACAATGCTTGCAGTTCTGCGTTGTGTAATTTTCTTCATTCTCCTGTAACTTCATCCCTCTTAGCTCTAAATATGTTCCTAAGCACTTTATTCTCGAACACCCTTAACCTCTGTTCCTCTCTCAAATGTCAAAGTTTCACAACCATACAGAACAACCGGTAATATAACTGTTTTATAATTTTTAACTTCAAGATATTTTGACAGCAGACTAGATGACAAAAGTTTCTCAACCGAATAATGACAGGCATTTCCTGCGTTTAACTTTCTCCCTAGTGTCATTTATATTCGTTACTGTTGCTGCAAGATATTTGAATTTTTCCACCTCTTCAAAAGATAAATCTCAAATTTTTATATTTCCAATTCGTACAATATGTGATCCACCCGTAAACACATCTCAACTACTGGAATTGAATTTTGAAAACTGCTTTCCCTAGAACGTTACCCAATGCTACGAAATTGGGCTCTCAAACGTTGTTCTGTTTTTGCAAGTATCTACATATGTGAAACAGCGTTTACTTCGCTGAAGCGTGTGAAGTCTAAGAACAGAAACAGAATTTCAAATGCGGTATTATCACACATTATTCAAGTAGTAACCTCACAATTTGAATTGGATTTTATATCTTTTGTTTCCAATTTTAAGATACTACAGTGCTCTTATTAAAACATTGTGTATATAAGAATTTAGGTTTAGATTAGACCATAAAAACTATAATTCAAAGTTTTTTTGTGCTCAACCCTGATGAATGAGAAATTTGTACTGTTTTATGGTGAGTAGTTGCAAATTTGAAAGTATTTGGATTTTCTGTCTTAAATTATAGTTATATTTTCACCCGTTACGCTTGTATAAAACTAAACATAAGACATGATCAGGCCAGTGTTCTTTCAGGAAATATTCTCTGGGAGTAGGAGTGGCAGGAAGAAATTAAGTTGATTGGTGAACGTTTCAATATTTGCTTAATGTTATTGATGCAACGTAAAGTGTAAATATCTGGATTTAAATGCAGTTCTTTTTTCAGGGGCTGTGAGTGACTCACTTTGGGGGGGGGGGTTACTCCCTGGCCACTCTTCTCTAAAGAGACACTGGATTCGGCCCTTGATGGTGTTCTATAAATTAAATTAGGCCTTAGAGATGTATTAAGTTGCCCAACCTTGAGATTATTTCTCTTTTTTATGTTGTAGTAGATTAGTCCTATTATTTTTCGATTTTTTTAAATTTGTCCATGTTTCCCAATAGTTTTTTAGTAGGTTATTTTGGCCGAGACGTAGATGGGAAGATAATATTAAAATGGATTTGAGGAAGGCGGGATATGATGATAGAGATTGGATTAATGTTGCTCAGGATAGGGACCAATGGCGGGCTTATGTGAGGGAGGCAATGAACCTCCGGATTCCTTAAAAGCCAGTAAGTAATTAGGTTATTTTACAACGCTTTATCAACAGCTTAGGTTATTTAGCGTCTGAATGAGATGAAGGTGACAGTGCCGGTGAAATGAGTCCGAAGTCCAACACCAGAAGTTACCCAGCATTTGCTCATATTGTGTTGAGGGAAAACCCCGGAAAAACCTCAACCAGATAACTTGCCACGACCAGTAATCGAACCCGAGCCACCTGGTTTCGCAGTTAGACGCGCTAACCGTCCCAATGGTAAAACGTAAGCCATAATAAGAATGCTTATTAATGAATTTGAAACTCCTTCAGTTCCGAAATTCCTATTAAGGCCACGAGAATGCCGGTTTCAATTTTAAGTATGATTTGAAGGTGATTATTTCGTTATGAAATTTTAGACAGGTTCAGTAATAAGTACTTATAGGATTTTTGTTCATAATGTTTTTACTTGCTGACACATGGATTATTTAAGTTTTTATATTATTTAGGCCTATATGGCTCGCTACCTTATAGATTTTTCTCTACCTCCTCTGAACTGCTCTTAGTATCTTCTTTAAGTACTGCGTTACAGAAGGAAGCACAGTATATTTAGAATTCTAACGACTGTATACTTTTCAGCATTCTTTATGCCACAAAATTGGCCTCTGTCACGATAAAACGTGAGCTGGTTGTACAGGGACAGCATTTTATTTTTACTTCAATTTTTATTGTACCTGAGTTTTTTAATGTACTTCACTCCCACCCCTTCTACTAATGAAGTTCAACCGTCCTCCACACAGATCCAAGACCGCATATACAGTCATAGTAGCCCTACGGTCATAGTAAACAGTACGTTCCAAAAATATGTTCGCGTTTTCCAGTGACGAAAGAGCTTTTAATATTATATCATTTTCGCACAGGTACTGTCGTCTATTTGCCTACGTCGTATGCCGGTTTCCCCCACCAGCTTTTATTCTCCAGCTAGTGGCTGGGCTGTCTTAGCTCTTTTCTGAGAACATTAATTTCTGTTAGGAATTGTCTACGTAACATTATACAACTGTTTAAAATAACTTAATTAAAAGGGCCTCGTTAAGTAATTAACTGTCACGTGATTTCCTCCCTTTATACGACCCTACGACATAAGCACTTGGACGGACAGTAGGTAGCATGTCTGAGTAATTGTATCTTGTCGGGTCGGGCAGAAGTGAAGATTGAATTTACAATACGTAAGGTACTCTTTTATAGAGCAGGTACAGAATTATTTCAACATGAGTTACTAGTACGTAGAACGAAACTGGTAATTGGGATTAGGTACAATAGTCTATAGTGCGATAATATGCACATTAGAACTGAAGCCTGTATCGAAATGAACGGCCACCATTAAAAAAAAATGTGTTTAGATATCCATATTATGATTATATTTAAATTTAACTTCATTCTCTATATGTACGCTAATGTGCTGTAGATAGTATAATATATGCTGCATAATGAATACGTCCACATGGACAGCTCTGTTCGTGAGTAAAAACACTCATTGTTAATACTGTACTCTATTTTGATTAAACAAAAACCTAATGAAAATGATCAAACTCAAAAGCGCAATATTTCCTAGTTTACGTAAATGTACGAACTACTTTTCTTCCCTGCTATACCTAGTAAAGTGATTTGTTTGTATATTACGCCAGTATCATCGAACTCCAGTCGTGGAAGGGGATAGAAAACGGCGTTGATCCAGAGGTATAGGCAAGTTAATATTAAAAATGTTAGTAAAAATAAAATGATGTCCCTGTATGTTACTCCCTTATTCCTTGAAGTTTTGGTACAACTCGTAGACTACGTAAGGTAACAGAATCAGAATGGGTTCATTAAATCGATAGTACTGAACTTTCTAATAATTTAAACTAAAACCAGGAGATAAAACGATGGGTTTAAACACAAAGCCAGTCGTAGAAATGTAGGCCATTACTTCTAATATTATTATTCTTTTCTCAATATGGGGGGAAAACTTTTCCTAAACTATGAGTTTTCTAGTCGATCCGACACGTCGCATTGCATAATGGGTCGGCAGTTATTCCCGACCTGATGATATCGCTCGCAGCGCGGCAGGCGGTGTATTCTCGAATCACCACCCACCGCTTCACAACCGCGAAACGCACAACTTCTACACAGATACTTTCCGTTTGCACAAGCGTTGATGTTGTTCATTGCAACAGTTGTGCTGGCCCCGAATTTCATGCCCTGATAGTTGCGACATCTAATGTGAAGCATATGCTAAAAAGATAACGTTAGTAAACAAACTGTGCTTGGCTGGGTCAGGATACTGGGCACTTTGGCTGTCACATTCTTCTTCTCTCTCACATGGCTGGCGTAGTATACTGTAGTGTATGTACGAGATACGTTGTGCCAGTGGCGGCTCCTGCATATTTTTTAAGAGGAGAAAATAAGTTAACAGTACAAAATAACAATTTCTTGAAATAAAATTGCTATAAATTAGCCTACTTGCATACATGTAAGACCAGGTAGTGTTGAGTTTAGCCTTCCCTTTTATATAGCAATAATTTGTTCTTGTGAAGTGAGTTTCCTAAATTGTCCAAAATATAATGTTTTCACTTCCAGTCATTGTCGAATAATTGCACAAATTGACAATTACAGGGAAATTCACAAGCACAAGCTGGCAGCATTTTCGCGCACACTACAGCATCACACGTGTTGGAAGAGACTAGCTACTAACTTGCAACATTGTTGTTTTCATTCATTGGTTGTAATTTATTAAGTTCATGCTGCTGTAATACCTATAATTGTGATGTAAGCCTACACGGAGGAATGTATTAAACACTTAAGCCTGGTTCAGATGACTGCCTGCGTGCTCACTTGCTGGCTCCCGTGTTGCCTACGGTGATGGTAGTTGTTCACACGGAGCTGGCTCTTTTCACAGTTCAAATTGGAAAATCATCTGCTGTTTCATCTGTTGCCGACACTCATGGTCAAAAAGAAACTAAACCGTGAGTGGAAAACAACTAAAGTCCTGCATTAACAGTAGTAAATGTCGTAATAAAGTAATTAAGCCATAAGTGCAAAACAGCTGAATTCCGATATTTAATTGTTGTTTCTTATAAACTAAAGAATATAGGAAAAAAAAAAAAAAAACAGGTTTAGTTGGAAAACAACGAACATTGCGACATGGTTTAAGTGGTGATATTATATGATCATCTTTGGTTCCAACCTCCAAACCATCACGAAAAATAGCAAGGAACCTATCCTCGAAATTCAGCAAGCTAGCCATCCAAGGAGCCACCAGAGCGCATTACTTCCGGCAAGTGAGCACGCAGGCTACCCATCAGCGCAGCCACCTTGGAATCCATCACAGAAACACGCACCGTCTGAACCGGGCTTTAAATGCATATTTATGCTTTAGTAATATTATTAAATGAAGTTTTTGTACATTTGTATGTTTACTGACAATAATGTCCTGGTCCACACCTGTGGAGTAACGGTCAGCGCGTCTGGCTGCGAAACCAGGTGGCCCGGGTTCGAATCCCGGTCGGAGCAAGTTACCTGGTTGAGGTTTTTTCCGGGGTTTTCCCACAACCCAATACGAGCAAATGCTGGGTAACTTTCGGTGGTGGACCCCGGACTCATTTCACCGGCATTATCACCTTCATATCATTCAGACGCTAAATAACCTAGATGTTGATACAGCATCGTAAAATAACCCGATAAAATAAAAAAAATAATGTTCTGAAATATACGAATATCCTTTTGGAGTTTCTTCTCTTCAAATTAAAAATATCTAAGTTTTACTTTAAATATTCCTATCCCACGCATGTTGAAAAGGAATAACAATGGCGGCCGACTCGGTGATTGCGCTACTCTGCTACATCCACGGACTCTGGCTTGCTGCACGACTAGTCGGTTTCTCTCTGCTACACTATTTCCCGCTCATGCGCAGAATCTGAGGAGGATCTCCTCCCTATCCGTTCATTTACTTGCTTTAAAACTCTGCTTCTTTCTCTAGCCGCTATTGCGCTGTTGTCTTTGTGTCTTAACTGCAGTAAAGGAGGAAAGGATTGGCTTTCCTCCTCACAAGCAATCTCGCATCCTTCTTACAGTTTGGCGCAGTACGCGTCGTTTAAATCTCGATCAACCGAGGTTTCCTCATAGCTGTGAACTTAAAAACTATCGAATCTTCCTCGAATTTCAAAGCACATATTTTATTTGGTATTTACTTTAAAAAGAAGGAAAATGTGAGGAGGACGTTCCTCCCTTCCCTCCCCCGAAGAACCGCCACTGCGTTGTGCCCGTATCTTATTGTCACTTGAATTGATGAACATTTTATATTATGATTACCACGTACCTCTGGAGGTGCGAGATTAACTCTTATGTACGTTATGAATACTTTTGCATTATATGAGGTGCATGTTAGTGAGTACAAACTGCGGAGTAGAGGAACACATGTTCGATTCAATAAGAAAGCAGTGGACTTCATTATTGTCATATTATCCGGAACAACTTTGAATCTCATTCAGTCCTTCAGCGATGAATGGCTGGAACGTGGTGGCAGTTTATCGCTTCGTTAAGAAAGATGCGGAGGCGTACATTCTCGACTGTTATACGCGTTCATAGAAATTGCACGAGGGATTTCATAATTAATATTCAGTAAATTGTGACGGCAACATTATACCACAGTCTAGTATATACAGTCACGAAGCTCAATACGTAGTAAATATGCATCCATAGATAGTTGCTGACTACTAGGATCGCTACTATCGTCTCGTCACAGACAATGAAAAATAGTACATGCACAGTTTATTGTTCCTAGTACCCTCACAACTCAAGCTTCGAGACTGTATATACTAGACTGTGATTATACGTTCGAATGCCGATCTGAGGAAATGTGGGTTCTGTAGAAGAAAATAACGACAATAGGAATTTTAAAGGAAAAATGTTAAAGAATAGAACAAAGGAAGAAAATTGAGAAATAGAAGTAAGTTAAAGAGCATGGCGAGGAGGAGGAGGAGAAGAAGAAGAAGAAGAAGAAGGAGAAGAAGAAGAAAGAAAATTTATGAACGGTATAATCACAGTCTAGTATATACAGTCACGAAGCTTAAGTTTATGAGGGTACTAGGAACATTAGACTGTGAAGGTACTATTTCACATTGCTTGTAATGAGGCGTTAGTAGCGATCCTAGTGGTCAGCAACTATGTATGGATGCATATTTACTACGTACTGAGCTTCGTGACTGTATATACTAGACTAGACTGTGGTGTAATGCTGAGGACACCAGCATAGCTCAGGCAATAGCCCTTTTCCTGCTGTTTCGGAGTTGCGCTCGATATGGATTCGATTCCTGCTTGTGTTACTTACCTGATTAAGTTTATTCCGAGGCTTTTCCTAACTGTAACGAGAACTTCTTGGCGAATTCTCGGCCACATCACACAAAATACCACCTCCTTTCGCCAATTTTATCGACGCTAAATAACTTAGTAGTTGGTACAGCATCGTTAAATAACTGAATACAATTTTAGGCCTAATGAAGAAAGACTGGAAGAAGAAATACGAGATGAAAGGAAGATCGATAAAGAATGAAAAAAGATGAGAGAGGGAGAAGAAGAAATGGAAAATAAATATAATCTTGAAAGCTCACATGAAAAAAGGAAAATGATGGCTCCTAGATGAACAGATCTGTTAAGAGCAAAATTTTGCATAAAAATAAGCCCATCCAACAACAAAGTGATTTTAATTATCTTGATTACATTGTGTCATATACCGGCATTAGAGATGTGCAAAATAAATTAAACAAATTCCAAACACTAAGCTTATGTGGTACAATAAAAAGAACTTTTAAAAATTGTAATAGAGCAACACTGTTAAAACTTTACAAAGTAATGGCGATCCCAACCTTGCTTTATGGGTGTGAAAGTTGGGTCTTGACTATCTCACAACAAAAGAAAATAGAGGCTGCCGAGATGAAATTTTTGAGACAGGTGGCAGGTTATAAACTCATAGATAAAAAGAGGAATGAAGATATTAGAAAAGAATTGGAAATTCAGAGTCTAAATGAAACAATCATTGAATACAGACAAAGATGGCAAGATCATATACAAAGAATGGATGAAGATCGTATACCACAAATGATATACAAGTACAAACCTGTAGGTAGGAGAAATGTCGGCAGGCCACGGATGAGATGGTCGGATCAGTTTTCTTGAAGACGGAACGAGCCACAATGCTTATGCCGTGATGAAGAAGATGATGATGATGATGATGGTGATGATGAAGATGAAGGAAGGGAAGAAGGAAGAATAATGAGAATGGAAAATAGGAGGAAGATGGAACGGAAATGGAAATAGATATGGAAAATTGAAATGAATGAGAAAGAAAAGGAAAGGAAAAAGGGCATGAATTGGGAAAAAAGAAAATGGAGAGGGGAGATGCAAACAGAAACAGAGGAGTAAAAATTAAGGAGCAGGGTCCCGCTTGGGCTGATTCCCTAAATGTAAGGCGAATGATAAATAATATAATGGCGAATCCTCGCCCTCATTTTGCTATCACTAATCCCATCGACGCTAAATAACTGAGTAGTAGATACAGTATTGTAAAATAACCAGCTAATAAAAAAGAAAGTAAAAAGACTGAGTGGCAAGTGAATGATACGGAAAAGAAATAGAGACGGGAAAAACGGAAGGAGAAAAATGGAATATAAATGAAGAGTCCACTGCAAGAATGATGGATGTCACTTTCTTGTCGAAAATGAACCAAGACTGTCAATGCATACCTTAAGACATATAGGATGTACATAGAGAGTTATATGGCATTAACGCTGATAGTCATTGTCCAGTAATGATCGGAAAATCATAATTAAGCTTTGAGCGCTAAGCATTTCAAACTTTCAATTGCTTATCCTGAAAAATGTATTCCAAATGACATCCATCATTCTTGCAGTGGACTCTTCAAATATGAAGAGAAAAAAATGACATTAATTTGAAAACTTAAATCACAATCCTAATGTAGCTTATTTGATTGCTTCTCAAAGAATTTCATTAAATGCGTAATATTACGTAACTTATCGATTTCCGCAAACGTTCATTTCTAAGAAGAGGAAAATTCAGTGAATGTCCAGAGTCGTGAAATCAATTGTTAAAACGGTTGGATCATGCAAACGTCTACGAGTGAGTAAGACAGCTGCTAGCAGATTCTCTTTAACACGCATACAGCATAATCCCACTACTTGATTTGATTACATTAATTTATTATATAAACCGACAAATTTTTTATTTCGATGTTAAGTAATATACCTATAAGTACAGCTTAAATCATATTTCAGTTATGCGTTCATTCATCCATAGTGTTCTGCCCAAGGCCAGGTCTTTCACTGGAAACCCAGTATTCTTCAGTCTTTCCTATTTTCTGCCTTCCTCTTAGCCTTGGCATATGATCCATATGTTGTCAATCATCTGATCTCTTCTGCTCCGAACTCTTCTCCCGTTCATCATACCTTCCAGTGCATCCTTCAGTAGGCAGTTTCTTTTCAACCAGTGACCCACCCAATTCCTTTTCCTCTTCTTGATCAGTTTCAACATCATTCTTTCTTTACCCACCCTTTCGAACATAGCTTCGTTTCTTATTCTGTCTGTCCATTTTACACGCTCTATTCTCCATATCCACATTTCAAGTGCTTCTAGTCGCTTCTTCTCATTTCGTCGTAATGTCTATGTTTCTGCCCCATACAATGCTGTTATACGTACGAAATATAGAGAAAGTATCGCAAAACTTCAAAAAATGGATTTCGGAACTTTCAATGACAATAAGTTTTCATTGCTTAGACTTAGAAAATATTTTTTTTCTGCCACTACCCTTTCTCTATCTGTATCCCTGTTTGTCCATATGCCTCTCTGCCCACACTTCCTAGATAATCTGCGTTCGAGATATTTTGTTAAATTATTCGAAGATTGTTGTTAATATCAGTATTAGCCTGTTATCATTTAGACAGTGTGTGCACAAAATTGAAATATTGAAAGAAAATAAACAGCATATTAGGCAAAGAAATTGAGGTTCTTTTACAAAGAACAAGGCAAAAACTATGAAATTAAATTTATATACATCATATTTAATTTTGTAACACGTTTACTTTTCCACGAATTGATCTCCACGTTCTGATGTTGATTGAACTTCGCTGATATCACGTATACAAATCAGGTTCGAACAGATAAGTACTTCATGTATGGTCGAAAAAATACAGTAAAGAGTGGTTCAAAATATTGAAAGCGAATTCTTGGCCCTGTTAAGTTTAAACAAACGTTTAGAATAAGTAGAAAAATTGTGAAGAGCAAAGTTCATACTACAGACTTCTTCTTTTCTTGATACCACCCTTTCAGGGTTGCCAGATTCTCTCGTCAGGAATCGAGGACATGTGATGATACTGCATACCTTAACATGACTACACTTTTGAATTAAGGGGTTATGTACAGCTTACAGCGGTAAAATTTTTGGAAATATTCAACATTTTTTCCTCCATTACTGTATCTTGTACAAATAATGAAAATTAATATGTGTAAAACACTGTCCTTCTGCTATATAAATAAAATATTTTTAAGATTAAATTCTTTTTTCGAAATTCAAAATTGTGGCAGTTAACTGTGCAGTGATGAAGCTTTTC
Source organism: Periplaneta americana (assembly GCF_040183065.1). NCBI lineage: Eukaryota > Metazoa > Arthropoda > Insecta > Blattodea > Blattidae > Periplaneta > Periplaneta americana. The sequence goes on from NC_091117.1 coordinate 157,927,549, forward strand.
ACTCATATCTCATAAACTTGTTAATTTTTTCATGTTCTCTCTCTTTCATTTTATTGCCGAAACTCGTGTCTACAATATCATGCTCTTTCAACTATATTCTTTAATAAGTATTTTTTTTATTCTGTGTTATAAGAAAATACTGATATTTGACCATTTAAAAAAAATTATTTATTTTTATCAGACAATCTATCAAACATAGAGAAGTGATCTTGCATCACATTGTAGATGTGATATGCATAAATACATACAAAAAATTTAATCACAGAATGTTGGATAGTTTTTGAGTTATGTGGGAAAAGCTTCATCACTGGACTGTGAACTGAATTTTGGAAAAAAAAAAAAAAACTAAATAAAATTTTTTAATCGTAAAAATATTTTTTTCGTATAGTAGAAGGACAGTGGTTTACACATACTAGTTTTTATTATCGTACAAGATACAGTAATGGAGGAAAAAATATTGAATATTTCCACAATTTTACTGGTTTAAGCTGTACCTAACCCCTTAATGCAATTCATATTTTTTTTGTACATTTCAACTAATTATAAAGAGTCCAAACTTTAAATTTTGTTACTTTTTTCAAGATTATGAAAGTTTCTTTCAATTATTGATAAAGTATGGAAAATTAATGTCATATTACAATCTCATCTATACAGAAAATAAGCATGATACAGTGTTTAAATCCTATCAATAATAAATCAATTTCCAAAGAGAATAAAGAATAAAGATACCCTACTGTATAATACGTAATGCATATTACAGTATTATCGTTTTTATTTCAATACAACCCGATAGGAGGAACCAGTCGGCATTGAAAATTAGTTGGGCAGGGTCTTCAAAAAATGAATAAGGAATTTTAATAAAAATAATTTTATATAAATGGGCAAAAAATTGTATTTTACCAATCTTTTTAACATTCTGGGACAAATTTAACTGAATCAAGGACACAGGACACACCAGAAAACAATCCTGAGAAATCCAAGACGTCTGGCAACCCTGCATCCTTGGCATAGTCACTCAAGTGTAGAAACTTACACATAAACATACCATGTATGCTCTTCCACAAGTGCACCCTGCAACGACTTAAACGCAGCTGATAGCCTGGCGAACAACCTGTTTGGTTTTTTATGATTTATCGCTTGCTCCTATGTCGTGGTTGACTTTGTGGAAGAGCGAATACTGTTTATGGATATGTTGCCTGGGTGATGAATCGATAGGTCGTATGGTTTTGGTCGCTTCGGTGGACGAACTGTCTTGATGTTTCTACATAAGTTATTCTTAACTTTACACAAACGTCTCTTATGTTTTTGAAAGTTTTCGCCCCCGTTTCATTTCAATTTGTGAGAGAAATAGCGAAATATTTGACATTTGACATGGCCTTGATTATTTCGAATCGATGCAAATTAATTCTTATCTGTAAACATTTAATCTTAACATGTGCCTTCTTTGTTAGTGACGACACGAGTCATGACAGGTAAGCATTTGGTTGTCACGTCAGCTTTAATATTTAAGCAAACGAGGATGAAAAACAAAGACACATTTACGAATTTAACATTTTGCTATCGCTCATACGTAGAATGCTTGCAGTATATGAAATATTCGGAGTATTTTATTTTATTGTGAGACTGGAAAACACGTGTTCATGGAATGCATTTTGAAGCCTTCGTTATTTATTCAAAGAGAATTGAAAATTATATTTTATACACATTTCATTTTGTATACTGTGTTTTAAACTGACTTGCTACATTTTGAAATTTATAAGGGAACATCCAGAAGGAATCACAGAAAAATATTTAATTTAGCCTTCACCTACAAAATGGGATGTGGGGCGATCAAAAAGAAATGGCAAAATACGTTGTGAACATGGGATTGGGAAAGTCTTAAACCGTGACGTTTACTAAGAAAAAAAGAAGAATATATAGAAATGGAGTGAAATGAAATGAGAGAGGGGTGAAAATGATAAATTGTAGGGAATAATGAAAAGAATAAAGGATGAAATTTAATTAGAAAGCAGAAATTATAGGAAATTTTCAAACAAAAGAACAAACACTTACTTACTCACTTACGGCTTTTAAGGAACCCAGAAGTTCATTGCCGCCCTCACATAAGCCCAACATCGGTCCCTATCCAGTGCAAGATTAATCCAGTCTTTACCATCATATCCCACCTCCCTCAAATCTATTTTAATATTACCGTCCCATCTAAGTCTCGGCCTCCCTAAAAGTATTTTTTCTTCTGGCCTCCCAACTAACACTCTATATGCATTTCTGGATTAGCCCATACGTGCTACACGCCCTGCCCATCTCAAAAACCTGGATTTAATGTTCCTAATTATGTCAGATGAAGAATATAATGCGTGAAGTTCTGAGTTGTGTAACTTTCTCCATTTTCCTGTTACTTCATTTCTCTTAGCCCCAAATATTTTCCTAAGAATGCTATTCTCATAGACACTTAATCTCTGTTTCTCTCTCAAAGTGAGAGTCCAAATTTCACAACCATACAGAACAACCGTTAATTTTTTATAAATTCTTTCAGATTTTTTGACAGCAGATTAGATGATATAAGCTTCTCAACCGAATAATACATTTATTCTGAGTTTAATTTCCTCCCGAGTGACATTTATATTTGTTACTGTTGCTCCAAGACATTTTAATTTTGCCACCTCTTCGAAGGATAAATTTGCAGTCTTTATATATTCATTTCTTACAATATTCTGTCTACGAGACATAATCATATACTTTGTCTTATCGGGATTTACTTCCAAACCTATCGCTTTACTTGCTTTAAGTAAAATTTCCGTGTTTTCCCTAATCGTTTGTTGAGATGAAGAAAATAAAAACAAGCAGCAAGAAAGACCAAAATTAAGGAGAAAATTGAAAGAAATGGAACAAAGGGATAACGAAAAGAGATGGAAAAAATGTGAAAAAGTGAATGAGTTAATGATGGCAAGTAAGGATAGAGGAACGTAGGATAAGGAATGAAATATATTACGAGAAAAAAAAAGAAAAGAAGTGGAAAAGTCAACTCATTTCTAGTCGGATATTCAATTCAAATAATATGAACAAAATAAATTACAGTCATACTGCTAATAACAGTAGCGAAAGCAACGGGTGTACACCTGGAAACAAGTTTCGTTTAGCATGGCGTCGTTCGAAAAGTTACATGTGAAAATACCAGCTCTCTTTACGGTGATTTAGCGCGACAGTTTTTGGCAATGAATTATGGCGATGGAATGTGTCAAGATGCAGAATATTCGGGATTAGATTATGTTTACGATGGATTTACAGAATATATTATGTGTATGTGTAGTAAATAGAAACCGGAATTTAAAGGGAATCCCCTTTTTTTTAATTTCAACACGAAACATGAAATAACTAATTACGATGTTCAAAACTATCTTCCACCGATCAAATTATGTGGTTTTTTACTTCCCTTTTCCCCTTTTTTAGTCTTTATTCCCTTTTTTCCCCTTTTTAAAAATCATCTCCTATTTTTGGTCCTTATTGACAGAATATCGCAAACATTTAGATAATTTTCCTGTATTTTTATCGATAGGCTTATAACTTCCTGAGCAAGCGAAAATAAATATCGTTCTTCTTCTGATTCCAGACATTAAAAAACTAATAAATTGTGCTGATTTGGAGTTCAGGGTAAAAAGAAACTTTTCACCTCTGGTCTCAGTTGATGTTGAGCGGTCATTTTCTGTTTATAAAACCATTCTGCATTCAAAGAGGCAGAATCATATTGAAACATATTGAAATGTTGAATGTGATCAAATACAACACTTTCCTTATGTTGTGAAGCGATAATAATATAAGCTTGTGTGTGCTATATGTATCCATGAATGTGCAGAAGTGTGTTGTCCATTAAAATAGCACCCTTTTGAAGGAGTAATATAGTCCTTTTTTTGCTGTATTAAATGCAACACTTTCCTTATGTTGTGAAGAGATAAATAGCTGTTTTTTAAAAGGGCCGAAGTCCAGAAAGACAAATTTTATAGGGGAAACAAAAAACTATTTCTTGCTTAATAATTTAAGTTTATTAATTTTCTGAATCATTCACATTAAAAAGTTATATTTAAGTCAGCTGCGTGAGAAGTGTATTTGGAAATATAATCAATCATGCCCTTAGTAGGGGCACTTAAATTACCTGGATATATGTCCTTTTAACAAATAATATATTTTAACCGAGATTTTTTGTTTAAATATAATAAAAACGAGTTTTGTATGGAAAACAAGATTTATTAATATGTATTACTGTATACAAAATATTTTCATGAATTTGGGCACTTTGAAATTAATTTTTTTGCAATATGAAAATATAATATTATATTGATCTGTTTTATTTTTTCACGTCAGTGTTCGGTTCACTGTTTAATCTGCTCATAAAATAATTTAACATTATCCTCAGTGTATGATTTTACTTTCTTAGAAAGTAAAAACTTAATGATTCGAAGTCAAAGTTTTCCTTCTGGATATTCAGTGACACTAGGCAGTTCAGTAAATGTATGCGAATTATGACGCAAAACAAAGATGTAAGTGGTAAACCCATTGATGAATAGTAAGACAATAATAACTCCTGGACGCTCCTTGTCATAAATAGAGTGGTACAAATACCGAGAGCAAAGGAACACCTTCTTATGACGCTCGGCATTAGCTTTCATCACAGATTTTTCTTGTAATATTTCTGCCACCAGCCCTCAAAATTATAAATTAGGACAGATTTTATTGTGCTTTCACAACGGCAAATTTGAGCGAAGAAGTGCTAAAAATAATGATTTAAATCAGTTGCCATATCCTGTAAATTCGATCATGCTATTGTACAGCTCGTTTGAATCGCAAAATCAGTCACAAGGCTCAAACTGTGGCCTCTAATAAATTTTTCATCACATTTGTCATTTCGTGACATGAATAGCTAGTTCTGTAGCTGCTGCTCTTTTGGAAGCATCATTTAGGTGTGTACAGTAGATATTGTCTGAATTTGCAAGCCCCTTGACTTTTTTTAATATTAGTATTAACTTCAGCGTCTACTTGACTATTAGAATTCATTGTAATGAAATATTAATAATAATAATAATAATAATAATAATAATAATAATAACAACAACATGTCTTATAAAGTTATGTGTTCTGGAAAACATGTACTGCAACAATGACCTCACAAGCCTCATTATTAGCTTTAACTAAAATAACTTAATTGATGAAGTTTAGCCAACATCTAAGTTTCCAAGTGCATTGTGTCGTTTGTTAAAAGGGCGACATTGAATGCCGCTACTTGCCACTTATAGTGCACATTTGTCGGTTCTTTTAACATAAATAAATGTGTCTATGCTCAAAGAACATTTTAAGCTGAAAAACTGATTTTCGAAAAAAAAAATGTAACTTTGGCCCTTTTAACAAATAGCTATTGAAATGTAACATTGTGTGTGCCATGTATTTTTATTTTATTTTATTGGGTTATTTTACGACGCTGTATCAACATCTAGGTTACTTAGCGTCTGAATGATATGAAGGTGATAATGCCGGTGAAATGAGTCCGGGGTCCAGCACCGAAAGTTACCCAGCATTTGCTCGTATTGGGTTGAGGGAAAACCCCGGAAAAAACCTCAACCAGGTAACTTGCCCCGACCGGGAATCGAACCCGGGCCACCTGGTTTCGCAGCCAGACGCGCTGACCGTTACTCCACAGGTGTGGACTGTGCCATGTATATCCATGAATATGCTGAAGTGTGTTTCTGGGAGTAATATAGTCCTTTTTTAAGTCCTTTTTTCGCTATAATTTTCACTTTTTTTTGTACCTTTTTGATGAAAAATTTTCACTTTAAAATCCGGTCTCTAGTAATAAATATACCTTTGATGTAACTTGGACACAAAGTTTATCACAATCACTGAATCATAATCGCCATTCACCAGGAATTGGATATTTTGGTTCGCACCGATCTCACTCTTTTGAAAACTTTAGACAACCACAAACATTTACAATAACGTTCAAATAATCTGCTGCAAGATCATTTCTGGAGGCAACGGAAGACGAAAGTGAAATAAACACATAATTGAATGAATCCCTTGTGGGAGGAAGGTAGGTCACTTTTCTGTAGGAAGTATAACCCGGAAACGATAGATTTGTAGCTTTTAAGTAGCGACTCAAATAATGTAAATGGGAGCACATTTTATTTTATTTTGAAGCGTGAATTAAATTCAAGACCACGTTCTCAACTGAGATATAAAAATAGCAGCGCTTCTTCCCCCGTTTCCATCTATACAGAACTTCGTGAGATATAGCTGCGTGCCTGGCATGCATATTTCTTCATTTCTACTTATTTGCAGTCCTGTTTCGTGTCAGATCTGTGTCCACTTTGTGAGACGATAAATTTCTTTAAAACTTGTAGGTTTCATTAATTACTTCATCATCTGCTCCCAGTGTTATGAAATAAACCATCTGAGCCTTTACTATTAATATTTTTATCAGAGAACAATTTCAGAGAATACGAAAATAATATGCCACATGATTTCCCTTTGTGCACAAAAATATTTTTGAAATTATTTTATGACGTGTTTACAGCACAATGGAAATCAAGCCGCCTTGGTAGCTTGGTTAACATAGCTCTGGATTTCGACGACCGCAGACTCCGTTAAAATAATGTCGACAAAGATGGATTTGCTTCTTTGGTGGACAAACCGGAGATTATGATGCTGATAATGATAATGCTGATAATAGGGTTGGCATATGCCGCGGATTTCGCGGATAGTCCGCGATTTTATAGTGTAAGTAGAATGTCCGGGCCAAAAGGACGGGATTCCGCGATTTTGAATGCAGTCGGAGAGAAATCAGAAAAATTGCAATAATTTATGGGATAATGTCGAAATGACACTCAAGTGGATGCAAAATGATAAATCTTGCGAACTGAATGAGAGCTTTCTCTTAGACCAGCTGATCAAATTGATTATCTCTCCTGTCCCACAACAAAGAGGAAAGTTCTAAAGATATGCTTCCACACAAAATCAGGATAAAGTTTTTATCGCAATAATGAGAATTTCTGAAAATAGTAGAATTTTATTTCTCTGTACCTGAGCACAATTCCAACGTTGAAAGATGGTCAGTGGACAGAAGAAAGGAACTGATTGTCATTTGAGACAATAAATGCAGTTCTACCACAACTGTGGACAGAGAACAAATGGATGCTCTATGACGACAATGCGCCAGCTCACAAAACTCTCGCAACACGCCAGTTTTGAACCCGTAACAAGATGGTCGTCGTTCCTCGGCCCCGTGTTCACCAGATTTGCCCCCCTGTGACTTTTTGTTTTTGTTTCCGAAGATGAAATTGAAGCCGTTTTGGCAAGGTGGAGGAGATCCAACGCGAATCGCAGAAGGTGCTTGACAGGTTTTAAGAACGCAACTTCTAGGAGGCTTTCCAAAAATGGCAAACATGTTGAGATCAGTGTATAGCTGTCCAAGGGGACTACTTTGAAGGGGATGGCAGCCAAATTTAAATCAGGTAATTTTATTTCCATTTATGAAACATGTCTCGGAATTTAATGATCCCACCTCATATACGTATCAGAATTGAATTAGCATTACGCGTATTACCGTTATATTTGCGAGTAATAACCTATCTCCTGGCTTAGTTTCCTCATGAGAGATGCTTTATTGGTGTTGCTTATAAGCTTAAAACCTCTCTTCGGATAGTTGACTAAAGAACAACATATAGGTAAAATTGTTTCAGTTCATACTAACGGATTTTGGAATATCTTTAATGAGCGACAAAGGGAAAATTAGTCACGGTAAACTAGAATACAGAGAAAATATTTTAATCAGCTACGAATGCAATAATAGGCCTACCATTGAAAGAGATAGTTCTTCATGTCATATTACTAACTGCCTGCAAGAAATTTCACTCCTTATGAACTCTTGTATAAATTGAAAAAAGTTCTAACACCTAGGCCCGGTTTTATAAATACGGTTAACCGAAAGATTATGTTAAGCCAGAGTTAAACCTAACCCTGAGTTTAACTCAACGTGCCGTATTACAGAGTTTCGGTTAAGTTAAACCGTATTGGAATACGATTGATACTGCTGTTAGGAAAGAAAAGAAGAACATCCTAACTGTTTAATTATATTATTGATTTAAAATAGCCGACGCTCGTGGAGAATATTCATTAAGAAAAAACTTCGTTCTTCGATATCAGAGAGAATATCATAAAAAAAACCTGAAGAGGACCAGTACCGTCAGACTTAACCTCAAATAGGCTAGTTTCTTAACGCTGGCTACCAACGTTATACTCCCAAACACAATGCAACCAAACTAAACCTTGCATGACCATCCGCGACGTAACTCCATACAGAATCAACTGAGTAATGAAATAATAATATGTCTAGAATATTTATGAACCAGAATTCAGTCAAACAATAAAATTATTTTTACGAGTGAAGTAACATTAGATAATATTATTAGTGTGTTTATAAATCAGGCTCCATAGTAAATCTTACCAGAAGACTTTTTGCCACACACAGTACAATGCGCAATAGGTTTATAGTAGATTTAGGTACACCTCCGAAATCTTTCATCTTTTCAGTATGCCTACTACCAGAGGAAAAATAACACAGCGTAACTAGTAACTGATGCAGAGATTCAACGGAAAGTTTTCAAAAAATAAAAAATAAATCATTTATCTTTTCAAATAATCTTTAAATTCAAACTCTAAAACACATATTTTTGCACTTTCTCATTTTCCTGTTGCATGTTGTATCCGAGTTTGAATTATTCGAAACAAGGTTAGAACTATAAGCCTAATTCTGAAGGTTAGAACTGTATGCTTCGAAAACCTCAATCTGTTTTAAAACTTATGTTCATTTATGTGTATTTCAAAGTGGTGCACTCCACTTCGAAAAATTCCTGGCCGCCTTGGTCGTTCAGTAATATTGATCACTCACATATCGTCGGTATGGCATAGTTGCGCCCCGAGGTCAATTGGGGGCCTAGGCATGGCATAGTTGCGCCCCGAAGAAATCAGGTAGCAGAATGGACATGGCATAGTTGCGCTCCGAAGAAGTCAGGCAGCAGAATGTACATGACATATTTGCGCCTTGATGGGCATAGTACACACGAAAGTGATTGTCAGAAAATAAATAAATTACTTAAATATATTATAGTGGTAGCTGCACTAAAATCAGGTAGCATATGATCAATTTTGCTATTCAAAATAACACTTTTCTATCGATCATACATAATAAACGAACTGCCTTTTTTATTTGTACACCGATATCTTAACCTTTCGGTACAGGGTTTCGCAAATCGAAACTTAGAACCATTGTGAATTATTAACTCTTTACTCTTTTTACTAAACTTAACATTCATTTTAAATTAACCTCACTATACGCCACAGACGGTGTGAAAATTGCTAATAAAATGTTACGATTGATAGGCCCCATATTCCAACGACTCACTCATTTGAAAATGTCAGCTAATAAAGTACTGCCAACTTCATGGTGTTCATTTTTTACGGTAAGCTATCAATAATCACTCTATAAGCAGTAGAAAAACAGTTAATAAAGTACTGCCAACTTCATGGTGTTCATTTTTACGATAGGCTATCAATAATCACGCATAAACAGTAGAAATACAGTTAATAAAGTAATGCCAACTTCATGGTGTTCATTTTTACGGTAGGCTATCGATAATCACTGCATAAACAGTAGAAAAACAGTTAATAAAGTACTGCCAACTTCATGGTGTTCATTTTAACGGTATCGATAATGAATATTAAATCGAATAAGAAATCAATAAGGCTGGTTGATTACGAGTCTCGAGTTCCCGTAATGTATTATTCTCTACCTATTTCATAGGGGCGCAACTATGCCATGCCCCTTTCCTCTACCTGATGGGAACGGGGCGCAACTATGCCCACAAAACAGCGACCCTTTTTTATCTGCTGCATATTACCTGACCGTGGGGCGCAACCATGCCCTGTCCCATATCGTCACTCATAAGTTCTCGGAAAACATCTGCAATATCCATGTGTATTGCGGGAACCGCCATTTTGCACTGTTGAGCCTTGACCTGCAATTTAAACGGCAGAGAACTGCCGATCAAGTTAAACTCAAGTTAACGCAAGATTAACTGGTAATTAGGATTTATAACACGAAGCAGAACGAAAAAATTCAGTTTAAACTGAACGTAAGGTTTAAACGGCGTTTACAATACCGGCCCTTATTCATTAACAAGCATATTGTGCTGACATTTCTGTAAGCTCAGTGAGAAAAATATTTTGCTGGGTTTCAAAGTGTATGGCAACTTTAATGTACCGTATTAGTAGTAGTATAGTGGTAGTCTATGGTAATCTATGTAAACCTTGTGTATTTGTAAATGCAGCTGCTTGGGTTTCATGGCAACTGAAAGATGATTTTGTCATTGTTCTTGTGGAGTCTGCGGTCGACGCTGAATGACGTGTAAGTGCATGTCAGGCGAGGCGTCATGTGCACGAGTAATTGTTTGTTATAACGAGGTCCGTCCGTCGAGTGCATCGGTTCGCTGTAAATATCAGGCTCATCACTCTGCGGTCACAGTCACTCTGCGAGAATTGGTTTACAGTGGGCAGAATCGCTTCAAAAGACGCAACAAGCGCGGGCATTTCGGTATTATTGAAGCGTTAACGGATCTGGGATGGACAGTTGAGGAATGGAAATAAAATTAATGAGGAGAAAAGGAAGGGGAGAAAAAAATTGAAAATAATTTGGAATGAAAAGAATGAATAATGGAAAAGAACATGGAGAAAGAGAAGATGGAGTGAAAGGAAGTAGGAAGAGTGGACGAAAGAAATAAAAATTAAATATGTGAAAGAAGAACGAAGGATACAAAGAAAGGATAAATCAACGAAAATGTAAGAAGGTATTAAAAAGGGAATATTAAGGAGAGGTATCAATGAAAATGCAAAAAGAAATCGTTGTTTTAAAATTATTCTTACATACTTACAAATGGCCTTTAAGAAACCCGCAGGTTCATTACCGCCATCACATAAACCCGCCATCGGTCCCTATCCTGTGCAAGATTAATCCAGCCTCTATCATCATATCCCACCTCCCTCAAATCCATTTCAATATTACCCTCCCATCTACGTCTCGGCCTCCCTAAAGGTCTTTTTCCCTCCGGCCTCCCAACTAACACTCTATATGCATTTCTGAATTCGCCCATACGTGCTACATGCCCTGCCCATCTCAAACGTCTGAATAGAATGTTCCTAATTATGTCAGGTAAAGAAAACAATGCGTGCAGTTCTGCGTTGTGTAACTTTCTCCATTCCCCTGTAACTTCATCCCTTTTAGCCCCAGATATTTTCCTAAGAACCTTATTCTCAAACTCTCTTAATGTCTTTTCCTCTCTCAAAATGAGAGTCCAAGTTTCACAACCATACAGAACAACCGGTAACATAAATATTTTATAAATTCTAACTTTCAGATTTTTGACAGCAGACTAGATGACAAAAGCTTCTCAACCGAATAATAACACGTATTTCTCATATTTATTCTGCGTTTAATTTCCGCCTGAGTGTCATTTATATTTGTTACTGTTGCTCCAAAATATTTGAATGTTTCCACCTCTTCGAAAAACAAATCTCCAATTTTTTTATTTCCATTTCGTACAATATTCTTGTAACGAGAAATAATCATATGCTTTGTATTTTCCGGATTTACTTCCAAACCTATCGCTTTACTTGCTTCAAGTAAAATTTCTGTGTTTTCCCTAATCGTTTATGGATTATTAATTTTAGTCTATGGTATTTAAAAATTAGGTTGTCAAATATATATTTTTTTAGATTTCAACATGAAGTACCACAAAATAGTTATTAAATGCTATGATACCACGCCATTTTTTTTATAATCCCAAACTTTACTGTTCATTTTCGGAAAATGGTCGACGATTCGAAGGTTACATTTAAAAAAAGAGAATGTATCCATAACTCATAAGCTAACTGATGGATTTTGTTGAATTGCACACTTGCTTAACTTTGTAGAGAGAAATTTGTTTATTAACAACAAAAGCCGCCCTAAATAAGGGTTCATAAATCGGCCTACTAATCCATTCACAACGAACAATGACTAAAAACAATTATGTATGTGAAAACATAAAAAGAGAACAATTATAAGATAAATAATGAGAAAACATAGGAAATCATTTACACTAAAAGTTTCTTGAATATGAATGATTACTAATTACAGCTAAGAATGATTTTAGCACATGAGATCCCTGGGCATCAATCGTTGCATCAGAAATTTTAAATTAAGTTGATTTAAATTTCCTAGAGGGATCGTGCCACGGGCACCGAACATGGGCCCAAAAACTTTCCAGTTATGAGGTGGTATTGTGCTCCAAGATGCTGACAACAAGGCTCATACGACTTGTTTTTCACGACACACCTCTTGTGGCTGTTGCTCATGCATCTCGAAACAGATTGTGGGATCAAGAATGACACCCTTATCCTTCTGCCGATCAATTATGATGATGATAGAGCCATCAGAAGAGACGCAACCAACCTCCTCATAGGAAGCATTCTGACGTATTGAAGCTGCGGTGAGAGAACGAACAGTTGATTCCGAGCAATTCTCCATGATGGCAGAAACCCAAGACGTGAGAAAGCGTTTCTTGCTCGTCGCATCTTCTGCAACGGGTTGAGTCAAGAGTTCTACCAGGGAGAGTACGTACAGGTCTTGTATTGCAGTTCATCTTAATGGCTTTCGTCCACCGACTGCTCGAAAGACCCTTATGCTTCATTTCAATGCCAGGCAAACATTCATACCTGGTGTATGTTTAGCATAAAATTTATAGTTGCACAAAAACTAAATTTTGGAAAAGTATTTAAAACAAATTATATTGGCTAATCCAAGTGATAAATTGCGGGTTTGATCGCCTCACTGCCGTTAAGAAGCAATGATACAGTGCGGGTTGTATCAGCGTGTTCCAGCTAAAGAGGAATGCACTTAGAGTATTACAGAAATAGTAATGGATATTTTTCCAGGTTAGGTGTTCAGATAAATGTTCCATGTTAATAATTAAATATATATCCTTAAGGACCTTGCCGCATTTGTATTGAATATTGTGTAAATGTTAAATGTTATGTTTTATTTAACGACGCTCGCAACTACAGAGGTTATACCAGCGTCGCCGGATGTGCCGGAATTTTGTCCCACAGGAGTTCTTTTACATGCCAGTAAATCTACTGACATGAGCCTGTCGCATTTAAGCACACTTACCTCCATGCCCTCCCAAGTGCCTTCATGGCATGTTACAGGGATTCCTTTACCTTTTATGTAGTCATCATACATATAGGTTCCAATAATAGTTCTTGAAAAGTTGGAGCAACGATATGTTTTGAGTTGCATCGGCGTCCTCCCGCTAAAGAGCGAAATTCACGTAGAGTAGCTATTACAGAAATGGTAATGGATATTTTTCCAAAGCAGGCGCCCAAATAATTGCTGTACGTTAATAATTAAATTTGGAAGCCAAGACGGAAATTTTACATAAATGAAAAAGGAGAAAGAATAAGTAGCCTACTATACTTAGGAACCAGGAAAAGACAAGAAAAAATATGAAACGGTGAAACGTAGGCAAAATAAGCAAGAATAAGATTGAAGGAAGAAAAATTTATGAGGGGGAAGAAAAGAATTAAAAAGAGGAAATTGAGAAAGAAGGAAGAATAAAAAGGAAGATATTACAGAGAGAACAGCAACGGTAGACTTTCTCCTTTAATTCTAGCTACCCGCGCGTCATTACAAACAACAGTATCGCGTAACAATTGACATAATGGAAGTAATGTGTGTTACACAAATTTAACCTTCACAAAGCACTCTGAATAAAGTAATGAACGAGCATTTCACGGAAACATAATTTTAACTCGGGGGAAACAAAGCGACAAATACGCATATGTCAGTCATAACTGTACTGGAAGGAAGTCGGGTAAGTAGGGCAACACAACGAGATTTCAGAGTATAAGTAAAGTTATAGATATCCTGATTCCAGTTGCAGGTTGTTTTACGATCTAGGGCAGCGAAATTCCTTTCCTGCAATCTGATATATAAAACAGGAAAAAGTTTTAGTTCCGGTTTATGAGTACAAACAGGAATTAAAGTTTGGTTGTATATTTTAAACAAAAGTAAAGTGTCTAGCAAACTTTATGACTGCTGTACATGCAGCTTAGAATACTACTGTGACTTGCAATATGCGTGACAGCTGGGGCGCGTACTTAACAGCTAAGGCACAACAATTTAACCTTTTAGATACTTGTAGTTCTTGCACGATATTTCACTGTTTCCGGACGTTTTGCCATGTAATATAAAGTACATATTTCACACCTTTTCAGAATTGCGTGCACCACCTAATACATTTTCTGGAATGCAAGCATTTCTGAAGATAAGAAAGTTGGCATTTTTCTAAGATCGTGTATCAGAAAATCCAGTACCGGTATCTAAATTCTTTCCAGACGGTTTTGTTTATGAATTAACTTAAATGTGTAATGTGTAACCCATCTGCAGGCTTAAGAAGAGTGGGTAGTGATGTCTTTGTGATTAAAGAATTTCAATACAAAAGTTTAGTTCAATATTTCTAAGTTTTTAGTATTCAGAGTGGACTAAAAATTGCCATGGTTATATATTTAACCATTCTGAAATCAGTGGTATAAAAGGCAACTAATTAGTCTGGTATACAAGTGCAAACAAAAGCCCTAATTGATAACTTGTTTTTCCAATTTGTTACATGTACCTCATTCTTCAGATGCACATTATTTGCTACAATCTTCACTCATATGCCTTGAATTTTTTAAGTTATCTCATCAACTAATGTATATTGTAAATTCTAAAGCAAAATTTAGTTAAATATTTCAGCCTTAGTGAAACAGAAAAATATTGAACGTTCATTAATAAGTTTTGCCATTTTTTTATTTGCATATATATTTTTTCTTCGTGTTATGAGTGTGATAATCATGAGCTTATAGGTTTACTTTGCAGAACATAGACTACAGAAAACACTGTAAAAATTTCATGTAAATTTATTAAATAGTTTCAGAGAAAATTTCACTTAAGGTTGAAAAAAAAATCAACTTAACTGAAAACTGAATTAAAAAAAAAGAAGTGTGTATGAATTACATGCGCCGCGAAATTTAAAGAGGTCATTTAAGGGGCTATGTAAAATATAGTTTTAAAGCTTTGTACTTTTTAAAACAAAATATAAAATAGGATTTTGATCCCTAATCACTATCCGGTCTTCTTAATCTCTACCGTACATGCCACTAGATCAAAAGAGTACAGGTTCAGACTCGGTTAAAGGCTGATAATACTGATAAGCATAGCAAAGAGTTCTTCATAATAAAATTAAGCCGATGGTTCCATGTCGCAGATTTACTATATAAAAAGAACCCTGGACTGGCAAAACTGAAGACCGGATGTTTCTCGCCCCACCAATTTCTGAGCTTTGTGCACGATTATTTTTCTGTAAAGCAACGCCTCATGCGACAGCAGAAGCTGACGGACAAGGAAGGAAAGTAATTTAAAAAAAGTGAGGCTGACACTATAAGTCAATAGCCTACAGTGCATCCGGATCTAATAACAGACCAACCACGAAATAATTGTTCATGCTTTATATGTATTGTTGGCCACCAGGATATCTCCGTAAGCTGATCCGCATCTACGCTCGGGTTTTAGTTAGATTCCTGTTTGAGCTGGATGCCGATATATTACTGAGAGAGGTCGCGCTGCACTGCTAATTTTGTACGCTACTGCGACGCTCTCATGACCTTAGCGGCGGGAAGGTGGCGTCATTGGGCTGGTCACACAAGTTATATTTGTTCATGGCTTAACCATTACTTACATCAGCATTCAATTGTGGCTCATAGAGTTGCTACAGTAAGCACTTGGAAATTCTGCTAATTTCTGTTTCACCACGGATCTCGGAACAGTGCGGGGAATGTCATATTCTAAATCAAAATTCCGTCCAAGTACATTTTTGTCCACCATAAATTTAATTTGTACACGCCAGATTATTAACCCACATCTTCGGCGTAGAGATGTCCCTTCTGTTCGGCTAACCGAACATGGATAAATAAATATCATAATTGCTGTTACTGTTTGGGAACCAGGCTTTGAGTCCAGATCTCAACGGTTGCTGATACTCGCAGTTCCTCTCGCTGTAAAGTGAAGAAAGAATAGAAAAGCGAGACTGTTTTGTAGGAATAGAATCTACGAACTACTTCGATCAGTCGAAAATATTCTGATAAAAATATGAACTCATACAGTTTTTAGAGTAATTTTCTCCTACTTCAATCTAACTTTATGGCAACCGTGAAAAAAAGGGTGGAAAGAACCGTGTGTAAGATCGGCAACCTTAATGTAGTTTCTCTCCTTGGTAAGAAATTGTGACGATATCTTTGTGCAAATGTAGCACAGTCGAAATTTACGTCTTAAGTCTGCTTTCACCCTCCTTCAATTTCAAATGACAGTGATAAGAATTTAAATATATGGGTTTTAAATGACGTTATTTCATACATTTGGTACTTTCTACCCTCGTTCTCGAGATGTAGGCCTAATGAAAAAAATTGAAAATTTTCATTATGTTCCTATACAAGGTATTAATTTCATTACATTTAGATTATGTGAAAATAGTCGCACATTAAATGTTAGTGTTAGGTTACTTAACTGTCATTGTCATTAGATATGAGAATATTCACACGACATGGATAGCATTTACCTATTCTTAGCTAACTATTCTCAACCAAGTTTTATTTTATACAGAGTGTAAGGCGTATAAGTGCCGTCCTTTTCACAGTCTCGGAGACTGTCTATACTACAGGATCAAAAATGTCCATACAACATAGGATCAAAACTTGATAGTTTTTCCAAAATATATATATATATATATATATATATATATATATATATATATATTTCTTCTCATATTTTATTCGTCCTATACTGCTTATATCGTTAGTAAAATTACGAAAACAATTACATCAGTAGGTATATCTAGCAAAGAGTTAATATTAGTTTAAATACATATTTGTGTATTCTATTACATTTTCGTGAAGTTAAATAAATTGCATTCTTAAATTTGTTAATATTCTGGCGTGAGAGATGTGGCAACGTGTTGAGCAGGCAGTACTCTGCACAGACGTACATATATGTCAGCTGAGTTCTCCCTGTCCATAGGTCTACTGCCGAATGGATGACAGTTCGGTACAGGATATTCGATAAACTTACAATGTCATTCACAGTTTAGGAATACCATGTGTTATTAATTTATATAGAAAGTCGTCGTAATTCAGGTGAAGCAAGAAGATGTACCGTCAATGTTTTCCGCAAAGAAGGTTACCTAATCGCCGAACTTTTGTACCAGTTTCTCAACATTATTAT
The DNA here is from genome assembly GCF_040183065.1 of Periplaneta americana. Classification (NCBI taxonomy): domain Eukaryota; kingdom Metazoa; phylum Arthropoda; class Insecta; order Blattodea; family Blattidae; genus Periplaneta; species Periplaneta americana. Next base: position 157,944,941 of record NC_091117.1, read on the forward strand.
AAACTAGAAGTCTCATACTCCGTTTTGAAAATCACGCAACCAGAAATTTCTTTAAAAATGGTACTGCTTTATGGAAGCGGGAGAGATTAAAATGTTCCATTTAAAAAAAAGTTCATGTGGTTTTGTGCAATAAACCATTATTGTTTAATTTTTAGGCGTACAAAAAATTTTCATTTCATTCTTCTGCTGGTTTTGTTTATTTAATATTACTCCCAATTTTTCTGTTATTTCCTCTCTCCTTATACATGTCTTTCTTTCTTTTACTTTAATTTCTTATTTCTTTCTCTCTCAATTTTTTTCTTTATTTATAGACTTTTATTCCATTTCTTTAATCTTTTCTTTGCTTTTTCTCTTCGCTTCATTCAATTTTTTTTCTGTCCACTTTGTTTCCCTTCTTCCTTTTCCTTTTCTTTTTATCTTTCCCTTTTCTTTCTCTCGTCCTTATTCTTCTTTCTTTTCCTACATACCTTTCATTTTATTTTCTTCCTTTCTTTATTCTTTATTGCTTTCTTCTTTCTTCACTGTTCTCATTTTCCTCCTCCTTTTTTCTTCTATTCCATTCCATTTCTTTCCTCTTTTCTTCTTCTCATTCTTCTTGCTTCTATCTTTCGAGCAATCTTATACCTATAAAATGAAGCGCGGGAGAATTTCCGCAACGTTGCATCGGTAAGATACCGAGATCCTACCTAATAAATGTAGGGTATCATGCTAAAAATAATCAAATATTCATTCCCATAGGTAATTTCAAACTTACAACGATAGCTTCCTTGCCCCTTCCTATTATGTGACCATAGTCAACAATACACTCTTTCATCGACAAGGAAAAAGTGGTAGAACAAATATTTATCTTTTTTTTTTCAGGAATATCTAAACAGTGTACTCATACGTGATTGTTTACATAGTTCGTTCGTTTGCTCAGTACCAACAGAGCAAAGCGTCTGTTTATGGCGATGTAATGTTCACAAAGTACACGAATACATGAATATTTATATTATAACAAAGTGCGATGAAAATTTATGGCAGTTAATATTCAGCAATAAGTCCAGATTTCATCATTCTCAAAATATAATTGTTTGACTGCAAGATTGAATTAATCTGCTCTACAGAACTCAGGTTAAAATTGTAATAAATATTCATCATTTATGTACACTATGAATGAGGCAATACAGAATGAATTAATGAATGACACTGGACAACAAATTTAAACTTTGTTTCTGTCCTTTAGATGAAACTATGTAATTTTAACTAAATGAGAGGTTCAGAGTTCGTTTCTCAAAACCAAAATTTTCTAACACATACCATTTTTATGGCACACGCACTTCACAATTTTGTTACACTAGCACATAAATCAACTTTTTTTTGGCCAAAATTCACAAATTAAAATATATTTTTGATCTTCTACGTTTGTAAACAGCTTCTGAAGTTTCTCTGATGAGTGATCAGCAATATTCAGCCAGCATATTTGCATTCCACCTTCCACTGAAGGTTTTTCTTGATGAACCCTCTCCCCGTGTTCATCGCTTACAGCACCAAGTTTTTTTTTTGGAAAGAAGTCCAGGTGGCTGTCAAGAAAATGCACTTTCAGTGACATGTTGCATCCCATAAGGTGAAAGTAGTGCAACATTTCACTAATATTAAACAACTTTGCATTTTGAAGAAACAGTACGTGCTGAACAGAAACTAATTGCAGATTCATTTTTGCCATCAAAAAATATATCGAATACACATATTTTTTTTATAAAAAGGACAAATTCATGTTGTACAGTGTAATGATTAAAGAAACAAATGAATGGATGTAATTTCAAATTAATTAATAAAATAAGCAATAGAGATATAAGTAAGAAAATGAATTATAATGAACCATTAAATATATGGTGAACGAGTAGTGGATGGCGAAGGGATAAAAATTAGCTGACGGATGAGTAATAGACTAACGGGTGAAACAAATAATATATATTAATCAATGAACAAGTGAATACTGAGCGAATGAATGGATAAATATAACAGCGACGAATTGAAGAATAGATGAATAATAGACAGAAGAGTGAAATATGGATAATCATGTGAATTGTGGAGAGAAAAATGTTGCACTAATGTTTGAATGGTGAATAAAAGGGTCGACGATGAATAAACGGGTGAATGATTAGCAAACATAACATACGAATTAATGCATAATGAGCGAAAGAATCAGTGATAATGTGTGAAGATCGTATATTAAATAAATAATCAATACATGAAGCTAAATAATGGTCAGTTGTCTTATAATGGATGATTGTGAAAGAAAGAATAGTGTTTCACGTACCTGGTTGAAGAAATTTTCGTGTCAAAATCGTTAAAATATTATTAAGAGGACATATTTCCTATTATAATTTTTCTTTACAATAAAACGCGATTCTCTTTTTACTGGAATATAAAAATACTTACTTTTGAATTTGCATTAAAATTTCAATAAACTGAACCTATTTCAATTTTGTTAACTTTAAATAACAAAGTTGTTATGGGAAACCACATCTAACTTTCTATTAATTAGTCTCAAATGTCGGCCTGGGTGGCGCAATCGGTAGAATGCTGGTCTTCTGTGCCCAGGTTGCGGGTTCGAACCGGCCCAGGTCGATGGCATGTGAATGTGCTCAAATGCGACAGGCTCACGTTTGTAGATTTACTGGCATGTAAAAGAACTTCTGAGGGACAAAATTCCGGCACACCGACGATGCTGATATAACTCGACGATTGCAAGCATCGTTAAATAAAACAATTTAAATTTAGTCTCAAATGTTACATATTTTATCTAGTATTGCGAAAACTTATATTTAACAATAATAATATTAATAATAATAATAATAATAATAATAATAATAATAATAATAATAATAATAATAATGACAATGAAGTACTGGACCAAATTTAACAATTTAATTACCTCGGATATGAAATCCAATATGAAGAAGAAAAAGACTTCAATCAAAAAATCATTAAATTCACTTGAGCAATGGGAACTGTTAATAACGTTTTTAAACCAACAATAGTAACATAGACACACACACGCACCAGAATTTACAAAATATTAGCCAGACATATGTTTTCTCTAGTACGGAAGAGCGACCCAAAGGCTTGTACTGCAGCCTCAGGCTTATTTCGCTTACCACTCCTATTCTGTGAAAGATTTGATAGCCGAACAGCCGCGCTCTTGTACAAGTACAGCACGCCGCATCGCGAACTTAACCCGGGCTATGGTATGGATGATGATTATAGCATCTGAATTAATGATGGCGGAATGAATATCCGAGGTCCAACGCCAAACGTTACCCAGCAATTCTGCTTCAATTGGTTGAGGGAAAACCCCGGAAAGAAACCCCAACTAGGTAACTTGTCCCAAACAGAATTAGACAGACCTATAGTATGCTACGACAGACAGATCGTAGACTGGACAGATCGTAAGAGAAATTCTGACATCATGAAAGAACTACAGATTGAACCAGTTATAGATTATATACAAAGCTTACTTAATTACATATTTACAAATGACTTTTAAGGAATCCGCAAGTTCATTGCCGCCCTCACATAAGGCCGCCATCAGTCCCAATCCTATGCAAGATTAATCCACTCTCTATCATCATATCTCCCCTCCCTCAAATCCATTTTAATATTATCTTCCCATCTACGTCTGGGTTTCCCAAAGGTCTTTTTCCCTCCGGTCTCCCAACTAACACTCTATATGCATTTCTGGAATCGCCCATACTTGCTACATGCCCTGCCCATCTCAAACGTCTGGATTTAATTTTCCTAATTATGTCAGGTGAAGAATACAATGCGTGCAGTTCTGTGTTGTGTAACTTCCTCCATTCTCCTGTAACTTCATCCCTCTTAGCCACAAATATTTTCCTAAGCACCTTATTCTCAAACACCCTTAACCTATGTTCCTCTCTCAAAGTGAGAGTCCAAGTTTCACAATCACAAAGAACAACCGGTAATATAACTGTTTTATAAATTCTAGCTTTCAGATTTTTTGACAGCAGACTGGATGATAAAAGCTTATCAACAGAAAAATAACAGGCATTTCCCATATTTATTTTGTGTTTAATTTCCTCCCGAGTATCATTTATATTTGTTACTGTTTCTCCAAGATATTTGAACATCTCCACCACTTCAAAAGATAAATTTCCAATTTTTATATTTCCATTTCGTACAGTATTCTCATCACGAGACATAATCATATACTTTGTCCTTTCGGGATTGACTTCCAAACTTATCTCTTTACTTGCTTCCAGTAAAATTCCCGTGTTTTCCCTAACCGTTTGTGGATTTTCTCCTAACATATTCACGTCATCCGCATAGACAAGCAGCTGATGTAACCCGTTCAATTCCAAACCCTCTCTGTTATCCTGGACATTCCTAATGGCATACTCTAGAGCAAAGTTAAAAAGTAAAGGTGATAGTGCATCTCCTTGCTTTAGCCCACAGTGAATTGGAAACGCATCTGACAGAAACTGACCTATACGAACTCTACTGTACGTCTCACTGAGATACATTTTAATTAATCGAACTAGTTTCTTGGGAATACCAAATTCAATAAGAATATCATATAAAACTTCTCTGTTAACCGAGTCATATGCCTTTTTGAAATCTATGAATAACTGATGTACTGTACCCTTATACTCCCATTTTTTCTCCATTATCTGTCGAATACAAAATAACTGGTCAATAGTTGTTCTATTACGCCTAAAACCACACTGATGATCCCCAATAATTTCATCTACATATGCAGTTAAGCTTCTCAAAAGAATATTGGACAAAATTTTGTACGACGTCAACAAAAGTGATATTCCTCGAAAGTTACTACAGTTAGTCTTGTCCCCCTTCTTAAAGATAGGTACGATTATGGACTCCTTCCATTGTTCTGGTACAATTTCCTTTTCCCAAATAGCAATTACAAGCTTATAAATTTTGTTAGATAATGCGCTTCCACCTTCTTGTATTAATTCTGCTGGAATTTGATCGATACCTGGAGACTTATAATTTTTCAGATTTTCTATCGTAGTTTCAACTTCAGAAAGTGTGGGTTCGGATATAAATGGCTCAGCAGTTTGTATTTCTATTTCGTCCCGATCATTACTATTTGGCCTATGTATATTTAGTAGTTGTCCAAAATAGTTTTGCCATCTGTTTTTTGAAGGATTCGTAACAAGCTGTCTTTTATGGTGATGGGTTGTTAGCCCTTCGCCCAACACCCAAGCCGGAGGACCACCCCTCATAGGCTGTCCGCGACTGCTTATTCAATATAATTACAGCGACCCTCCATATCTGGAGGCCGTCTCCTCGATCCGCAACCAGAGGACGCGCCATGCCGTGGTGATAGGGACCCACACTACATATAATGATAATAATAATAATAATAATGATAATGATAATAATAATTAGTAGTAGCAATATAAATTTCACTAATCAACTCCAATCGGCCTATTTTGCTTTTAAATAAAATTGGTTATTATCCTTTAGGACGTTCTAGCGATCGATATTCCTGAAATATGTTCGGTACCTGCTCGAATGTTTTCATTCATGGTAAGTAGTCTCTTGCACTATTGCAGTATTTATGGACATTGTTAGCTAAACTCTTAGTACTATCTTAATCATTGTGTTTCTACTGTACTTTGTTTCTTGTCACTTAGTTCGTACTTGTATTCTTTTCTGTAGTAGCTCTGTTGGGATCTGTTCTTTTGAAAAGAAAATGCTGTAATAGTGAAGGTTCTTTATCATATCAAAAGCGTTTTAAAACTCTGAAAAGGATATATGCGTTTCTTTATTAAATCCTTCCTACTCTAAACTCTATTATATAAATGACAAGATTTTTTTTTTCAGCTGACTACGTTTTCTGCTTCCTATTTGCCAGACGTTGCGGACTAAACCAATCTTCTTCTTAAAGGCTCCTTGCCTTCATTGCTGCGTAAACATCATCCCTCAAACTTCCTTCGACCTTCTCTTAAATTTTTCTTTTTGGATGAATCAAATTGCAGCATGCTTTTATATCATTTTACGCATTCATTCTCTGCGACGGACGTACCATACAAATCAATTCATAGGCTATGTATTGTACCCATAATGCTGCTATTTACATTCCTTTCCGAATTTTCTTGTTTGATATATGTTGCAGTTTTGATATTCCACTGCTTCTCGGAAAGTCCATTTCAGGAGCACAGATACTATCTTCATTCCTTTCAGTGATTTTTCTGACGTCCGAACCATATGCTGTTAGTCTGGACTTTATACCGTTGCTCACTCAATCTTGACGGGAAGTATGATGGAATATGCACATCGAAACTTGTCCCAATGTGTTGTAATTCTCAACCGCTAGGCTCACAGATCGATGAAACATATCTATCAGATGGCATTACTAATTGTAGTATTTATAACTTTTAATGATTTCGTTATGTAGTAGCTACTTCATTATATTATTGTGATATACCAAAGTACATATGACATTTCCGTGCAGGAATTCTGCATTACCATATGATGAAGGATGGGTGGAGCGGAGAAAAATTCTCTCTGGCATCGGGACTCGAACCCGGGTTTTCAGCTCTATCCACTAAGCCATACCGGATTAGAGTTCCGATGCCGGATTGAATCCTCTCAGTTTAAGTTCCACCTATTAGTTTCCATTTAGTGACCAACCCTCATGCACTGTGTCACAGATGTGTGGCAGTGGCATAATGTCCAATACACTATGTGCAGAGGTGCACTCATTACGAGTGACAAAGTGGCCGGGATCCGACGGAATGAGCGCCGTCTTAAATCTGTGATTATTTACGCTGTGAGTGACACATAAACATCAAATCACATTGAAAAGTTAGCAAGTAGAACTGATTTATATTTGTTACGTTATTTTATTTCATATAATAACAAAAATAGATAATAAGTGTGTTACAATTGAATTTATTAATTTTGATCAGGTTCTCAGCCTTTAGAGAGCATTTTGGAACGTATCTGTCATTCTAACGCAATGGTTCGGTAGGATGTTACGTAGACCATTTTTATAGTGGAAACTTATGTGGATAATGAAGCTCTATATACAGTAAGTGCTAGACTTTTCATTCATATTTCACGACATAAAGTTACGAGGGAGGATAAAAAAGTAACCTTAATATTTGTTTTATTAATTGAATATGTACAATAAGACTACAAACACTTTGTATCACTTTTCAACGTAGTCCCCACTATGTTCAATGCAAGTGTTCCTGTTATACCATTTGTTTTCATTGGAATATTACATGTTCATAAAAACTACTGTACTTCTATTGATTCCAGTACTATATTTTAAATTAAGTATAAGTGTTGGTCGCTTTATTGAGTTATGTGGATTGTTACGAAATCTAATCCTAACTGAGCCCAGTTCAATATTTGCATACAAAACCGAAGAAAAGAAATGGTGTAGTTTTTTGTTTCTCGTGTGTAGACAGTGTAAACGCTTTGGCGTCTGTTTGTTGATCTCGTGTTGTCATGGACCCACTGAATAGACACGGCCACTGCGAGGCAATCTCGAGTGTCCAGAGGAGCAAGTCAATAAACACCCCAGCTGATTGAAAGACCGCCTGTCACTTTGCGAACCCCTCCCCCAGGGGTGGGAGATAGCGGGGAAAATAAACAAGAAACCGCGGAGCGTAATAAGAGAAGAGACGAAACGCAAACATGGCTTATAAATGTTTCTCTTTTAATTAAAGAAGCTCGATTTAACAGACATTTTCCTGTCTGACATTTAGTAGAAGAACGTAGAAATCTTACCCCACATATTCAGTCTTTTCAATTTGGGTCAGTGGAACAATTTCATATTATTTTCTCATTTGTATCAATAAAGTAAACTCTTATGCGATGAATACCTGTATATTTTAACGGAATCACTTATTTTCAACACTCTTGATACAGCTGTATTGGATTTTGATATGCTATCTGCCCTTCTGCCTATACTGTCTGTCTAATATTGTGCTTTTAATCCCCTGGTAGAGGGGAAGAGAAAGCCTGATGACCTTATCTCTACCAGGTTAAATAAATATACACCGTGTTCCGCTTAGAGGGATCGAAAAATATGTAATAATTTAAAGTGTAAATAATGGTTTTATGACATAACTTTTTACATAACTTGATGTAATGACTCTCCGAGTTCGGGGAATGGTCAATGCAACTCGATGTGTGCGCCTCGAGTTACCCTGCAGACATCTAAATGGCACTCAACCTTCTGCCAAGTGTTCTGTAGTGACTAGCGAAGCTGCGTTTGTAATGCGTTGCCTCAGTTCTTCCAAAGTGTCAACTCTACATCGTTGGTACACAACACCCTTCAAAAAGCCCCAGAAAAAAGTCAAAGGGAACGTAAGTAGCCACTTAACAAGGCAAGAGGAAGTCATCTTCCGATCAACCTATCGGAAAAGTTTGCATCCAAAACGTCATGCGCTGCTTCTTAGCAATGGGGTGGAGCTCCATATTACTGAAAAACCGATCTTGGGGGAGTTGGTCAACAACTAAAATTCTGCAACAAGTCCAGATAGCCTATACATTCCCTGTGACTGTCGCCTCGATGAAGAAGAATGCTCCAATGACAAAATGCTCTACTCGTCTACTGAATGACGGCAGGTTAAACATTAGTGCGCATGAATGAACGTGTAGCTGTTTTTAAACTATTGCTGCATGAACTTGGACAATTTCTGCATTTTTTAAGATATAAATTACAACAATATCTTTGTCTGATTTTAAATGGTGAGCATTTATTTCTCGATCCATCTAAGCAGGACATGGTGTATGCTACTATATACTACTACTACTACTACTACTACTACTACTACTACTACTACTACTACTACTACTACTGCTGCTGCTACTACTACTATTGTTGCTGCTACTAATACTACTACTACTGCTGCTACTAATACTACTACTGTTGCTGCTACTACTACTACTACTGCTGCTACTAATACTACTACTATTGTTGCTGCTACTAATGCTACTACTACTATTGCTGCTGCTACTAATACTACTACTACTAATACTGCCGCTACTACTACTACTGGTGCTGCTACTGTTACTGCTACTACTCCTATTACTAATACTGCCGCTACTACTACTACTGCTACTGCCACTACTACTACTAATACTGCCGCTACTACTACTACTGGTGCTGCTACTGTTACTACTACTACTGCTGCTACTGCTACTATTACTGCTACTAATACTGCTGCTGCTGTTGCTGCTGCTACTACTACTACTGCTACTACTACTACTACTACTACTAGGATTACTACTATTACACTTTTTTAAATTATTAGGTGGATTTAACATTCAGTGCAAATGAATAAATTAATTCGGCATTCATGACATCGATAAAATTTTTTCTTGAATGCCACCTCTATATTCTTCCGTACGCCTGTATATTATTTCCTCTTGATATATTGGACATAGTTTTTCAATATTCAATACTTGCGTGTCGGTTCGTTCCAAAAATGCTCATCCTTCTCCACCATCCTAGACAAGATTTTCTACAAATCTGTACAAGTGTTGGACTAAGGCAGTAATTTGGATAATAACACTGTACACTTGGACACTGGAAAGAATATTTTCCAAATACTGTGTATAAAAAGAACACTCTGCATCTCGAACTTCGCTCCAACCCGACTCATATACCAGCAGGCAGAAACAACGTCCTTCATAGAAGATCTAATGGCCACTTACAACCTGACACCAACCCCAGTCAGTACGAGGTTTTTAGACGAACGACCGCAGAAACTGACCCAGCATTTTTCCACACCCCAGCGATGAACAACGAGGAATGGAAAGCAGCCAATTTCCAGCTACGTCACCATTACACAAGGGGAGTAATCCGTAGTTTTCACTACCGCATCTGTAATAGAAAAGGCTTTCACCAGGTGGACAGTGACTGCTTGTGTAATCTGTGGACTGCATTGCCCATTATATAATCTCTTTGAGTGCACACTAAGAACACTGACGCTGTCGCTATCAGCGTATTCCGAATCTCACCGGACCGGTGGACAACAATGACGTCACGTTTCAGCGAACTAGGAACAAAACTGCTGGAAGGTTCGATGGCTATCATGGCGGCTGTACAAATTGTTGTCTGTGCTACGCTAGCAAGATTTTGCGAAATTTCCGTACTGTCATCTCATTCAAAGAAAAGAGAGCATAAACAATTTATTTCTTGAACCAGTAGTAATTAACTGGTCCGTTGACATGTTCGCTCATAAGCCATTAACATATTAATATGCCTTTAAAATTCATTAACATATTGTTTTACGTTGTGCTCATTACAAACAATACAGCAGAACACACCGCCATGACACAACAGTGCAAGATGTCATTCGTCTGCTAATTCCCGCCCTGTACAAGAACCAATCAGATTCACTGGCCCATTTGTCAGAATCGGGTTAAAAATTCCACTCACCTGTCGGATTTGGACAGCCAACGCGTAGGCCTGATAGCGTTTACAGTGGACCAAAGTAAGCCTGAATGTAAGAACCCGACCTCGAAAAGCCAAGTCAATATGCCGACCACAATCAACCTAGACACATAAACTCCAGCGGAGTAATGGTTGAAGTAAATATTCGGTTAGTTAATAGAAACGTAGCATATTTTCTTCAACTCTCTCGCTTAATTCGAGAATTCTTAGTTTAAAACTACGTAAATTTATAATGAACAATCAGCCTGGATAGTGTAGACGGTATAGCACTGACCTTCTGTGCTCGAGGGTGCGGGTTCGATCCCGACTCAGATCGATTTAAAAGCGACAGGCTCATGTCAGTAGATTTACTGCCATGTAAAAGAACTTCTGCGGAACAAAATTCCGGCACAGCGGCGACGCTGATATAACTTTTGCAGTTGCAAGCGTCGTTAAATAACCGCAATTTTTTATAATGAACATTATCCTTGCACAATCTGTATTCAGTTAACATAAACTTTTGAAACATTGTTATTGAAAAGTAATGTTGAAAGAATGTTTAATTGTTTTATATAAAATTATCCGTAGATTTAATGGTACAATCAGTGATAATGGTCAGTGAAGGAAGAGTTATAGTAATGAACTCTACAAAATATTTGCATAATCCCGCTTACGAGCGTGATTAGAAGAGAAAGATTAATATGGTTTGCTCATGTAGTGGCGATACAGGGGTCCCCAAGAGGGTACTGCTTGAAAATCCCAGAGGAGAAAGTAGTCATTTAAATGGCTTCTTGGAGTGGAAGAAGACCTAAATAAGCTTGGATGCCGAAATTGGAGGAGTAGCATACAATCGGACAGAATGATGGAAAAACATTGAAGAGCCCAAGGTCCCTAGAGTACTATAGCGCTAGTGAAGAAGAAGACTTATCGATGCAGTCGGAAATTATACACGTGTTACTTGCTTAAGATGTCCGACGACACAGTACAAAACTTACTTCCCCAAAAATATGAGAATCAAAACAATAATTTTTAGTTATGGGTCTGGTGTTAAAAGGAGACATCCTGTGACAAAATTATTGATCACTTAGGTAAAACATTAAAGGAAATAGAAACAATGGCCAGATTGAAACCCTACACAAACACATTAAAAAAAATACATCCAAAACTACACTCCATACTAGAAATAGAAAAGAAATATCCATATGTTTCTTATAATCTCCTTGAGCAGAAGCATTCATATTTAATATTTAACCTCTTCTGAAGCATAAAGCAAGAATTTTCGTGTACCCTAAATGTGTACAGCAACTTTACTGGGGTCAATTATGTCTATTTTGAATGACAGTTATTTAAGTAAAATTGAGTGAAGGTTGCGGAGTTCATGATTTAGAGAACTGGGGTTATCGATATCAGTAATGAGGAATGTTAGCTTACATCCGAAATACAAACGTCTGTTATTGTTTATCATTTAGAAATAAACATGCATGGAATTGTTAATAATACAACAAATTTCGAGTTTATAAAAAGAACAAAAACAAATGTGTGAAAAATGAAAAATGTATAGGCTAGGTATCGGTTCCTTACGGAATAATTAATATTTTATATATGCCGCATGTAGGCCTATATCTGTAAAGTTATTCCATCTTTAACTTCCATTTGGTTATGAAGTAAAGCAAAAAAAAAAAAAAAATCAGGCATCAGTCTTGTGTGTGGTCTGGGAGGTTATAAAAATTTCAATCAGCCTATATTACTGGCATTGAATTCAGTTACAATTTCTTCCCACGTCTTTTCTTTAGATTTGGAAGTAACTGAATCGGCCTTTTTTCTCTATCATGTTTATATATTTTAACAGAAGCTTATCTAGCAGTTCGCCCTTTTCTTTTTGCGAGAAATTTAGAGATCGTTGTTTTTTAGTTACATTCCCATCCATAATTTACTTGTCCCTTGTAGTCATTACACTGTCACGGTCTGCTGGATCTCATTCTTCCGTATCGGGCAAACGATTTTCGTAATTCATTTGTTTTGCTATGTTGCGACGTCCACTTTTCAGAACTCAGATCAGATTTGAACCAGAGTAATGTAAACAGAATTCAGCATTATACAACGCGACCAAGTAGTAATCTCAGTTCATTTTTCGGAACTTGGACCTTGTACAACCAGCTTTTTAGACGAGTATCTTTACAATATCTTTACAACTATTTATAGTTTTAGATTCGTTGCTTAACATAATTCCATGGCTTAAGACAAAACAGATATCCTAAACAGGACGAGAGTTAAATATACCACAGGTTTCCTAAATCGGACGAGAGTTAAATATATCACAGATTTCTTAAACAGGACGAGAGTTAAATATACCACAGATTTCCTAAACAGGACGAGAGTTAAATACAGCACATATTTCTTAAGCAGGATGAGAGTTAAATATACCACAGGTTTCCTAAACAGGACGAGAGTTAAATACACCACAGGTGTCCTAAACAGGACGATAGGTAAATATACCACAGGTTTCTGAAACAGGACGAGAGTTAAATATACCACAGGTTTCTTAAACAGGACAAGAGTTAAATATACTACAGATTTTCTAAACAGGACAAGAGTTAAATATACCACAGATTTCCTAAACAGGATGAGAGTTAAATACAGCACATATTTCTTAAGCAGGATGAGAGTTAAATATACCACAGGTTTCCTAAACAGGACGAGAGTTAAATATACCACAGGTTTCTTAAACAGGACGAGAGTTAAATATACCACAGGTTTCTTAAACAGGACAAGAGTTAAATATACCACAGATTTCCTAAACAGGACGAGAGTTAAATATACCACAGGTTTCCTAAACAGGATGAAAGTTAAATATAACACAGTTATCCTGAACAGGATGAGAGTTAAATATACCACAGTTATCCTAAACAGGACGAGAGTTAAATATACCATAGGTTTCATAAACAAGACGAGAGTTAAATATGCCACAGGTTTCCTAAATAGGACGAGAGTTAAATATACCACAGGTTTCCTAAATAGGATGAGAGTTAAATATATCACAGATTTCCTAAACAGGACGAGAGTTAAATACAGCACATATTTCTTAAGCAGGATGAGAGTTAAATATACCACAGGTTTCCTAAACAGGACGAGAGTTAAATATACCACAGGTTTCTTAAACAGGACGAGAGTTAAATATACCACAGGTTTCTTAAACAGGACAAGAGTTAAATATACCACAGATTTTCTAAACAGGACAAGAGTTAAATATACCACAGATTTCCTAAACAGGACGAGAGTTAAATATACCACAGGTTTCCTAAACAGGACGAGAGTTAAATATAACACAGTTATCCTGAACAGGATGAGAGTTAAATATACCACAGTTATCCTAAACAGGACGAGAGTTAAATATACCATAGGTTTCATAAACAAGACGAGAGTTAAATATACCACAGGTTTCCTAAATAGGACGAGATTTAAACATACCACAGGTTTGCTAAACAGGATGAGAGTTAAATATATACCACAGTTATCCTAAACAGGGCGAGAGTTAAATATACCACTGGTTTCCTAAATAGGACGAGAGTTAAATATACCACAGGTTTCCTAAACAGGATGAAAGTTAAGTATACCACAGTTATCCTAAATAGGACGGCAGTTAAATATACCACAGGTTTTCTAAGCAGGACGAGATTTAAATATACCACAGTTTTCCTAAACAGGAATAATAGTTAAATATATCATAGGTTTCCTAAACAGGGCGAGAATTAAATATACCACAGGTTTCCTAAACAGGAAGAAGAGTTAAATATATGATAGATTTCCTAAACAGGACGAGAATTAAATATACCACAAATATCCTAAACAGGACGAGAGTTAAATATACCACCAGTTTCCTAAACAGGAACGAGAGTTAAATATATCACAGGTTTCCTAAATTCCTAAACAGGACGAGAGTTAAATATACCACAAGTTTCCTAAATAGGAACGAGAGTTAAATATAGCACAGGTTTCCTAAATTCCTAAACAGGGCGAGAGTTAAATATACCGCAATTTTCCTAACAGGAACGAGAGTTAAATATACCTTTAGTTAGTTCCATAGGGCAGTATTCATAGACATTTTTAGCGCGGGTTTCCGGTGGATGATCAGCGTTTTTCGTATTCATAAACCAGTGTTAGCGATAGGATATGATTTGAATTCTGTACGAGTAACCAGTGGATAGCCGGGGCTAGCTTAGTACGCTCATAGCGCGTGCTGCGAAATGTCTATGAATAGCACCCTAAATGTCTATCAGGAGGAGTAAATTTTTCCTGCAGAGGACGAGAGAGAGGATAATTGCTATTCAACCAATGGTAGAGGTCTCATTCCACGCTTATCTTGAAGTTGGGCGGTGATAGAATACTTCAGACCGTCCAACTTCAAGTCAAGCGTGGAATGAGAGCTCTGGCATTGGTTGAATAACAATTATACTTCTCTCCTCCTCTACAGACAATGTTTACTTCTCCTGTCAGACATTATGGAACGACAGGAACCGAGCACGGATAAACTGGATTTAAAACTAGAATCTCTATTTAATCTCTACTATTTGGGTCATAAGGGAAGACTGCTTTCGTTATATTTTATAATTAAATAGTGACATAAACGTCAACCTATTCGTATGGTTGATGTAAACATGAAGTTATTTTATCGCTTTCATATAATTTGCAAATATAAATACATAGCAGAAGAAATTTGCCGTATTCATAGACATTCTTAGCGCGGGCTTCCGGTGGATGATCAGCGAACTAACGTTTTTCGTATTCATGAATCAGTGTTAGCGACGTGATATGATATGAATCCTGTACAAGTAACCAGTCGATAGCCGGGGCTAGTTTAGCACGCTCGTAGCGCGGACTAGCGAAATATCTATAAATAGCACTTTCGCTGCTTTCAGTTTTGTCGAACTGTGTAGGGTAAATAACATATTTGAACGAAACTTTACTGTATCATTTCGTTAATATGTGTGTGAAACGAAGTGTTATTTGTTGTTTTGATGGAGTGAGCAACATAGTAATTCGTTGTTGAAATAAAATCCGAAATACGAGTAAAATGCTCACGTCACTCACAAATTCGTTGTTTGTGTTTTATCTTCCACATTAATCACAAGTTATGAATCGAGTTACGTGTAAATACTTTTCTGTACAGTGCTGTAATACCGCATCGGTCAGAACATAATCGCTATCATCAAATCTTTATATTCCCCATTACTCTGAATTACTATGTACTACAACAAAATATAAGCGATAGTAATCTACATAGGCCTACTTCATGTAACATAGAACAATGACAGCACCTCCAACTTACCATGACCAAAATAGATCTCTTTTAAAATGTTATAATATATAATAACATAATAAACGTTCATGAATATTAGAGCAGTTGGTATGGTTCGTCGATCAAATGAACATCGCCTGTCATACTCTTCAGAGGTCTTCCTAATCTTTTTATTTTCCTCTCAGTTTATAGTAAAAAATTTATAGAGGTGCTTTGTCTTTATCCATTTTTGAACTTGTGACCGTTGTTTGTATTTATTACTTTTCTCTAGAATACTGACAAGGAAACCTTCAACTGTCATGTTGAGATGATTTTCCAAACTTTGCACACTGAAAAATCTGTTAAGAAAAGGTATACAACAAAAAATCAGCCCATTACCTATACTACCAGGCCCTACCTTTGGGGGTATTGTATTGTGTTGTATTGTATTTATTAACATTCCATAGTATTCATACATTACTTTACAGGTAGAATATGGAACAAGTCAAAAAACTTAATATTACTATAAAGTCTTAATTTAAAGTCACAGTCTACTTGAAATATATACGGAAGAGGTTTACTCGTACAACATAGACTACTAGTACAACACAAAGTTTTAATATCAATTTCATGAAGCATTGTTGAATGTCATGAATTCACCTACAGAATAGAAGGCGTGAGAGATTAGGTACTTCCTTAATTTGGCCCTAAATAATCTTATGTTTTGAGTTTAATTTTTATATGGATAGGGAAGATATTACACATTTTTACTGTCATATAACGCATTCCTTTTTGATAGCACGATAGACTTGCCGATGGAGTACGAAAGCCATTTTTGACGCGTATTTATACCATGAACTGCTGAATTAGTTATAAAGTTTTCACGATTGTATACGAGGAAGATTATTAATGAAAAGATATACTGAAAAGCCATGGGCATTATTTGCAGTTTTTTGATAATAGTCCTACACGATTACCTAGATTTGGCACTTACTATTATTCTTATTAGGCCTACTCTTTTTTTGTAGCAGGAATATACTGTTACTATCTGTGGAATATTCCCAGAATATTATTCCTAACCTCATTACCGAGTGGAAGTATGCAAAGTATATTGTTTTTAAGGTATTGATATTTACTATATTTTGCATAGATCTAATAGCAAAACATGCTGATTGTTTGTATAATCGGTTTGTGGATGAATAAGTACTGGTTTACCGAGTTAGAAGAGACTTAGATTCAAAAGTAGACTATTTCACTTTAATTTTAGCTTCGTTTGGTTTCATGGCTTCCATGATTTAGTTTCAGAGATGGACAACTCCACCTTTTAAGCTTAAATTTCAACCTGAATATTAATTTAAATCAAATTTTGAGACTGAAAAAATATTTCTATGTCCCATGAGAATGTTTTAAAAAAATGTACATATAACAGTGACATTGGTTTCCAAGGATCTAGTTTTTCGTCTCTCCTATGAAAAGAGCAAAAGTAGAGTTGTCCAACTTTGATACCAAGCTCTTCATATGTACTATAAAACATTCCAATGCTCGATACAGGAAAATGTACATACTATTTCCTCGGCAGTCGCGTTCGATTTATGGCAGTGAATAACCGATGGCACTTACCCGAATGAAACCTGTTTCTTGGCTAACGTTCTGTACTCTATGGTGTTGTATTATATAAAGGCCTAATTTTGTTTGGTACCATAGACAATTGCTATGTATTCGAATTAACTTTGTTACGCGATTTGCTGACGACGTGGTCCTGTTTGCGAAATCACCACAAGAGTTACAGTTAATGTTACCATAATTGTGCTTACACAGCAAAGCAGCAGGCCTGAAAATGAACATGCTAAAAACGCAGGTAATGTCAAACGGACCAACAATCCCAGTATCAGTGGATGGACAACCACTTCAATACGTGGATGAATACACTTATCTGGGACAACTAATCTCTTTCATGGACAGAACAGAAAAGGAAATAAATAGAAGGATCTCCCTGTCCTGGAAGGCATTTTGGGCCCTTAAATTCATTCTGCTTGACAAAACCTTAAGCAGAAAAACTAAAATACAGGCACTGGAGACCTGTGTTTATCCTGTATTACTTTATGGGTGCCAAACATGGTCGCTAACAGGGAGACACAGGAACAAACTACAAACGGTCAAAGGAAAATGATGCGCAAAATTATGGGCGTATCACTGAAGGAGAAAATCCCAAATGCGACCCTGTACCAACTAGCAGATACACAGGACATCACACATGCAGCCATTACATCCAAATGGAAATGGGGTGGACACGTGGCCAGGCTACCAGGCGACAGATGGACATACCGAGCTACCATGTGGGACCCCCGTATAGGAAGGAGACTTCAGGGCAGACCTCGGCGCAGATGGGCAGACTTCTTCAAAGAACAGGCAGGTCAATAATGGTCCAGAGAGGCAAGAGACAGAAGAAAGTGGAAACTACTCTAGGGACATTTGTGCATAGGCAGGAAGTTGTGAAAGGCAGTGAGAGAACCATTGTTAAAGAAATTCAAGTCCTGAGACTTAAATATCACGTCTAACGTGAACTAGCTCATCACGTTAGGCAAATAGAGTTTTTCCTTATTTAAGGAGGCCTTCACCCTTCATGGGACACAATAGGCTATCTTTATCTTTATCTTTATCTTTATTACCTTATAACCGTTGTATTGGACTGAAAATAAAACAATGACAGTTTATAAAAAAAAAATAGCAGTGTTTTGTGGATACTGTTACGAGAGTATATTATTTTATTGGCCTATTAACCTTATGCAGGTATAATAATTCTTAACTAGAATATACTTGCACATGAATAACTGCAGATTTATCAAAGGTTTGGGATGAAGATGTTACTGTAAGGTGTAACAGTTTATTGTTGGAGGATTGCATAGAGATGAGTAATCATCGTTCATCAAGACGTTATACAACATCTCAAGACAGTAAATTTCAGAGGAATTTAAATTCACATTCCGCCACTGTGTCAGTAAACCTTCGTCTACAGCTTAAAGACTTCTTTACGATCGCTGCCGCGCTTTCTGTCTTGATTAAATGTCATAAATTACTTTTGCAACCTGTGGAGTTTGACAGTGCTGTTTAACTGGAGATTAGTGCGAGTGGAAATTATGAACCTTGATGCAAGCCAAGTAGTTCAGCACTTTGCCACGCGCGAGAGCTCCACGCTGCGTCCTTGTCGCTCTTCCAGTCTTTCGCTGTCTGTCTCTCTCCTCTCCATTTTTTTGCTTTTCTTTTGTCTTTCATTCTCTCTGACATTTCTCCTCCCCTTCTCTATTCTTCCCTTTCTCACGGTTTATATTCTCTTTCCATTTATCTTTCTACCCCCTCTGTCTTTCTCTCTTAATTCCACTCTCTGTCTCTACACGTTTCTCCCCCTCTTTACCGCTCTTCATTTCCCGCTATAGTGAACGGAGTATTAAGTGTGCACTTGTGTGTTTCCGTGTTAATTCAATTACACTGCTTGCTTGCTGTACTGTTGGGGTGGCATTAGAAGACCAGGTTAAAAGAAGCGAATCTTCTAAAATGACATTAATTACGCCTTTAGAGAATATAATTTTTAGTAGAGATGAAACACTCGAATCATAGAATCCCGCGAATCTTGAAAAAAGATTCGAGATTCGAAAAACTCGAATCTTTTCGCTTGTGTTTTGTCATTAGAATCTTTCGAATAGTGACCTAAAAACTGTTAAATTTTCAGGAATAGTTCTAGACAAAAGAAATGGGTCGGCCTAATTATACGAAGTTCAAGATAGAACTCTTTGCGCATGTGTAGTAAACAACAGTGCCAGCATTTATATGCTACTTGTGGACAGCCTTGCGAAACTACATACAGGTGAACTGCCATCAACACTTGGCCCATTAATTTTTTCTGGTACTGTACATCTGTTTGACAGTGGGCAACTGTAGAAAAAGTGATAGGATTCCTAGATGTGTTAGGGCTATTCCATCTCAAATCGACCGAAATATAGAGAAAATTGACCTTGCAATTTTTAAATACAATGAAACTTTTTCTGTCCGTAGACAATTGTGATACAATGCTTTGTGCAAAGTTTGAGGCATCAGAACTTAATAGTGTTTAAATTAATAATATTTAAATTTATCGTATTCTCATAAAATTAGCAACTTTAAACTGTTGTGGCTTCGAAAACCTATCACCCAATCATCAAAATCATGGTTTATTTTGATGCTGAGAAGTTAAAGTTTATATTGCCATGTAAACAGTTTTTCTTACATCTTTATGGAAATGGAGAAATTTAGATTTTTCTTCATTAAGACGCCTTTGGCCACGAAAAAAATATTTAAAAAATATATGGTTAGATTCCGCATTGAAATTGCAAGTAAACACATATTTTTTACTGGTGGTACGTTGATAAGAAAGTATTGAAAATATCATATAAAGAAAATAAATAGTACGCGCGTGAACTAACCAGCTGACTGAGACGGGAGGTATCAAAGGTTTTCATAAACACAGGAGTAAAATGACGCCCAACGCTCGCTTATCTTCAGCTCTCGGCCAGTGCGTGCGGTACTGCGCCGTTCTAGTCTAGGCGTGTGAAAAGAATCTATTTAATACCCTCGAAACTTATTGCCGAGCCACTAAGAAAACAGTGCCGAATCCATCTTAATAATGCAAGGTTTTTTCTCAATATTTTTTTACATTTTTACAAATGGCCAAAAAGCCTAAAAGCAAGTAAAATCAGATTATCTGTCTGTCTGTGTAAAATAAAAATAAGGATTACTTCTTATCATAACCTACCAAATGTCAGCTTCAAAATAAGCTCGCGTTCAATGTTCTGCAGTAAATTGTTCCAGAGTTCTGAGCACTGAAAGAGGCTTGTTTTTATAAAATACGCTAAATTTGTTGCTCAATAATACTAAAACCGTTTGACTTTCGATACTATATTTTTGAAAATGCACTCCCCTCAGCATCTTGTACAGGGACATCATTTTATTTTGACTTCAATTTTTATTGTACCTGAGTTGTTTAATGTACTTCAATCCCACCCCTTCTACTAATGAAGTTCAACCGTCCTCCACACAGATCCAAGACCGCATATACAGTCATAGTAGCCTTACGGTCATAGTGAACACTACGTTCCAAAAATATGTTCGCGTTTTCCAATGACGAAAGCGCTTTCAATATTGCATCATTTTCCATTTGCCTACGTCGCATCCCGGTTTCCCCCACCTGCTTCTATTCGCCTCTCTGTAAATTCTAGTGGCTGTCTTAGCTCTTTTCTGAGAACATTAATTTGTGTTAGAATTGGACTTCTACGTAATATTATACCCATACAATTGTTTAAAATAACTTAAATAAAAGGGCCTCGTTAAATAATTAACTGTCACGTGATTTCCTCTCTTGCTACGACGCTGCGACGTAACCACTTGGACGGACAGCAGATAGCATGTCTGAGTAATTTTATCTTTTCGGATCGGGCAGAAGTGAAGATTGAATTTACAGTACGTAAAGTCTCTTTTATAGAGCAGGTACAGAATTATTTCAACATGTGTTACTTATACGAAGTACGAACCTGGTAATTGGAATTACGTACAATAGTCTATAGTGCGATAATACGCACGAAGCCTGTATCGAAATGAAAGGCCACCATTTTAAAAAATGTGTTTAAATATCTATATTATGATTATTTTTCAATTTAACTTCATTCTCTATAGTGTACGCTAATGTGCTGTAGACAGTATAATATACACTGCATAATGAGTACGACCGCATGGATAGCTCAGTTCGTGAGTAAAAGCACTCATTGTTAATACTGTATTGTATTTAAATTAAACAAAAACCTAATGAAAATTATCAAACTCAAAATCGCGATATTTCCTACTTTACGTAAATGGAACTACTTTTCTTCCCTCCTATACCTAGTAAAGTGATTTGTTTGTATATTACGCCAGTATCATCGAACTCCAGTCGTGGAAGGGGGTACCAAGCGGTGTTTCCGGTACTTAATCGTTGATTCAAAGGTATAGTCAGGTTAATATTAGAAATGTAAGTAAAAATAAAATGATGTCCCTGTATAAGTAGGGAAAAAATTAGAGTATAAAAAATGCGAGGATTTTTACTGATCGATTTCATATGGAATAGCCCGTTAGAGCTAATTTGTCCCTGATAGACCCTCGAATCCATTTTGTAAAGAAGAATCGCCTGAATTCGCGAAGAGCCGATCTACGTTTACGTCTTGTATCCATTGGATTAACTGACTGAGAGAAAACGGCCCTTATTACATACTTAAGATTTTTCTTCCTTTTCCTTCTGATTCTTCACACCATTATCTTCTTTTTCACCGTATGTTTGAAATCATCATCATCATTACACCTATCATGTCATCGTCGTCATAGTCACCATCATAAGTATTTTCTAAGTCTTAATTTTGATTCTTCCATTGTCACACACATGAGCATTTTACTACTGTCATTGCCATTATTGTCTTTCGAAAGATTGAGCTTTGAAATGTTACTTCTGTGAGAATTTTTACTATTGCCACATTCATCATCAAAATCATCACCATTATATACTTTCAGAAGTTGAACACTGTTATTTTCCACTATCGCTCTTCTAGATAATAAATAAAAAATTCTCAGCAATTAACACATAATAATTTTATTTATCGCTGTGCGCAGAAACAAGTAACAATGTTTTACATAATATGGAGCAAAAAAATAATATGCTCACTGTAATCTGCAGTTGATTGGTAACAACGTGGCCAATTTGCGCTGAATATTAATTTATTTCGTTCATATTTGTGTTAATCAAGCATTTGCAACATGTTTATTGTTTAATTTACAACGTTGTCATTGAGAGTAATTGAACTATATATGAATGCTACTACATATAATGTGAATTTACAAAGGTATCAGATTAGATCTGTAGTGGATTGATCTGCACGTTATTAATAGTTATTCATGCATTTCGATATTTCCGCCGTATGTTCTTTTTTAATCCACACTCAATTGTAGTAACTAGATAATTGGACACGGTGTACATAACGAATAAGGCGTGCAGTTTTAATGATGTGTTGCAGCCGCGAGGCCACGGGATGGGATGCGAATTCCGCCTACAGTATGAAAGTTCATCCGTCATTAATGCAATGTTCTGTGTTGTCTCAATTGGAAACTCGATGACATGCTAACATCAAATATGAGACCCTTATGTATTCATATATGTAAAATTAGAAATCTCCAATACGATATTAATTCGAAATATGAAAAACTTCGATATACAGGGTGATTCATAAATACCTGTAAAAACTTTGTAATGTAGGTAGAGGTAAAAATAAAACCAAAATGTTCTATACAACTTTTCCCGCAAATCCTTACTTCAGAATTATTATGCATAGTGCCATATCTTCCCAGGCATCAGAAACATGGGCCAGTAAAGCCTTCGGCTGTGTCACGTTCGCATACATAGCGACTGCGGTAGATGTTTCTTATTCGTACACCCCACTACAGTTGATTCGGACCAGATAGGACTTTGTTTACTCTATGTAGGTATGTTTATTTGTATGGCACTGTTGCAGTTCCTACAGTCACCACGTCCCGTAGGTACACATTCATTTTGTCGTTAGTTTATTTCAGTAGGCTTCAGTTGTGTACGGTAAGACAGCTCGTGCAACACCAGTTGCTTGGCCAGCCAGATCACCAGACTTCTACCTTTAGGGTCGTCTGAAGGCGCTTGTTTATGCCACTCAAATTCTGAACGTAGCATAACTACAGCAGTGACATCAAAATAGCTATGAAACAGTTCGAAATGAGTTAAACGGGGTCTGTAAAATTCTAAGGTCAGTACATATCTACGTACAGTAAACGAAGTCTTATCAGGTCGAAATCAACTGTACGTAATAGGGGTGTACGGATAACAAACATCTACCGTAATCGCTATGTAGGCGAGCATTACACATCCGAAGGTTTTACTGGTCCGTGTTTTTGATACGTAGCAAGATAGGACATTTTGCATCATAACTCTGAAAGTAAGGATTTGCGAGAAAACTTGTATAGAACATTTTAGTTTCAGTTTTACCTCTACCTACATTACACCCACAAAGTTTTTACAGGTATTTATGAATCATCCTGTATATTATAAGTACTAGACAGTAATGCCATTTACCATGCTTATGAAAACAGCAACAAACAGGGGTAATATGAAATTAAATTAAATTATGGTTTATTTAACGACGCTCGCAACAGCAAAGTTTATATTAGTGTCGCCGGTGTGCCGTAATTTTGTCCCGCAGGAGTTCTTTTACATGACAGTAAATCTACTAACATGAGCCTGTCGCATTTAAATACACTTAAATGCCATCGACCTGGGCCGGGATCGAATGCGCAACCTTGAGCACAGAAGGCCAGCGCCACCTAGGCGGATGGGTAGTATGAAATAAACGACTTTTAACTTAATATATTTAATAATATTTTACATTGAAAGTGATTAGTTAAATCACAGATTCATGCATCGCATTAAAATCTGACCAACCTCAGTTTTCACACCATACACATGCGACTACATTCCGCTCAATTTTCAAGTTTCTTGGACTACATTAGCGCGAGCGCGCGTGTATATACAGGGTGATTCACGAGGATTTACCATCCTTTACGGAACTTATTTCTGAAGACATTTTGAGCAAAAAATGTCATATAAACATAGTTCCTATTCTCAATATTTTCAGAGTTACACTAATTTAAAGTTGTTTGTAAAATACGTTTTTTCTTTAGTTTGAAGGTAAAAGAATAATACAAATAGAGAATGAACCATTCAGAAGTATCATTTCTTTAATTAGCAAGTATTATGAAACTAAAAATTGCTGTGAACTCCTTAGTTGCTTCGTACAGACATCTTTTTCTATTTTTAATTAGAAAATTACATTATTCTTACGCACTTATCACAACAATTATTATAAAATCACATCACTTCCACCGACTTAATTATTTGTAATTCAATTTTGCATCCTAATTTACAGTCTGGGAGAGATTACGACACATTTTAAAAATGACTTCGTCCGCTTGAGTACACTTGGCCGCACGCTTGTGAACGGCACTCGTCGCTCTACGTAACTGCATACGGCTATCTTTGATTTCCGTAGCGCTCGCGCTGGCTGCCGACTGCACGCTGACCAAGATCACGCGTTCACAACAATGCGTTCCAATAACGAAACGTAACTCTGTAAATATTGAGAATAGGACCCATGTTTATATGACATTTTTTGCTCAGAATGTCTTCGGAAATAAGCTCCGTAAAGGACGGTAAATCCTCGTGACTCACTTTGTATATAAAGATGAAGTTGAATAAAATACAGTTGTCAAAAATACCAGGACAGACAGAAATAACAGAACTAAGGGGACTAAGGGGATTACAAGTAATTCTATTGTTCGATGAACAAATTATTTACCCAACTTCCGATCGGAAAGTTACAAATTTGGCTGTTAGCGGGCACGTTCCCACACGATGGTTGTGGAGACAAATCAATATCGGTGATTCGACAAACCAAAAGCTATTAACCTAAATGTAAACTGTTATTAAATATGAGTAGTTAAATTACATTAACTTAAATTAAGAGAGGAAGTCATGAATCTCTCTGCCCCTTTGTTCTAAACGGAGGAGTGTTTCTTTACCCTTTTAGAACAGGATTCTGCTACAGCACATGCAGCCGACTATTTTATGAATTAACTTTATTTACACTTTATTCGAGGGTAGAATTAAGAATAGAAGAGTGAGTTTCCCTTGATCTCCCGATCTAACATGCAGTACTGCTATCTCTGGGAGACTTAAAAGTATGAAGTGTATAAAATAGGGATAATATCGCCTCCATTTCTGTGGAGAGACTGCAATGAGAGATGCGTAATTTCTTAAGCAGATGCCACAAATATGTGTGTTAATAATACTCGTATAAGAACAATATAATATACCACATTTTAAATTTAATACAAGGAACTTACTATTGATAGAAATTTAACTACAAATTAACAAAGATTACGAGCACTTACAGAATTTCTTGCAAACCAGCCAGTTAAATGAACAAATATAGAAATCCTTTATGGAGTTACAGACAGCAGTAATCTAATTTCTCAGCAAAATTTGAGTCGAATTAGATAATGGCAGGAAAGCATACTTTCATAATGATCGCGTGTAAGAAATTCTTATGCCGTAACAGTACAGATAAATTTTATCGAGAAATCTTTGAGCTTGTGTCAAATTTCCACACAATATCGGAGACAAATATAAAATATAAGATAAAAATAACTTGTACACTAGATAACGTTAAACTTCTCTGAAATCAAGGCTCTGCAATGTCTAGACGGTATTATCACAGTCTAGTATATAGAGTCACGAAGCTCGAGTTTATGAGGGTACTAGGAACAATAGACTGTAGGTACTATTTCGCATTGTCTGTAATGAGGCGATAGTAGCGATCCTAGTGGTTAGCAACTACCTATGGATGCATATTTACTACGTATTGAGCTCCTTGACTGTATATACTACACTGTGGTATTATTCTCTGTACTATCCACTGAAGGTTTAGACTGGACCGCTGTTTGAGTACAGAATCGGTTATTTAACGACACTGTGTCAACAACTTCTAGGTTATTATTTAATGTCGATGGAAATAGTGATATAGAGATATTATTTGGCGAAATTATGCTGAGAATTCGTCTAAAATTATCTGACATTCATGCGAAAACTTCGGAAAAGACCGAACCACATAATCGGCCCCCCAGTTGGAATCGAACCCACAACCGAGAGCAGCTCCGGAACAGCAAGCAAATGCGTAATCGCCGAGCAACGTCGGTTACGATATTCATCAATGTTGACGTCATCACCACCGTCATCATTATCATTATTATCATTATCATTTCAGGGAGTTACATCTCATGGCCTGTTCTGGTCTGACTGAATTTTCAGAAGTTTGTTCAGAATTTTTTTGCGTTCCATCGATCTGTCTGCTGGTATTTTATTACTATATTCTATTGTCAGTCTCTGTTCGTTCGTCCTGCGTGGTCGAAATATTTTTACATGTGTTCCGATAATTTTTTATAACATCGTTCCTCTATTCTTCTAATATGACTTTATTTCTGATGTAATCCTGTAATGTAGGCTGTATTTACGCAATTTCACATAAATTTAACACTCGTACTGGTGTTCCGACTTCATGCATGTACCGGATATGATTTCACTAATAATAAGAAATGGGGAGACTTTAAATGTCACCGAAAAATGTCGTTTTTACTTAATTGTCGTAAATAATCCCTTTGTAACGAAATAGGTTTTGACTCTTTCACCAGTTCACATATTCCAGTATTAAAAAATTATGTCGTGTAACTCTTTATTTATATTTATATTTAAATTAATTTCAAGCCTTGACAATATTATATGTTCTACATTAGTAAAACAGATGCGTGCGAATGTGATAACAAACAATGGGAACTACAACTCATTTCAGTTCCTATTTTAGCCAGTCGACAGAGATTTAATCAACAGGTATGGTAGGAAGATTTAACTTTACATAGCAATCAGTGTTTTGAGTTCGAATATTTCTTTGTCATAGAGAGATCTTGCTTAATTTTTGTTCAAATAAAACTCTAACGTACCTCTTGACAAGTTATGGTTATCTTAAGTTGAGCTATAATAATAATAATAATAATAATAATAATAATAATAATAATAATAATAATAATAATAATAATATCATGTATATAAAATGCTGCAAATAAACAGAAGTATGGAATTTAAAATAGAGAATTTAGGAAGGAAACTGTCTGTGATATTCCATAGTTAAAACATTATTTATTATTCCTGTTCATTATGTGTTCGTATAAATCTTTCAACTCAACGAAAATCGGCTTGGTATACTGTATATAGTCACCTTACTAATGGCGTTGTCTAGAACAGAAACGAGAGAGAACAATAAAATTTCCTTATAGATCTGTCTCTGCTATATCATATCCCGCAAGTTTATTGTTTTAGTGTGTTATTTTATTTCCAAACCCAAAGCTTCTAGCAGAATATAGTCAAACCGGTCATAAGAAAGGATTTTCTTCCATATCATACGTGGTGGCAGTTACTTGAACTGTGCCGTTTGACATTCTTAACCTAGACTGTATTTATCGGGCTCTACCGTATCTCTACTAGCTGTCTCTCAAACGCCGTGGGTTCGATCTCCGACACACGCTGTGAGGTTTATGTCATGCCAGAAGACTATGAAGTAGAATTTCCCCGAAAAATTAGGTTCTTCTGTCTCGTTCTACCGTACCTCTTAATTTTTTCATGTCAATTAATTAAAACTTGTTTATTTATGTTAGATTATTCTTGAAATTGTAATATTGAGTTCTACTTTTAAAATATAATGATTATGATAATAACATTAATGGTAATAAAAATAACAATAACACTTACCTACTGGCTCTTAAGGAACCCGGAAGTTCATTGCCGCCCTCGCATAAGCCCGCCATCGGTCCCTATCCTGAGCAAGATTAATCCAGTCCCTAGCATCATAACCCACCTCCCTCAAATCCATTTTAATATTATCTTCCCATCTACATCTCGGCCTCCCCAAAGGTCTTTTTCCCTCCGGCCTCCCAAATAACACTCTATATGCATTTATGGATTCGCCTATACGTGCTACATGCCCTGACCATATCAAACGTCTGAATTTTATGTTCCTAATTATGTCAGGTGAAGTATACAATGCGTGCAGTTCTGTGTTGTGTAACTTTCTCCATTCTCCTGTAACTTCATCCCTCTTAGCCCCAAATATTTTCCTATGCACCTTATTCTCAAACACCCTTAACCTATGTTCCTCTCTCAAAGTGAGAGTCCAAGTTTCACAACCATAAAGAACAACCGGCAATATAACTGTTTTATAAATTCTAACTTTCACATTTCTTGACAGCAGACTAGATGACAAAAGCTTCTCAACCGAATAATAACAGGCATTTCCCATATTTATTCTGTGTTTAATTTCCTCCCGAGTATCATTTATATTTGTTACTGTTGCTCCCAGGTATTTAAATTTTTCCACCTCTTCAAAAGATAAATTTCCAAATTTTATATTTCCATTTCGTACAATATTCTGGTCACGAGAAATAATCTTATACTTAGTCCTTTCGGGATTTACTTCCAAACCTATCTCTTTACTTGCTTCAAGTAAAATTCCAATAATTCCAAAATAACAATAATAGCAATAATAATATTGAACGAGACCATAAAGTAAAAAATGAAACAATTAAGAGATCTAATGGATATAGACACTTGAATTATTTATTTTTACTTACAATAACAACAAGTAGTTAATATGGTACGGACATGTACAACGGATAGGGGAAGATCGTTGGCTACATAAATAATGGAATGGTGTTCCACACAACGAAGAAAGGAAAGCACCAAGACGAACTTGATTGGCTGACGTAATAAGAGTCATGAATGATAGGAATCTTCAGGATGGAGACTGGTAGGACAGTCAACTTTTGAAACTGTGAATCGAGAAACGACCTAGTCTTGTGTAAAATTCGCATTTAATAATAATAATAATAATAATAATAATAATAATAATAATAATAATAATAATAATCATCATAATCATAATAATATTAATATCATAATCATCATTTAGAAATATTAATGTTCCAATTTTTCTCAAACACTTGTTTTATACTGGGCCAATGTCTCCTGTTTCTTATGGTTCAAACTTCAGTAGGGCTATATAAAATAACGTGAATACTGCTATACTGACAAGTACAAGGAAAGCAGAAGATGCTCGTTGTTAACCCGTAAGTGGTGAGGTATTTTTCTAGTCACGTAACTGGTGAGGTGGGGATTGCATTTACCCCAACTTAGAGACTTGTATCGTAGCACTCAGATAATCAAACTGAATTTTTTATAATATATAACCAAGTACTTTAATTTGTTTTAACTAGGTTTTCTTCAAAATTAGGGAAGCAGGCAGCATAATAAGCAATGAAAAAAAAATATAACTCCGCACATCCACCTGGCGCAGGCTTCTTTTCTTACAATGGCTGGGGTACTCACAGCCACCACCTCACCAATTACGGGTTAATATTATTATACTATTATTATTATTATTTATTATTATTACTTTTAGTATTAATTATTATTATTAGCATTTAACTTACTTACAAATGGCTTTTAAGGAACCCGTAGGTTCATTGTCGCCCTCACATAAGCCCGCCATTGGTCCCTATCCTGAGTAAGGTTAATCCAGTCCCTATCATCATATCCCACATCCCTCAAATCCATGTTAATATTATCCTCCCATCTACGTCTCGGCGTCCCCAAAGGCCTTTTTCCCTCCGGCCTCCCAACCAACACTCTATATGCTTTTCCGAATTCGCCCATACGTGCTACATGCCGTGCCCATCTCAAACGTCTGGATTTAATTTTCCTAATTATTATGTCAGGTGAAGAATACAAAGTGTGCAGTTCTGCGTATTATTATTATTATTATTATTATTATTAATTGTATTTATTATTAATTGTCATTATTGAGTGTAATTAGTTACCACTGCCACCGATTATGTACCCATTTGCAGTGTGAATAAATACATAGCCTACATACTGTAAGTATGAAAAAATTCAGTTGATAGACTAATATAAATTTGCATTGTATTTACTATATTAAAATAATTAAATACACTTATATTACGAAAAGAATTCCTTGGACATAATTTAGATTTCAGTTAGAAACCTACAGTAGTTAAGTGATGATGACTGTGATTTGCAACAAACTATTGCAATAAATCACTTTTCGCTGTACCTAGGTATATCGGTTATTTGGCTTGTTATCAAACATATATCATTTCATCATGGAGATGTTATCTTACAATAAACTACATTTAAAATGAAGTGCATCTCCATTATAATAAAGAGCTGGACTTATATCGAATTATTCACTGGCTACATTACTCTTTCCTTTAGAACGAAGTCGATATATAAGGTTTTACGTGGCCAGACAAATGGATTCCACTTCCAGAGGTTTAACCGCTCCGGGGTGCTTCGTAATGTACACACACATATTTTTCTGTGCTCCTTCAGCCGCTATATCCTGGCTTAAAGATCTGAAAGAATTGTCCTTCCTTGAAATATATCTCATGAAAAACCCACGATACAAATGGTCATTCGATCTTGATTCTCTTTATATAGATGGGTAACTATTTCCACAGCTGGTGGAACATGGTTTTCATGGCAGAGCTCCGTTAGTGAGTAATTGCTATTGACATTTATGTCGGTAGTGAGAACAGAGCCATATAGAACGTTTTTGCGCTTATAGACTGAAATTACTTTCTTCTTGTTTCATTTTTTTTCCGATGTTCTATCTTGCTTCTTTCTTCTTTGTTCTCTATTCTAGTTCTCTTTTTGTTCTTTCTCACGTTCACATCCTAATAATTCTTTCTTTATTTTATCACTTCATTCTTTTTCTCTTTATGATTTCTTTCTTTCTTTCTTTCTTTCTTTCTTTCTTTCTTTCTTTCTTTCTTTCTTTCTTTCTTTCTTTCTTTAATTTCTACTGAGTTCCTTTTTTCTTTCACTTCGTAGTTTTTTCTATGGTTTTGTTTATTTTTTCATTGTCTTTCATTTATTTGTTTCTACTATTTTATTTCTTAACGTTAATATATTTTCTTCCTCCTCATTTTATTCTTTGTTTTCACCGTTCATTTTTCTTTCTTTCTTATTTGATGTTTCTTCCTTTCTTTAACACACAGTTATTCCACTTCTGAGAGGAAAGTGGATTTATATGTATGTGTAGCCTAAGTGTTAACCTGAGGGCCTACGTACAATAGGTATGTATCCTTCGATCTGTGTTTTTTCTGTGTTGCTTTTAGAGTCAGGTATTTAGATTCTTACTCAATGAATAGTAGGGAATTTCGCTAATTTGATTATCTTTTGTTGGTTTACAAACTAAGTAGAAATAGAATAGGCTAGATGTTCTGAATATAGAAAGATGATAATAATGATGGCGATATTGATAATAAAGTCGAAATTCATAATAAGTGATGGTGAATATGGTATAATGCTATTTGTGCATATCTGCTGTCTGTTGTTAAAATGTGAATAATCTTATTGAATTAAAGAACATCTTATAAAATAATAATATTAATAGTTATTATTATTTTATTATATATGTGTATATCCATGTTGAATCTTTCGTACACTACTTTTAACACTTGAAAATAAATAATTGATTAAATGGCGATCTTACTCATGTTAATTATGTAAGCATGTGTGGCTTACAGCTGTTTCGGTGTTGCTTGACACCATCCTCAGAGCTTACTAGATCTCGGCGCTATCTTTACTTCGCTGCCTGTTGTGTGGGTGCGTTCGTGTGATGAAGAGTTGTGTCAAATAGTGTGTGTGTTCTGAAATTGATCTGTGTATTGAGAATTTGATTAGTGTGTGTTTTGTGTGTCTGTATATTTCATATTGTTGTAGTGTTTTGAGCTTTTGGTTTTTGGGTAGTATGTGTAAGATTTCTATGTCTGTATTTATGTTATTGTATGTGTGGTTAGCATTAGTTATGTGTTCGGCATATGTAGATGTATTGTGTCCTCTGGTTATTGCTTTAATGTGTTCTTTGTATCGAGTTTGGAATGATCTGCCTGTCTGTCCAATGTAGAAACTGTCGCAACTATTGCCTGTCAGTTTGTATACGCCTGTGTGGTTGTATTTATTTGTTTGTGTCGTTTGTGTGTTGAGATGTCTTTGTAGTGTGTTTTCTGTTCTGTACATCACACTAACATACGAAAACAAAAACACACACAAGATCGCATCCTCATTCAGAAAACAGAAATACAACATAGCATACAGAACAGAAAACACACTACAAAGACGTCTCAACACACAAACAACACAAACAAATAAATACAACCACACAGGCGTATACAAACTCACATGCAATAGTTGCGACAGTTTCTACATTGGACAGACAGGCAGATCATTCCAAACTCGATACAAAGAACACATTAAAGCAATAACCAGAGGACACAATACATCTACATATCCCGAACACATAACTAATGCTTACCACACATACAATAACATAAATACAGACATGGAAATCTTACACATACAACCCAAAAACCAAAAACTCAACACACTAGAACAATATGAAATATACACACACTAAAACACATCCTAATCAAATTCTCAACACACAGATCAATTTCAGAACACACACACTATTTGACCCAACTCTTCATCACACGAACGCACCCACACAACAGGCAGCGAAGTAAAGATAGCGCCGAGATCTAGTAGGCTCTGAGGATGGTGTCAAGCAACACCGAAACAGCTGTAAGCCACACATGCTTACATAATTAACACGAGTAAGATCGCCATTTAATCAATTATTTTTGTGTGTATATATGTATATATAGGCTATAGACATATACAAAACCAACGATGCTTATAAAATGTCTTACAGAATTGTATCTCTAAATCGTGGTTGTAACTAAATGCAAAAGTCATGTGTTAATCTCCAAGAGATATCAAATTACCATTTATCAATCACAGACAATTATAAAATATAATGGCGGTGACGATAAATTGTCAATTACGAGTTAATTCCTTTCGGCAATTCCGTTCTGTAAAGAGTGAAGGAAAAATTTCCGGCAGTAGTATTAATAATAATAATAATAATAATAATAATAATAATAATAATAATAATATTAATATGAGGACATATGCAAGAACTTAAGATAGAACCCATTATGCAGTTCATCAGCAAATATCGACTTCAGTAGAAGGGTCATCTCGAACGAATGGATCGATGCAGAATTCCAAAAGCACTGTTTCATTACCACCCGCATGGAAAAAAATCTCTGTTCCGTCCGAAGAAGAGATGGACTGAATATTCTAGTTTGAGACCGTAACAGGCCACTTGGCCTAATACTTGTTAGGAAGACGACGACGTCGATACTAATAATAATAAAAATAATAATAATAATAATAATAATAATAATACTAATGGTAATGTAAACAAACATGGATAAGTTGCCAGAGATCAATTTTACTGCAATAAATTTTATTATTCACAGGATTTTCCACGGATCAAACTCCGAATTTTATGGTTATGAATTGTCTACAACTACAATAAAAGGAAGAAAGTTATGTGACATGATGGTAGATCGTAATGACTGAATTTTCGTTGGTAAAATTCTGCAGTGCTTGGGAAAAGTGACATAAGTCAGTTTCCACAGACCTTTTTTAATAATTTATTGACAACCTACAGACCATCTGCTCGCTTGGAAAAAATACATAAGTATTTCTCCCATTACAATAATTCGTACAGAAAAAAATCAAATCGACATAAACCAGTGTAAGTTGTCAATAAATTATCAAAAATAGTTTGTGGAAACTGACTTATGTCACTTTTCCCAAGCACTGCAGAATTAAAGTACGAAGCCACTCCAAATTAATTAATTAATTAAGTCAAAAGAATAGCCTATAATAAATACCGCTTTGTCGTTGAAGTATGCAATGTCATGTAACTATGATGAATAATGTTGCTATAGTAATAAGGACAAGAAGCTCACTTGTTTGTAACCAAAATTCTCGTTATGCGCTATCTTCTGTTCTGATCTCGGTATTACAGTCAAAGTCAACAGATTGCCTGAGGCATTAAGATGGGGTACATCATCTACATAGCTCAAACAAGTGGATTAAAATTGAAAGATGACATAGAAGAGAAGTGGGATGCCTGTAATCTGTGTGGATAGCCCCCAGGCTGCGTTATGATCAATCATCCTTCTGCATGATTGATTGAAATGTTAAGACAATATCATACAGACTAAGTGACTTCATTTGTGAATGTCATGCTACACTGCTCAGAAACCGAAGAATATATTCCGCTACGGAGAGGGATGTCAACATACGAGATTTAAAGTCTTGCAGCAATGAGATAGTGGCCGACATTGAAATTAATCAATTTTGCCTGGGTAACATCATGTTATACATGTTAGTAAGCCATACAAGAAATAAGGAAATATTCAGTTTACGAAGATCCAGCCTCATTAAGATCTATACCAATTGACAAATGTACAAGCCGAATGATTTTGACCTGCCACCGGCTACTTTTTCTTTACTTGCTTATTTTTTTAGTTGGTTATTTAACGACACTGTATAAACTATTAGGTTATTTAGCGTCGATGGAATTGGTGACATCGAGATGGTATTTAGTGAAATGACGACGAGGTTTCGCCAAACATTACCTGACATTCGTCTTACGGTTGGGGAAAACGTCTGAGAGAACACAGTCAGGTATTCACCCCAAGCGGTAACCGAACCCACGCCTGATCGCAATTCGGATCGGCAGGCAAGCGCGCTACCGTCTGAGCTATTAGAGTGACTCCACAGGCTATTTAAAACAGAGATACGTAGATATATAGTGAAGCAAAAATTGTCTATTATGATGTCAGTGTGAGGGGACATATTCATCTACAATAATATCAATAGGCATACATTAATAAAAGCGATGATTTTAACCCTTTGCAGCATAGTGGTTATTCAGAAGAACCACCATTTTCTTTCTGTCTAAATTTTATGGGACAGATATACCACCAAGAAACCACCTCTTGAGTATACACAGAGGTGTATATGTTTTGAAATTGTGTGCCAATTTAAAATGTTGAAAAAAAATATCAAAGCATTGTTACGATCCATGAAATGAAAAACATAATAAATTAATTTGTGCTGCAAAGGGTTAAAATTTAAATATAGGCCTATTTCTATTACATTGCATCTATATGATAAATGTTGATGTCATACAACGCTATGTGTGTATCCAATGCCTACCCATTTCACTTGCGTGATTCAGGTTTCGCATATTGCAGATAGATGGCAGAACTGTGACTCATTTTTCAAGTTGCACGCCACTTCTGCGAACCACGCTGTGCATGATGTGTATCTGTCGAGAGTAATAGAGTGAGTGTATGTATAAGTGTTGTGTAATTAATGGGTGAGGATGATGATGATGATGATGATGATGAGCAAGAAGGGGAATCCTGATGCCGGCACGTAGCTTACTCCTGTCGAATAGCACCAAGGGGGCCGACAGGCTTATCGTCCCCGTCCGACGGACGAATCACTATCTACAGTGACATATCGTCGTTGTTCCGGCAATAACGCATATGTGACATATTTATCGATTTTCAGATTTTTGCTCTATTAAATAACTTAAATGATGATACAGCAAATAATAAAATTTCGTATATGTAATTATATTTCTTTCTTTCGAAAATTTAAGAATTCACAGTCTCCTATGTACTACTGCCATAGAAGGAATAAATGTGATTTTCTTCCTACCGAACAATTTTATATTTTGCACATAGAAGTTATTGCAGGAACAACGACGATATGCCTTCTCTTCATATGCACACATGTCCGGAATTATGTATTTCCAAATAGTTTTCCTCTGACGTAGTTTTTTCAGTCTCCCACAAATTTACTTTTCCTCACTTACGTTCTTTAAAAAATCTATTCAATTATGTATAATATGTGAATATGTCGTTTGTGCTGAACGTTATGGGGTAAAACAGACCTAAGCGCTACTCAGCACTGGATTTACTTTTCTCCAGCATAATTCTGAATGTGATAGAAGGGGGAAAACTTATTTCTTTAGTAAATATAACCTCATTGTAACTTACAATAACAACTGTGTGTATAATTTCATTATTGCGTCATTAAAGAAGGCAATATTCAGACTTTAAAGTTAATTTCGTCAGTACTCAGTGCAATCAATACTATTTAACTCATAAAGTTATTATGGTAGTACGTAATAATCGTCAACAATAATTAGGAATTCCAAACTGCACCAGTTACTAAGTTTGCTTCTTGGATTCAAGTTTTGTTTCACGTCTTCCTTTACGGTTTAGACTTGTAGCCTGTTCCAGCTTCATCGATCGAGCGTTTTCTCTGTCTTTCAACGTTTCGTTTTCCAGAAGGTTTATAATTGAACACTTTCTTTTGTAATATGTTCATGTGACATGCTGCTTACATGACAAATCCATCGGGATTTCTATTTTTGAACTCTTCGGACTGCGACTCTCTTATTTTAGTTTGGCCCGTCTTTCTTGATTTCTTATCATATCTCTTCTAGTACAATATTTTACTGTCGCTCGATGCTTCTATTCTGATAACTCTATTTCGACGAGTGAATTTTTCGTTGTTATATACTAATTGTGGCAGAACTTTTACATTATGAAATCTTAGATGGATTTATTTTCTAGTTATTTTACTGTAAAACCGGCTCAAAATTTATATCCAATTTTTAATTCCATCATGTTTACAGTATGTTTAATCACAGTGAAGACATTTGAATTGTGATAGACAAGATCTTATGAAACAACATTCGATCATATATGATCTTGTCACTTATAAACCATTATTTATGTTTTTAAAGTGCACATTTCAAGCGACACCTAGTAGTGATATTATCTCATTTTTTTGTTATATGGTTACGTCTTCGACAATCCTACCCTATTGCTGTATATCGTGAATCCCAACCCCATATGGTAGCTATTAGTTTACTCCATTTTCTGTTTTCCCTTTCAAAATTCTCTACCGTTCCTTCATATGGAATGGCCATTCGGTTACAGGTCATTTTTTTTTTTCGAAACCACCTTTCCGAATGTCAATTTTTCCGAATGAACATTTTTCCGAATTCCTCATTTCCGAATGACCATTTTTCATAAGACCTCTTTTCCGAAATCAAGAATATTACTTACTTACTTACAAATGGCTTTTAAGGCACCCGAAGGTTCATTGCCGCCCTCACATAAGCCCGCCATCGGTCCCTACCCTGTGCGAGAGTAATCCAGTCTCATCATATCCCACCTCCCTCAAATCCATTTTAATATTATCCTCCCATCTACGACTCGGCCTCCCCAAAGGTCTTTTTCCACTCCGTTCTCCCAACTAACACTCCATATGCATTTCTGGATTCGCCCATACGTGCTACATGCCCTGCCCATCTCAAACGTCTGGATTTAATGTTCCTAATTATGTCAAGTGAAGAATACAATGCGTGCAGCTCTGCGTTGTGTGACTTTCTCCATTCTCCTGTAACTTCATCCCTCTTAGTCCCAAATATTTTCCTAAGAACCTTATTCTCAAACACCCTTAATCTCAGTTCCTCTCTCAAAATGAAAGTCCAAGTTTCACAACCATAAAGAACAACCGGTAATATAATTGTTTTATAAATTCTAACTTTCAGATTTTTTGACAGCAGACTAGATGACAAATCTTCTCAATCGAGTAATAACAGACATTTCTTATATTTATTCTGCGTTTACTTTCCTCCCGAGTGTCATTCATATTTGTTACTGTTGTTCCAAGATATTTGAATTTTTCCACCTCTTCGAAGGATAAATCTCAAATTTTTATGTTTCTATTTCGTACAATATTCTGGTCACGAGTCATAATCAATACTTTGTCTTTTCGGGATTTACTTCCAAACCTATCGCTTTACTTGCTTCAAGTAAAATTTCCGTGTTTTCCCCAATCGTTTGTGGATTTTCTCTAACATATTCACGTCATCCGCATAGACAAGAAGCTGATGTAACCCGTTCAATTCCAAACCATGTCTGTTATTCTACGCGAAATAATTATTAAAGTTAAGAGTTCATTAAATTTATTGTGATTTTACACTTAAAATTGAATGTATTACAAGTCACGGCCGGTATTTCGTACCTTTTCAGAAGCTAAAATTGTACCCAATAAAATTCTTCTTAAGTATTGAAGAGTGCGGTTTTCTTCCTTGTATGTTTCGTATTCCAGTGTTATTGCCCTGATTCTGTTTTGTACTGCTATCGGGAATTTCTTCAACTTCGTCTGAGGATGAGGGATTTCTCGATTGCTATATCCTTCTTACTTTTCTGAAAGATATTTTTAAATTTTCACTTTCAGACATTAAACAAAGGACACTTGAAGGCACTTGATGCAATTCGTCCCTTAAAATCTCCCTGAACGAAACTCTGGGTGATTCAGTGTGGTTCGTTTCAAGTTACTTTTCACCAACTCTGGTTCCTCTCTATTCGGAGTATGATAGTGGAGCGACACTTTTAGAATGACTATTTCTGCAACATTTCTGTCTGTTATCGTTCTTTCTGAACACTCCTTTTGTCTCAGTCTTACACATTCCCAATATATAATTCCACCAGGACCATTTTTATCTTTGTAATATATATAATCATTCATTAATAATTTCATGCAGCTGGCTACAGACTGGAAGGTCCGGGGTTCGATTCCAAGTGGTGACAGGATTTTTTCTCGTTGCCAAACTTTCTGAACGGCCCCGAGGTTCACTCAGCCTCCTATAAAATTGAGTACCGGGTCTTTCCCGGGGGTAAAAGGCGGTCAGAGCGTGGTGCCGACCACACCACCTCATTCTAGTGTCGAGGTCATGGAAAGCATGGAGCTCTACCTCCATGCCCCCCAAGTGGCTTCATGGCGTATGACGTGGATACCTTTTTACATTTTATTAATAATTTCATACCCCTTTTACCTGAAGTAATAATTTGTAACGTGTTAATTTCAAGACTTGTTAATTTGAAGATACAGTAAAACCTTGCTCAAACGTACCCTCTATAAAGAGGAAACCTGTACAACCGAATAATAAATTTGGGAACGGAATGATTTCCTATGTAAAATAATACTTTAAAACGGAAAACTGCCTAACGCGAAAACGGAATCATTTTTGGGTACCATTTAGGTAAAAACAAACGTGACTAAAACGGATAATTTTAAGCGTAACTGTTGCTAAATTCTATCAAACCATTTCTAATTTTGCGATAATACTGTATGAAGCATAACATAATTTTTTCTTTGACTGTACATGCAATAATATGGAAGACTTTCGCTATTCTTTGTCAGGCGTTGGGGGTGAAACTTATCTAACCATGTCACTAGTCTATGCTTATTGTCAAGACTCCGGCAGGTTATTGACCTGTACCGTTACTTCTTCCAGCCCTCTTGCATTTTCTTTCATTTATTCTCAGTTTGTGCTAACAAGACAATACAGTGAAAAAGGACAGTGCGAGTAGAATAAAACTGTGAATAATTGTAGTGTAGTGTCAATTTAGTTTCACATTTCCGTTTATTTAAGCTGAGTTTTGTGTTAATATGCCAATATAGTGTTAAATTACAGTGCGAATAAAGTAACACTGTGCGATTTAAAAAAAAAACCTATATGACCAGTTCTATCATGGAAGAGTGGCTTCAAAATTTTAGTGGAGCAATGAAACGTCAAGGTCGTAAGGTCATACAGTTTCCAGACAATGCTACCTGCCAACCAGGGATTGATTTGTCTAACGTGAAGTTAATCTATTTTCCATCAAACACAACTTCAGTCACGCAACCGATGGATCAGGGCGAAATTTACACTCTGAATTGGTGCAGGACGAGAAGGAAACCCTACAACGTTCCCTTCAAAAAAAGTCGCGGCATTGCACTTTAAAAGAAATGTGGGGCCAAGAAACTAGGACGCAGAGAGAGGGAGAGAGACAGGCTGCAATTACGTAAGTTAATTATGAAAATAAAATTCACTTTGCATGCACTGTAGTAACTTTTATTTCAAATTATTTCTTCATTTCTTCCTACAGTGAGCATTTCGCAGTAGTCTATTCATAGTTTTGCCAAAACTCAACTCTTTGCAAAACGAAAACCAGTGGAAACGGAAAAAAATTCTGGAACGATCGCGTTTCGTTTTAGGGAGGTTTTACTGTATTAATAAACACTAATAATTTTGTATGGTTACTACGGAAACCATGTTAATAATATATTGAATTATCAATTTCAGTAAACAGTGAACGCTTAAAGGAAATGATCAATTGCAGAAATTACCAATCGGAATAACGGCCTGTAACCTGCATAGCGAATAATAACTTCGAACAACTTAAAAGAGTAGGCGTATGACCAATAGCATTGAAATGTCAACTATATATCGAAGAAATGACTATCTCTTATTTTACTTTACTATATACTCAGAATACATCCTTTACTTCGATTTTAAAGAAAAAAAAATGGCAGATATATTAAGAGTAGATTTCGTATTTAAGTTTTAATCACATTTAAAAACGATATTGTGAGTGTATCTCTGACATTTCAATCGAACTTTTGTTATAAAATTATTAGGACTTCATATTTTAATTGAACTTAACATTTACAAATACTAGTAATAATGACAATAAATGTACGCTAATAAGCACTGAACTTTACACCGAAATAACAAGGAAATACCGCAGATATTGAGTAGTGTTATCTTGAAAATTTTCCGACATGTTGATTCGAACAAAATGAAAAGGAGGTAAAAACGTTTACCAACATATTTGCTGAATTCTGCACAGAAGAAATATCAGTGAAATTGGAGGTTAAAATATGGTTGGAACGCATAGAATTTGGTGTACGAAGTGTTTGTGATTTTTCCTATGAATAAGTATTCTGACAAGGCAATAAATGGTACGAACTTGACGCAGAGTTGTTGGAGTTTGTTATTATGTCGAAACAATATACTGTCATAATCAATATAGTGACGCAGTAACAAGTGACAATCTCTAGGGACTCCATTATTCAACTTGAAGAAGCAGATACACATGGACCGGATTCTGCCAGGTTTGAATAAATAGGTCTACACTGCGGTAACGAAACATAACAGAATTCTGTATTTCAGCAATTTCTTAAGAATTAAGTAATCTATGACGATATGAAATGCCTGAAAACCAAATGCATGGTAATTCCCAAGATACAATTCAGACATAGAATAGAAATATAGGATTCAATTAACCAAACTCAATATAAATGAATCGGTCACTGTTAAAAGACATTATGCTAGTTCTTGACGAAATGAACATTGTTAATGGATTTCTTCTTAAGTTTTTTTTTTCTGTATTTAATAATGGATGAAAGAAACCAAGGTAGTTTAATGTTATCATGGTGAGTGATGCGTAA
This sequence comes from Periplaneta americana, assembly GCF_040183065.1. Taxonomy (NCBI): domain Eukaryota; kingdom Metazoa; phylum Arthropoda; class Insecta; order Blattodea; family Blattidae; genus Periplaneta; species Periplaneta americana. The sequence continues at coordinate 157,986,635 of NC_091117.1, forward strand.
AGATAACAGAAACAAATCTTTGAAGTTATTAAGTTAGTAGAACAGTTTTCTTCTATTAAAATGCTGAAATATTGACCTAGTATCTTTTAACAATGACTGTGTAGAGAATATTTGGATCCAAAAATTACTGAATGTTATAACGTTACTATATAATTTTGCTAGTGAACGTAGCTAAGTATATTTCAAATATGTATGACAAATTTTAGCCATGTAGATTAACCAGTTTTCAAAAGAAAGGTGCATGAATTTAACAATTGTTTTGTTTTAATTTTTTAAACTCAATTATTGCAATTAATATAAGAAAATAACCACCTATATAATCCTAAAAGCATGTAGAGTAACATGTAAAAACTTGAAAACAACATCTTTTATATTTAAGAGTTTGGTATTTCCGAGCTTAGGGTATTTCAGTGTCTCTACTGAAAAATAAAAAATGAAATGACTAATGGTTTGCAGGGTTTCTGAGAACTTCTGGCCCTTACAAAGTAATCTTCTCACTGTATTGTCACAATGGAATTCCAAATCTCCAACTCTTTTTTCTGTACAATTTAAAAATTTTCCAGTTTTAAGTTGTTGACGGTTTTGTCGTCGATGATGCAGTTTGCATTCAAGCATAAGAATATCCAGCATTACTTAATTTACATTAAGACAAGCTTCGCAATAACTAATTGGAGACTCATGAGATTGAAGAGTGTATCACTCATTGATTCCCTTGAAATTATTGAAGACGTTCAAAAATCTTTACGGTCTGTCTATGTCGATGTGGGTACACCAGCTAAAGACGAACTGGACAAAATCATGAATGGAAATCCCGATTATGTGTTCAGTAAAAATCTAATTTTTAATAAAAATGTTAAAGATACAGAAATTGACCTCACTTTGTCTCAAATTGCATCATTTAAATTTGCACTTGTCACTTCTTTTGTCGTAGAATGGTCATGTTCTGTGTAAAAAAATTATTTTCACTGATAAACGCTGAAAATTTGGAAAGACTGTTTGTAGTCTAGTACATTCTACCATTCTAAAAGAAAATGAAAGTTTCAGTCTTGATTGTGCGTATTTTTAGTGTTTTCCCTTCCTTGTGCATATCAGATTATTTGATAGTGCATGAATGCCTATGTTGTACGGTTTGGCAAGGCATGGAAATCCTTTCCCTACGTAATTATAGTCATGTAGATGGTTATCATGATATTTGATCAGCCGTGTGATAGTATTGCGAGTCATCACTTGCATGTCACACAGTGATAGTACGTCAGTACTTCCCGTCCTTTGTCTTACCATGAATTCTATGCTATTAACAGGTCGAGATAGATCTCCCACATAATATGTTCAGTACGAAGTGACAGGAAATGCCTTGTAGAGAGCTGAATGTATACTTGGAAGGATGATTTGGTATTGCTCTTCTCGAGTAGTCTAAGATTTCTCTATTTACTATACCATTACCTACTTTTAATTGTGATTATAAGGTTTATGTCTATTTTAAAATGTTTTCTTCTTTAGGAGGGAAGTTAGAACTGGTTTCCGGTAAAATTTCATCTTTTCTGTTCAAGTAAACCATTTTTAAATAATCAACTCTGAATTTTCGAGAATGCATTACTTAATTGCACTCTACGAAATAATAAAGTATTAGAAAACCTACACATTATTTTATAGGTCTAATGGAATGAAATGAAATGTCTTTTCCAACTTGTGAGATTGCCATATAACAAAATAATGGAAATAAAATTAAAATAGAATAATACATCATAAGAAATTTTGTAATATAGTGAACAATATAAAATTTCTCGTAGAATCGTTTCTACTGTTGTTTGTGCTCAACTAGAATGACATCGATGTAAGCGCAGATAATGATTTCCCATCATTGTGCTCAACACGTATCTATCCGGAGAAAGTTATTTGGAACAGGGCCATATATCAAGCAGGTTCTGAGGGGTGTAGGAGTCGGGGCAGTAAAGGAGGAGTTCGCCAAACCCGCCTATTTCTTCTGCCTCTAGTATAATACACGCAATAGCTACTACCGCTGCATCTCACAGCATCCCTATCACAGTCGTCGAGCCAAGGGAGAGAAGCAACACCGCCAAGACTAAATTTCCGAGCCTGCTGGTGTTGGAAGTTCCGTAACCCCCTTGGTAGTAGTAAGTTGGAAAAAAACCTTGGTAGCAGAAGGGGGTTAATTTCATTTCCTTATGAACTGAACCAGCTTCTTCAAATTTCTTGGTAATAGAGGATGATCCAAAGTGTTCTTAATCCGGTAGTGAAGTTTCTATCACATTCATATTAACATTGCAATCCTACTTTGAAGTTTTAAAACAACTTTCTAAAGCTTGTAAAATGTGTGTAATAAGCCAAACTGCTAATAAATTTCTGTTTAGATTTCAAAGCTCAATTATTACGCCATAAGACCAGAAGCATTTGTTTTAGCACGTAATAATTAAATGAAGTTCTTCACACATTCCATAGCTGCTTAAGTTATTCTTCATTGTTGAGTTTGTTTAGAAATTATATTAATTTTAACTATGCTACTTACTTTACAATAACACTGCATACTAGACACCGGCAAATCAGACAAGACTCACGCCCGTAACTGCTTGCCATCAGGCTTGGGTTCCGGTGACACTACAAAGCAAGTTAACTTTTAAGACTGAACCCATTCACCCCGGGTTTTACAAGTTCAGTCCAGGAATTGGTATTAGAAAGGTAGCTCAGGACGTGGAATAAAGATGATATCGTAGGATGTAAATTGATAGCTTCAAATAGCTACTTCTTTAATGATGGTAGTTGGTATTTCAAAGCGTTACAGGAAGAAAGGGGACGAGTTCCTCTTGCATCAATAAAAATACCAATAACTTCTGTATCGTTAAGATGGTACACAATTTTAACAGATACACTTGAACTATTAATAAATCTACACAAAATTAGTACATTAAAAAAAAAGAAAGTAGTGAAATGTGATACTAGTAAGTGTCGAATTGTGTAAATATATGGAGGTCATTGGATTGCCGAGGGAAGAATAGACAGCAAAATAAAAACCAAAGTGACTTTGTAATGAAATTAGGCACTGAAAGAACTGAATACACTATAAAACCTGCAATGTATATTAAACTCAGTAATTTATGTGACTAGCAGAGAGAGTCTCAAGAAGTTATTTTAAATTAGGAAATGTCTCAATCACAGCTAATTTTTTTAGTTATTTTGAAAATTCCAATAGGTCAAGTAATAAATTAAAAAATAGTGGTATTTAGTCATATGACTTATCTTTAATGTAAATTATGCAATTATAAATTTACATTGTATTTTATACTTATTTTCTACTTATATATTTCCGTTTACAATTACAATGGATATGTTCTTCCTTATCTATGATTTCATTATATTCTTATGACTTATAATGTCGCTAGATGTTTGATTTATAAGTGCTTATTAGAATTTTAAAACACACGAGCCTTCTACATTGTCACCATATACACAATAAATACAGTTCCTCCCATTCTTCCTTAAACACACGTTTCCGAACAGACGTTGAAGGTTCTAAGAAAGAAGCAATCTAAATTTAATCGGGTAACCCGCCACTGATAGATGCTTGTGTACTGGAGTTGTAGGGGAGTTGGACGTATGGGATGGGTGAAGCAAAGACAGTTTACTGCGCTGCCCTGCGACGTCACTATTGCTAGTAATCACGATGACATTTTTGCCGATCCCTGCTCTAGTGATTAGATTAACTTTGCATCATGAATGATATGTCAGTAACATATATAAAGAGAATTAAAAGTTCAAAATATATGTGGAAGTTCAGTAAGATCTGTCAACACTATGTGTAAAACAGGAAACACCTATTTATTTCATTATTTCAGCATCAATCCTATCCGTACGAACTGTATGTTTTAAGCTCGGCAATACTTGGTAGCCTATAATGCGAAATTAAAAATTCTGTCTACGGCATACGCTTTCAGGTGGTTCCCCACGTACTTAAGCTTCTCTTTGGGGCTTTGTTCTGTGAATTGTCTATTAAAAGGTGCTTAATGTAGTTCTGCTTGTGTGACGCACCCATCAGAGCCGAGATGTTAATTATCCCGCATTCCTTATTCTATAATGGAAGTGAGCAAAGCCACAGCGTCTGTTCAAATGTCTTCCTTCCCTTCCTAGGCGCATTATGAATCAAGTGTTATATATCTCTGAATTTTGGTGCGGGATATGATTATTAGGTATTATACGACTCCATTGTGTTTGGTTCCATTCCCTTTGCTTAATATGATCCTCGACTACCCGACAGTATAGTAAGAGCAAGTATTTCAACATTTCTTAGGCTATGTGATTATGTAAGATGTCTACAGGTAGCTGAGACACTGGTAGTCGAACGGTATGGAATGTCGGCTTTCAATCTAGTGAATCGCCTTCAAATTTCGGAGTGAGTGATTTTTGTGATAAAAGGGACTTAGGAGAGAATATTTTCATATTTATCATGTTACAATCGTACAGTTTCTAAAAAATATTAATATTGGAGTATTAACGAGAAATGTGGCACTGAATTTCCTCAAGATTACAACGCTTCAAAATCTCGATGGTGGACGTTCCGCGGAGCAAATGACTGTGAGAGGTCGGGAGTGGCAAGAAACTTGAAAACAGATTGCTTGAGAGTTGATAACTACGAAACATGGCAAAATTACGATAATAATTAAGATAAATCGAAATTAAAAATGAGCGTGAAATCCTATTTATCAGATTTCAGGAAAGGACGTAGGCCTAATGGAAAATTTGAGAAAGCAAGTATATATGACAGCTGTGAATAGTTTGGGATGAAGATAAATGCAAATAATACGAAGACAATGGTCATAGGAAGAAAAATAAAGAAAGTAAACTTGCGAATTCTGAATGAGGCAGTAGAGCAAGTGGGCAGCTTCAAATATTTGGGGTGTACTACAGTGAGATCGGAAAGTCTCTCCGCAGCTGTATTAGTTCTAGTAACGCTAGAACACAACTTTGTAGAAAGTTGGCATTCCTCCACTCATTCCGGTTTGACAACATCACACCCCCAGTCCATCATCTGCTTAGCGGCCAGTGCTGCCATTTGAATTCTAAACCAAATACACTTGAATTCTCTGCCTAGTGAATTATCGGCTACACAAGCACTGCGGAGAGACTTCTCCATCGCACTGTGTAAGCAGTAATGAGTTGCTGCCAGGAAGTAAAAAAGACGATAGCAATGGCATAGGAAGCTTTAAATAGAAAAAGGAGCATCTTTTGCGGACCTCTGAAATAATAACTAAGAAGAGACTAGTGAAGTGCTTTGCATGGAGTGTGGCATCATATGGGATAGAAACATGGGCATTACGACGAAGTGTAGAGAAGCGAATGGAAGCATTTGAAATGTAGATATGGAGAAGAATGGAACGTTTGAAGTGGACAGACAGAATAAGAAATGAAGCTGTGTTGGAAAAAGTGGGAAAAGGAAGAATGATGTTGAAACTGATCAGGAAGAGGAACAGGAATTGGCTGGGTCACTGGCTGAGAAGAAACTGCCTACTGAAGGATGCACTGGAAGAAATGATGAACGGGAGAAGAGTTCGGGGTAGAAGAAGAAATCAGATGATAGACGACATTAATATATGGATCATATGAGGAGACAAAGAGGAAGGCAGAAAGATTGGAGAAAGCTGGGTTTGCAATGAAAGAAATGAAATGAATTATAAATTTAACTGCTGATGTTCGAAATTATCCTGATTATACATATTAACAATGTATCAAAATTAAATTAAATAACATTGAAAAAAAATAAAAATACATTCAAGAGATCTGTGTGATATTTTGTGTCAAAGTTTCGTAAGTTTTATGTCTTAATTGTGCTTTAAGGGAATTTCATTCTTAAAACTAATTTATATTACAAATGAAATGGAAGAAAAATATCTTTCTACAATCTTGAAACGTCACATAACGGATTTGCGTGTCACTTCGGTTGCTATGGGAACAGCTGTTTGAGGTGATTTGCATGCTTACTGAATTTGTATGCGAACATTCCTTTGTGCGGCGTTGCAGAGAGAGAGAGAGAGACGGAGATTCAGTCTCCATTGCTTCTGGTAAAGGTTTATCCGATTCAAGGGCCGATACCCGTTAACACATCCTAATCACATATCATTCAAAAACACGAGAGACTGTCAGAAGCATTTGCAACTCTGCGCCGCATGTGTTAACTTCACTCCGTTTATACTCAAATGAATCTCTTAACAGATTAACACATATCAATTAAATTTAGTACCATATATATTAAGATAGCTTCTTGAGAAGTACATATTTTCTTTTATGAATATGTTCTTCATCATCATCATAATCATCATCATCATCATCATCATCATCATCAGTAGTAGCGACAACATATCGTCATCAGCATTATGGTCACTAATACAAAAAACCTTGAAGGACTGAACCTTATCGTGACTTTGAAAAGTTTAAACTCGCTATATAAAGGAAGAAATTAGTGAGGAATTTTTCATTGCTGCCGAACCTTAAAATTAATAACATTTCAAGAGTTTAGCCTATCTTTGTCTTTGCTTTAGAAACAGCTCACTATGGTATTTCATTTACTGAGGTTCTCCTTAAATATTCCATCACTCATGGACTGAGCCTTTTATAATGACACAAACGGGTAGAATATTCTTTTAGTCTTTTTTTTAATCTAAAGGCAAATATAAATTAATTGTTCTGTAATATGTTTGATTCAATATTTTCTTTCCTTTATCTATACTAATAATAAATCTGTAGCCGAAATTTTTCTGGTAATTTTCGATTTTCCAAAAATAATTGGTCCTAACATATATAATTAACCGCCCTGAAACCGAAAATCGCTTTTTTGAAATTTTTGTTTGTCTGTCTGTCTGGATGTTTGTTACCTTTTCACGTGATAATGGCTGAACCGATTTATATGAAAATTGGAATATAAATTAAGTTCGTTGTAACTTGGAATTTAAGCTATATGGCATTCAAAATGTTTTATTTAAAAGGGGGGTTATAAAAGGGCTTGAACTAAATAAATCGAAATATCTCCCTTATTATTAATTTTCATGATAAATATTACATAACAAATGTTTCTTTAAAAATAATTTCCGATAGGGTAAACATTGGTAATTTCGTGGCAGTGGTTAGTTCGTGATACTTTTTCTTTGCTCTTTTGTGAACTAACCAATGGTATTACGAGATCCAAATTTCCGCTAAGGGATTGCATGTGTTGTCCAGTTTCCAGAAACATACAGCTAAGCTTTGTGTGACTATTGTAGCTGTTTCAGTGAGCTTTTATGCTTGGAGAGAGCAAGTTTGCGTCGACTTCTCAGGCGTACAAATTTAGTGGATGTTTGTAATTACATTACAGGCTTATTACTAAGCATATGATATTTGGTACAAAGCTTTATTGTATCTTCATGAAAGTTTAGGAAATGTTTTTGGAATTTTAGATACATCTGTAGTCGCCATATAGGCTTAGCTTTACTGATAGAAATCTTAGCTGTTTGAGGCGAAATTTTGTTGAGAACTAAGTGTTACAATTTTTAAAATAGTATAAAATGTATTACAATAGGAATTTTAGAAATCTGAAGACGAGATGTGATAACAAAAAAGAAAACGAAGACGCAATGGGTTCAGTGTAGCTTCTGTTTGATTTATTATCATGCTAAGTGTCAATGATAAGTGCTAGATGACTTACTTGCAAGAATTGTGACAGAAGATGGAACATGGTTCCACCATTTTGGACCGGAGACAGAGGCAGACAATGGAGTAGCATCATGCAAATTCACCAGAGAAATAGAAATTCAAAAGTACACCTTCGGCAGGAAACGTTATGGCTACTGTGTTTTTTTTATTCAGAAGGACTCTTGCTTGTGGACATCATGCCACACAGAACCACCATTAATTCTGACGGGTATGTTGCAACTCTCAAGAAACTTCAAGTTAGACTGAGTCGTGTTCGACGACATCGGGAGAAGCAGGATGTTCTGCTATTGCACGGCAACGCACAGCCATATGTCAGTCACAAGACCACAGACCAGATCAGCAAATTCGGATAGACAACACTGAAACATCAGCCTGACAGTCCTGAACTGGCACCGTGCGATTACCATCTCCTTGGTAAACTGAAGGATATCTTCGCGGAACGAGGTTAGAAGATGACACCCTTCTGCACGCTGCTAAAGAGTGACTTTTACCGTGCTGGTCTACAGGCCCTCGTTCCTAGGTTACGTAAGGCAGTTGAAAGGAACAGGGATTATGTGGTAAAGTGACATTTTGTTCCTTAAGGATGCATCTACATTCTGTGAAAATAATAAAGCTGTAGGATAAAAATATAATTTTTAAACAAACGTTATGCATTACTTTTGGAGTTACCCTAGTAATATAGGCTATAGTAAAGTCCGTAATAAAAGTGTTCACCCTTTCAGGGCAAAGAAGATCCCTTTTAAATTTCAATTTTTACTTTGATTTCATTCGTATTATGTGTTGATATGTATTTCTATGTTTTCTTGCTATGAATATTAGACGGAATTACTATGTTTGAAGTCTTGTAACAATAAATGAGAATTTCAATTGACTTTAATGAATTTTTCCACAACTCTTCTACCTCTCACGAAATTATCAATGCAATATCACGAAATTACCAAGATTATCACGAAATAACCAACCTTTCAGCTTAAGTTGTAAAAGTGGTTTTTGACACATATTCAAGACCGTATCCAATCTTTTATGTCTCCAGATTTGTATAGCAAGTTATCGTCTTTTAGATGAAAAAATCGGAATAAGGATATATTTACACATTTGCATTTTAAATTAGTTTTCATGAAATTATCACGAAATTACCTATGTTTACCCTACGTTTTATTCCATGCAAAATATTGATAGGACTGATATTTACTGAGATAAATGAGTTTCAAAATTACAATAACAACGCCATCTATGGCGGTGTAATGAAATAAAAAACAAAATAATGACTTCGTCTATAAAAGGCCTTGGACAACAACAATCGAAAGCTATGAAACATACGGTAGCTTACAGAGAATGTTTCTGTGTTTGTATGAAGTAATATCGGAAGCTAAATTAACCGATTTGTATAATTAATTATTAATTCACCATTGGAATGTGTAGTTTCTCTAGATGGACATAATGCTTTAATGTTATTACAGTAACTTCTGATTGAATCGAGGACAGGTAAGATTAAAATATCTTCTTATGCACAGAAAACTTGATAGGCATTCTTTTCCCGTATTTCCTAATATAATTTTTATGACCAAATGAGTGGTCTCTGGATCAAAATTATCGCATTTTAATTTTTAATACAATTTAAACAAAGTAATATAATAAACGATTTATCCTTCTATCAAACACGAATATTCCCTGGATCAAATGTTGTATTTTAATTATGTAATTACTTTACATTTATTTCTAACGGGTGCAGCGGAGCGCAAGAGTACGGCTAGTTTATAAATAAGTAAACAAACGAACAAATAAATAAATAATAAATACATTTAATGCTACCAAAAGAAATGTAAAAATAGAAAGATAAATTTCATAAAACAAATCGAATCCAATCTCATATCAAGAATTATTTCGATTTCTTGGACATTCACAAGTATTAACAGAGAATATTTCATAATTACTTTTTCTCTTATTTACAACAATTCATATCTCCACAAGTTGTAGACTTCCAGACCATAAACGAAGAGACGGCATAAGGCAACTTAATGTTGAAAAAAGATAATTACACAAAACAAACAAAACGCGAAACGAAGTGGAAAGTACACGTTGAAATAAAGATTTCAAGCCGAATCTTACCAGTTGTTACATTGTAAATTCAAAGAAGAAATAACACCATACATATCCCCAAAAATATACACATAAATTAATAAAAAAAAAAACTACTGTTTAAACATGGAACTTCGAAAATGTTTGTCTGAATATAACATTTTAAATCTAATATGTAAATTTGTTGTTTATAGTTGCATTTCATAACTGTGTACTGTTACGTAGGATTTCTGACCTAAACAATTATGTGAAGATACGAGATAATATTCAAAATAGAGAGAGAGATTCTGATCACGTAGTCGGCATGACACAAGAATAGAATAGGATATTTTATTTTCTCTGGCAGAGTTAAGGCCATAAGGCCTTTTTTTTCCACTCGACCAGCCTTAATAAATACAATAGTGACATACATATTTAAATTATGAATATTTAGAATATACTAAAGATTCTGCAGTAATATACTTCAGTTAAAATTTAACGACTAGTACATGTTTATTTAATTTTTGATAAAGCCTATACGAAAAAGTATTAACTTAATTTACGAGTTAATGTGATTCAATTCAGTCTATATGTAATATGTAAGACATTATAATTAAGTTGAGATAGTTAAATGATGAGAATTAATTTAATAGTAGTTTACTATAACTATGTTATAGGAAGCAAGATATAAATCTCAAACATATTGATATAATGAGAATAATATTAATGTAATGAGATTTTTCCATTAGAGGTTTTGTATTCTATTTAAAGAAATTAATGGTAATAATAAGAATGGATAGATGTTAGTTTCATTATAAGTAACAAATATTAATCAGTAATTAATATGTTAAGCAAGATTACGCTTAAAACTATACATGTCAATGAGGACACACTAGTCCGGTTAGGTCTTTGGAAGGGAAACAAACCGTCGCTTTCTCCCATTTATTTTGTGTTAACTGGAATGAATTTGAATGTAAGTAAAAAATAAATTAGAAGAACTAAATTAAGTAAATCAATTTCATGTTGAAGTTTGCCGATAAGCTATTAATGTTTGACTATAATTATGTGTGTATAAAACCGCCTTTGCTTATCATAAAATAAATAAATTTTCATTAACGTTTTCGATACTTGTGCATCATCTTCAGATGTGAAGTTAGATTAATATGATGAAAACCTTGCCTATTAGATGGAACTTAATGTGGTAATTTTCGGGTAATATAGTGTGGTTGCTTGGACTTAACTTAGGTTGATCTATGATATACATGCTATGTTAGGTTAAATCACTGCGAGTCATGTGATATGATCTAAAATATAAAATAACCGCTATTAGCAAGCCCATCACTTTAGTATCAGCCTAGCATCTAGCACGAGCAGACCAACACATGTCAAACCACACGCCAAGCTGTACTAAATTTATGGACCTGACAACTTCCATATTGTATCAGTAATATATCCATGATTTACATCAATTTTATCAGCTACAATTGGATGAAACATCTTAACAACACGCATTTTAACAAAATATAGACATGTTAGTGACAAAACGACACTGCGCTTTAGTTCAACGTCAAACATCAAGATCAACAGAAACTACCCTATTCAACGAACTTTAAATCGGCAAATACAGCCAACATATGTTCAAAGTGATTATAAACTTTTAAAGTGATTTTACAAAGTGTTCACATTTCAATGACTACGCTAATAGTGGTTACAATTCTTAAACAGTTTTATTTTTTATATATTTTAGATCATATCACATGACTTGCAGTGATTTAAATCGGCAAATACAGCCAACACATGTTCAAAGTGATTTAAACTTTTAAAGTGTTTATACAAAGTGTTCACATTTCAATAACTACGCTAATAGTGGTTACAATTCTTAAACAGTTTTATTTTATATTTTAGATCATATCACATGACTCGCAGTGATTTAACCTAACATAGCATGTATATCATAGATCAACCTAAGTTAAGTCCAAGCAACCACACTAATATGACCCGAAAATTACCACATTAAGTTCCATCTAATAGGCAAGGTTTTCATCATAAACCCATTACCGCCCACAGATACCATTTGGTATCAGCTTGCACTATAAGTGTAACATTGGCAGTACTGGCCCCTAGTATTTTAGGGGTTGAGTCTGAGGGTCTTATTTTCTTCAGCTTGAAGTAGCAGATGCACTCGTGTAGACATTCCACACGTGTGAGTTGTTAGTGAGCTGGGCCAGTCTCAAGAGTGTGGACGTGGTTGTGAGTAGTGAAAATCATGGACGTTCAATACGTGTAAGTACAATATCATCCTTTTAACCTTCATTATCTTTCTAACGAATATGTAATATGTATTAACAATGAGTCAAAGAAGTGACATGCAAATTTTAAATGTCAATAATATAAATAACATTTATGCAACAATGTCTTAAAAACCACGATACCATATGGTATCACTGGGCGTTTATAACATCGAGGCATGTATACGTGTATCATATTTTCTAAATGTTATGTTGTGCCTAATTAGACAGCATAACCGGAAATGATATACAATCTACAATCATAGACATAAATGTATGGTATATTTATATATAATTAAATTATTTACATACATATATTTATTTATTTACTCCTATTTATTTATTCCAGTGATGGATTGACACTACCTGAGTTATTAGATATAATAGAAGCAAATGATGACGTAGCAAATAAAACTGAGGATATATTTATTGTGCCACCAGACATCCATGTTGACACTGATGAAGATTCAGAAATTGAAGATGAGGGAGAAATGATATATAATCTAACAGGACGTCAGTTACGTGCTGCAGCTGAAATACGCTCAGCAAACAATGAACGAATTGGAGGAGATTATGAACCATCAGAAATGTCTTGTAGTGTCTCCTCACTATATGTACAACCTACACAGCAGCAGCTGCAACAACAACAACGACCTCAATAACATACATGTAATTTGATTCAACAAAGTTTAGCCGCTTCTAGTGTCTTCTTACCATCTTTGCAGTCTACAGAACAGCAGCAGCAGCTACAACAACAACAACAACGACCTGAACAAAAAGTGCCTGATTTGATTCAACAAAACGTGACTACTTCTAGTGTCTTCCCACCATCCATACAGCCTACACAGCAACAACAGCAGCAGCAACAACAACAACAACGTAAGCAACAAGCACCTGATTGGATTCAACAAAGAAAACCTAACCCAACTATGTATGACTGGATCGAAGGTGATTTGGAACATAGTAATTTTTCATTTCCTCCTGCTGACTATACACGCTTTTCAAATATGTCATGTGTTGACTTATTTGAAGAGTTCTTTGATGACGAGACACTAGAATATTTTGTCAAAGAGACCCAGCACTATGCACATTTTCTAACTGAAACAGATCCTCAAATTACCGTGTCAGAATTGCGGTGTTTCTTTGGTATTTTGATTCTATGTGGGTATAATACTTTACCTTCTAAAAGGATGTATTGGGAAACTCATGAAGTTGTAAAAAATACCATGGTCAGCAATTCAATGAGAAGAAATCGGTTTCTCCAGATACAGAGATTTTTACACTTTGCTGATAACACAGCACCGAATAGTGAAGATAAAGTGTGGAAAATTCGCCCACTTACGGACAGACTAAAGAAAAAATTCCTGGCTAATTTTGTACCTACTGAATCATTATCTTACGATGAATCAATGATTAGGTACTATGGACTCCACGGTTGCAAACAATTTATATGTAGCAAACCCATAAGGTTTGGGTATAAAGTGTAGTGTCTAAATACTAGTGATGGATATTTTGTTGATTTTGATTTGTATCAGGGCAAGAACGAGCGTGGTGACAGTGATTATGACAGTTTATTTGGCAAAGCTGCGTCTCCATTAGTGCTCATGCTGGATGAACTACCAACCCTTCACCATTTACATGGACAACTTGTTTACAGGAGTGAATTTATTCGCTTACCTGAAACATTTAGGATATGGTGCAGTTGGTACCGTAAGAGAGAACAGAGTACCAAAGTCATGTCCATTACCTGATAAGAAAGCTTTCACCAAGGAAATCAGGGGCAAGTTTCAGCATACCATTGAACACAACAATGGTATTATTTTTGTGAGATGGATGGATAATTCTATTGTTACAATTGCATCAAACAGCACTGGACTTGCCCCAATTGGAAATGTGAAAAGGTACTCGCTGAAAGACAAGAAGAATATTATGGTACTTCGCCCAGACTGTATTACGAAATATAATTCCAATATGGGAGGAACAGATATCATGGACCAAGGGAATGCGCAATACTGTATTGGTATTCGATCCAAAAAGTGGTATTGGCCCATTGTCACTTGGCTGTTAGATATGGCTGTAATGAACTCATGGTTTTTGTACAAGAAAATCCACAAGGGAACATCGCAGCTTGACTTCCGAAGAGAAATTGTCCAAATGTATCTAACGCGTTATGGTGTCCCACAGAAATCCCCTGGAAGAGTAAATCCTTCCCGACAAAATATATCAGATTTGAGATTTGATGGACTCCATCGTTTTGTTGCTCACTGCAATAGAAGAAGATGTGCTGGAGAAGGGTGTAAGTCCTTTGGTCGGACAATGTGTCAAAAATGCAATGTAGGCTTGTGTGTGACATGTTTCGCTAAATATCATACACCATGAACTGAATGAAGACCTTCAGACCTCATTATTGTAGCATAGGCTATGTTTGTATTTTTGTGTAATGACAGTACTGTAAGTGCCCAGTGATACCATATGGTATCAGCCAATATCTAATAGATTATATATATTTTTTTTTCAGAAATGTGGCATTTCCTTAATTCTTACACCCTTAACACCTTCATTTCATAAAAATAACAAAAAAATTCAATAACTTTTTTCTGGGCGCTAACGGGTTCACATCTGAAGATGATACAAAAGTATCGAAAACGGTAATGAAAATTTATTTATATTATGATAAGCAAAGGCGGTTTTGTACACATATAATTATAGTCAAATAAATGTAAGTAACCTAATCAGCAGATGTTTATTGCAAAATTGCATAAGTACTTTCATTTGCTGCTTGTTTTGTTGCAAATCTTGTCAATATCCTTCTGTAGAACGCATAAAGAAATTTGTCTCAGATATCAGCTGAATGGTAGGCCTACATCGGAGCCACAAGTGAATACTTGTAAATACCTAGGTATATTATTTAAGTAACAAACTGGGTTGGGAGGAACAAGTCACTTCACTAATACCACAAGGAAAGCATGGAAAACACTACATTTTCTTATACGTATTCTGAAGTAATCTAACCGGAGGTCAAAAGAATTAGTGTACAAAACCCCTGTTCGCCCAATTATGGAATATGGAGCAGTAAGATGGGATACGTACAGACAAAACCAAATCGATTCAATAGAAAAGATCAAACGCAAGGCAGCAAAATATGTCAAAATGGGAAAGGGACATGGTGAAGAGATAATAAAGGACTTAGAGTAGAAATTTCTCAAATCAAGGCGACGAAAAACCAGTCTGACCGCATTGTTTAAGGCACAAATGGGATACAAAGTATGGACCGATATCAATGCTAGATTAGTGACACCATCATACTGGGCTGATCATATTATGAAGTTTAAATGTAGAAAACAAAGAATGGACGTGGCAAAATTTTCCGCACAATAATAAACTGAACAGCTTACCTGCGGCAATCTTTCAGGGTGGTCGTCTCAAAATCAATACATTTAAGGAAAGGTTGAGAAGATTAGACTGAAAATGTAATTGTAGGTGCAGTGTAATTATGTAAGTTGTGTTATGTAATTAATTAAGTTGATATGTAATTAATTAAGGTGATATGTAATTACTTAAGGTGATATGTAATTACTTAAGTTGGTAATAGTTGGGTTTAATAGAAGTACTTAGGTTTACTTTTGCTTATTGTAGGCGTTATTATAGCATACTTTTTATTTATAATATCTAGGTTTATTGCATCTATTTATAGTTAAAAATAAATTTACGTTTATTTTATTTTTTATTGCTTTAATTATTGTAAATTTTATTAATATAATTATTGTAATGTTATTATTGTATATTATATATCATTGCCACCGGGTGTATATCCAATTATTGTAGTGTTAATACATACATACATACATACATACATACATACATACATACATACATACATACATACATACATACACCGTACTTTCACAGATTCAAGATTATTCCAACTCCAACGTGCCCTTGCAGACTAAAAGAAGAACAGACAGTCAACCATATAATATTAAGATGTGCCACACTGATAAAAGAAAGAAGAATTCTACGAGCTAATATAATACGCACAGGTCAAACCTAGCGTCCACCTTTTGATCAGTACACAACAACATACCTTAAAAGCTTCAGAAAATTTATAAAATCCATAGAATTTGGCAAAATGTAACAGTAATTGAAATTAGAAATAATATTAACAATGATGGTAACCTAAAATAGAAGTACAATTAGGCAACACTTGTATCAATAAGAATTTCAAGATCTCAATCAAAATTGTAAATATCTTGTTCTCATGTCATAAATTATGTAACTAATTATTGTAATACTTTATGTAAGGCATGTAGTATTACTCCAAAGTAATGGAGCATGCTGATATACAAAAAAATTCATACATACATACATGCATTACATTACATTACATTAAAGGTTCGCGAGTTAAATAGTGTCGAGGAGATATAAATATTCAATACGTTTTTTTATCAAAACTTCCGTGAATTCCTTATTGAAGATTTATGAAACGGATCAGAACCCTGTCTCAGAAAGACGTTTTTTCGGACAAAATTCACCGATCGTTTCATCGTTTTTTGTCAACGTTAAAAGTAAGTGTTGCTGCTTAGCTTCGCACGACAGAAATGGAATACATATATCGTTAGGAAAGCAAACACTGAAAAATACCTGAGTTACTCCATCTTGAGATTTTAAAATAGTTTATTATATAGAACATATGCGGAAACTAAGAGGAAGGCAGAAAATATGAAAGACTGGAAAATACTAGGCTTGCAGTGAAAGACCTGCCCTTGAGTAGAACACTACGAATGAATTTATTACCACAGTCTCGTATATACAGTCATGAAGCTCAATACGTAGGGAATATGCATCCATAGATAGTTGCTAACCACTAGGATCGCTACTATCGCCTCATTACAGAAATGCAAAGTAGTACCGGCACAGTATATTGTTCTACCCTCAACATCTCAAGCTTCGTGACTGTATATAATAAACTGTGTTATTACTGGGATATGAAAATGGAACATCATAAATGACTATTTATCATGGTAGTTATAATGTATTAATTTTAAACAATTTAATAAAAACAAAAGAGTCAAACCTTTAAAGGGGCAATAAGCTTGAAGAGGAGAGTAAAATAACGAATATGTAAGAACCATAAGATTATTTTCAGAAGATTACCGACTCGTATTAAGGAGATTATACATTAGAAATTGTTCATAGCTGTTGGTTAATGAGAAGTGTTCAATATTTAGAAGATTAATTCTGCTTTCTTCAATGCATTTTCTGCTAGGAAAGGACTGTACTAATAGCTAAAAATAAAAAAAGAAGAAATATTATATTAGCAGAAGAACGAGTATCATTGGTGGGTTCTAAGGTGGAATTATATGAATAAAAGGGACAAAGAAGGAAAATTAAGCGTAGTAGAAACACGGAGTGGGGGAAGAGAATTTACTGGAAGTTAATGTTAATGTATATTAACACTAAAATTCAGGGATAGTTGAATAGTTCAGAGCCATAATGGGCCAAGCGCCATTTATTAAAATTGGAGAAAGCAAGGGTTAAGGTTAAGTGAATACCATATTTTAATGAAGATTGGCATATCATTTAGTTTTAATGTGTATACTTTATATTACTTGCTAGGCCTATAATGTTTCCATTTGAATTATGGTTCAATTTAGAAAGGAATTTTAGCGTGGCTAGCGAATTTTAGAGTGTGACGCATGAAATGTGTCGCTTTTGTTTCCATCTGTAATTATGATTATACCCCAGTAATAAAAAATATTCCGTTGCCTTGCTTAGTGGATGGAGTACGCACACTCCACCCTAACGGTCGATTCCTGGAGTGGAAGTTGGAAGAAATTTAAGGTCTGTCCACGGGACTGGGTGTTTCCTTCTTGTCATGTATGTTGTCTAAATAATAGTCATGTGTCGTGCTGACAATACTGCCAGGGAGGCCTGTAATATATACCTGTCGTACACCCCATTGATTTGTAAATCGATATCAAAGGAAGAGGTGAAACAGGACAGAGAGAAGGGAAAATGAAAAACATTTGCAGAATAATTATGTGGCCTTGTTTTTGTTGACAATAGAATAATATTAATAGATTTTTAGATAAAAATTTGTAAACCTACATTTCATTAAAGGCAATGTGTTAGACAAATTACGACTAAAGATTTCAGTTGTACTTTTACAACATAATCACACAACTGTCCTCGAATTATGACAGCGACACATAGGTGTTAATCTCACTGATGGGAGAGAATTAGAAGCAACGTGCATTACGTTTTTCAATTAACACAAAACGCAAAAAAATGATGAAAAATTAGAATTTTCAAAATATAACTATTTTAATAGAGAATTTTCTCCCCTTTAATTTGATATAAGAATTTTCCATTTATGCCTTATGGTTTTTCAGATAAGTCCCATTTTCCAAAATGCTGCGTCATCAGCCACTGTCACTTAGGCTACTGTTGGAGTGCATTACTTTTGGAGTGATCTTCGTAGCAGTCAATCCCCTCGTCCAGCATTGCTTGTAAAATGAACTTCTTTCTAGTCCCGAAATAGATGCATAGATATCTGGGCATGATAATTAGATTGAAAACACGTTTTTACATAATGAAGTAATTTATAATCTTTTGCTGCTAGTCATAAAACTGTAAATTTGTGTGTCAATGACGTACGTCATTTTAATAAGAGTCCAAAAGTAGAAATTACAATTCTAAGGAGGATGGGCAGAAACCCTGGGACAAACACCATCGCAGGATTTGTTGCATCAATGGAAATAGGAACAAAAATGCCAAAAAAAAAAAAAACATTCAACACCTGAAGTTAAAACAAGGCGGAGGTATTTGATAGGCAGAAAGAAGCTGAAACTGGACCGACATGGAGCTGTTTAAGGGGTGATATATGATGATGGAGTCTTCTAGTCTGTGAAAGTTTGTGGCTCATTTGTTGTAAATAGTAATTTTAGAATATTTAATTCTTTCTAACATATCTCAGTCAAATATGGTGATACCGAGAAGATATTGGTGTCATTTTGAAGCTTGAAATATCCCCCAGTGCCTGACAATGAGCAAAATAACATTAATGTAATTAATAATTGTCTATGGATTTTTTTACATGATTTATGCAACATAAAATATTATTGGAAGTTACATATATGGTAATATTTAATTAATGTAAATAAAAATAAAAAATAGCTCTATGTCAGGCACTAAAGAATAGTTTCAGCTATAAAACAGTGAAAAAACTGTGGCTCTATCTTAAAAAGTGCATGAGCTATTATGTTTCAAGTGGCATGTCAAAATTATAAACAAAATAATTTTTAAAAACAATTTAGACATAATTTCAAGGGATCTGTTCACTTCATTCTCTTTCTGGTACCATTCTCAATTGTATAAAAATTTTACAGAGCAAATTTATACAAAACAAAATTTGTTGTATGTAAAGGTGTACATATACCTTAAAGGAAAAACGAAAAATATAGAATAAGGTAGTCGTTCCCAACCTTTTTTGACTGACGACACACTTTACTGAACACCCACGATATCGCGACACACTTATTTGATTTTAATAGTAATAACAATAATAATAATAATAATAATAATAATAATAACCAGTACCTTTTCTAGAAAAAAAGGTGGTGGAACTCTGTGTAGAATGTTTTATGGTGGACGGGGAGATGGTTACTGTTCACTGCACGGGAATTTGTTGTTTTTAACTTCCTTTTAGCCAACTACAACTTTCAAGATCTAAGCGAAATTCAAAGAAAAATTATATTAAAACATAGTTATTCGCCCTTCATTTCGGTTCCAGGATGAAAAATAAAACAAAAATGCCGGAACGCCGTTCCAGCGCGTTCCGCCAGAAAAAAAAAGCAACGATAACTTCTATGTAGTTTCGCACATCCAGTGTTGTAGTTAGGTTGATGCTAACACGCAATCGAAAATTGTAAACGAACAAGCAGCAACTTGAGTGGCATTAGAAAAAAAAACAAAGGTATATGTAAAAAATCCGAACTTATCTATGTGGATGTCCGATAAAAAATTTTATTATCGTTTTTTGAAAACTCTCCTATTTAAATTAATGTGAAGTTTGCGCTTGGTGAGTTGCACAGAGTTTCTCTATATGTGGCCTTATGGTTGAAAAACTGAACTGAGCATTGTTGCAGGTGTTCACGTTTCATTGGTAAAGTCTGTCTCAAAATAAAATCTAGCATATCAAAGACTTCGTTGTAACTAAAAAATGCGTTTTAAAGAGACTTTCTGGATCGCATAAAATTTATTTTTGAATTCCAAAATTTTGCGACACATTCCATGGAGTTGCGCGACACACCAGTTGGGAACCCTTGGAATAAGGTAGCATAATAGAAGAAATGAAGCGAATAAATATGGAAACTACAGTAGTAAGATGATGAGAATATGTATACGAGCTAGTAGGGAAACGAACTACAGACTGGAAGAACCTGGGTTCAAGTGAAAATGAAGGAGGGATTTCTCATTACGTCACAACTTACAGAATAGCTCCAAGGGTTTACTAAATCTTCTATAAATTTAGCACCGGGGCTTTCTTAGTAATAAAAGGTGACAAGGCATGGAGCTGATCACATCACTTGCTTCTAGTGCCGGAGTCAAGGAAGATTTGTAGTCTTTGCGTTTCAGAGCCATGTGCATGAATATCTTAATACCTGAAGGCATTGTAAATTTCGCTACATAAACACTCCATTACAAGCAATGTAAAGAGAATTGAAACGACAGAAAACTAGATTAAATAAGAGCATTTTAATCTTAAAATTATTTTGACGTAGAACTACGTCTTTTTCCTCCCCAGATATGGAAAAGTAACTTAAAAAAAAGACCGTCACATAAAAATGCATCTCTTTAAGATGGCGTTAACATACATGTAGGCAAAAAATTTCGACTTTTTTAAATTTGTGAGTCAAGTCGCCAATACTTTGGTAAATCATGTTGGCCTACAAGTTGTTTTATTGTGATATTTTCATTATAATTTTAGTTATAGCCCATTGAATTTGACATTACTGTACTTGGTTTCCCAATAATTAAATTTTTATTTGTAAAAAGTGCATTTTCTAAGGAACTACTGCATGGAATTGCATTACATTTTTGGTGGTTATTATTAGGTATATGTTTTTGATACTGAACCAAAAAACTTCACGCTATCTGCTGAATACTGCATGTAAAAAATTCAAAACTTAAAAATTCAATTAAAAAAACTAAAGCACAAGTTGTAAATATGTGGTTCAGGTTATTAATAATGTACATAAGGTATTACAAACACATTTTGGTGATATTGTGAGTTTCCATTCCATAGAAAATTACCTTTATGTGTTTTTGTATTAATGTACGGAACATGTTGCAGAATTACTTGCATTAGGCATAGTAGATTAAAATTTATGCAGTGCTTACAAATGTTCATTACAAACATGCCAAATTTAATTTAAATTGGATGTATCTACCCAGAGATACTACTTTTTTTGTCGACGGAGGCAAAAAAAAAAATATTGTTTTTTTTTAGCGCAACCTTAATTCCCTTTTTCTCCTCGTATTCCCTTTGTTCTCTTTGTAATTCCCATGGTCTCCTTTTAGTCCATTTGTTGTCTTGTATTTCCCGTCTTCTCCTTTTATTTCCCTTGTTCTAGTATTATTCCCCTTGTAGTTCTTATATTCCCTTTTCTCCTTGTATTTCTCATTCTCCTTTTATTCCCCTTGTTCTAGTATTCTCCTTTCCCTTGTTTCAATTATCGCACTACCCAGTTCTATTTTAAAATATGCAGCATAGTGAAGCTGTGCACCTCCCGACAGGTGATCGCATCCACACGTAGTTGTACTAGTTATTCAAAAGCATACATTTATTTCGGTATCTTCGAAAAAATAATAACTGTAATACATTTACCATCACGTTTGTTAATGAAGTATTTTGTTTGGAAAGTCTTCTTGGCATGAGATTTTTTTAAACACCCGATTTCATTGTATAATTGAGTTTCTGTGAGATAGTTGCTATCTTAGCAATGTAGATTAAATGTAATATTGTATGATTATGTTTATTGAGAAATAATATATATATATATATATATATATATATATATATATAATTTTGTTGTCTTATAATTTTTCATAAATCTCTTCTCTTGAACAATGTTTGCTGTGAGATTAATAGATTTTATTGTAAATGTTAATTCTTTAAATTTAATGATAACACTGTACAACATGAAATTTGTCCTTTTTTAAAAATATGTTCTTTCGATGTTTTTTTATGGTTGCAAAAACAAATATGCAGTTAGCTTTTGTCCTGCACGTACTGTTTTTCCAAAATAAAAACTTATTTAATTTTAGTGAAATGTTGCACTACTTTCACCTTATGGGATGCAACATGTCACTGAAAGTACACTTTCTTGACAGTCACCTGGACTCCTTTCCAAAAAACCTTGGTGCTGCAAGCGATGAACACGGAGAGAGGTTTCATCAAGAAATATTTACCTTCGCAGAACGCTTAAGTGGAAGATAGAATGCAAGTATGCTGGCTGAATATTTCTGGTCACTCATTAGAGAGATTGCAGAAGCTGTCTACAAACGTAAAAGATAAAAAAGACATTTTAATTTGTGAATTTTGGCCAAACAAAGGTTGCTTTATGTGCTAGTGTAACAAATTTGTGTAAATAAGTGAAGTGCGTGTATCATAAAAATGGTACCTGTTAGAAAATTTTGGTTTTCAGAAATGAACTCAGCACCTCTCATTTAGTTAAAATTACATAGTTCCATCTAAAGGACAGAAACAAAATTTAAATATGTTGTCCACTCTTATTAAATATATACGTGACTATAATATTAGAATTTATTAATTTTCTATTTGTAACTATTTTAAAGTCAGGTAGTTCATACTGTGTATTCGAAACAAAATCAGCAATCTCCAAAATCTACCACAGCAAAGTCAACAATCTCCAACTGTTTGTTGCAAAGAAACCAAGCTACAATTTAAATATCTAAATATCAACATAACCATGCATTCCAGAAAAGTATTACCTTAGATTTAAATTCAAGGGAATATGACTATAATATTAGAATTTATTAATTTTCTATTTGTAACTATTGTAAAGTCAGGTAGTTCATACTGTGTATTCGAAACAAAATCAGCAATCTCCAGAAGCTACCACAGCAAATTCAACAATCTCCAACTGTTTGTTGCAAAGAAACCAAGCTACAATTTAAATATCTAAATATCAACATAACCATGCATTCCAGAAAAGTATTACCTTAGATTTAAATTCAAGGGAATATGACTATAATATTTGAATTTATTAATTTTCTGTTTGTAACTATTATAGAGTCAGGGAGTTCATATTGTATATTCGAAACAAAATCAGCAATCTCCAAAATCTACCACAGCAAATTCAACAATCTCCAACTGTTTGTTGCAAAGAAACCAAGCTACAATTTAAATATCTAAACATTAACATAAACATGCATTCCAGAAAAGTATTACCTTAGATTTAAATTCAAGGGAATATGACTATAATATTTGAATTTATTAATTTTCTGTTTGTAACTATTATAGAATCAGGGAGTTCATATTGTATATTCGAAACAAAATCAGAAATCTCCAAAATCTACCACAGTAAAGTCAACAATCTCCAACTGTTTGTTGCAAAGAAAGCAAACTCCAATTTAAATATCTAAACATCAACATAACCATCCAAAGATTTAAATTCAAGAGACATGTGACTATAATATTTGAATTTATTAATTTTCTGTTTGTAACTATTGTAAAGTCAGGGACTTCATACTGTATGTTCAAAACAAAATCAGCAATCTTCAAAATCTACCACAGCAAAGTCAACAATATCTGTTTGTTGCAAAGAAAGCAAACTCCTATTTAAATATCTAAATATTTGTTGCACACTTGTTCGAAACGTATGATTGTAATATACCGAAATAGGTTTTTGGTTTTTTCTCGAAACTTGCTTTTATGGAGCTTTGCTGATTATTCTATGACACCGCTCATGTGAAGTTTTTCGAAACAGTAACTCTTAAAATGTGAGGTCATTATTGAATGACTGAATTCGGATTAGTGAAGAACCATTCATACCCTACAATATTATGAGTATTTACATCAACATTGGATTATAAATGCGCTTTCTTAGTCCAAAATATAGCAATAAACCGCAGTGGATTCACCTAATATTTTGCATAGTAAATTTATTTCGTTCAGCTTCTTCCTTTTTCAGTTCGAACAAAATTTATATTTTATGTGTATGCTGTATGAATTGCCTTTTTAATGTTAACTATAATGTTGCGCTGCTGATTTGCTGACACTGCACATTCCATAGTGGTTCTCATAAGAAACATTCTATGTTTCGTATGAAACTTCAGTACCTTACTTTCGATACCAATGTAAGTCTTCTTAATTTTCTTGCAACTGTAACAGAACGCGTTTCTGCAAATTTTGATACAAGCTTCTGAAAACAACTGAATTTGCATGAGCCAAAACTTAAATCATTATGTGTAGACGCGAAACTTTCGAAAGGCTGCTGAAAAAGTAGGCTACATCCACATTCGTAATAACATGGAACGAGTACGATACGAGTTTACAGAAGTAATACCATTTATTCTCGCAGTATAATTTTATTAATAAATTGCTCTCTTCCTTCATTTAATTCGTTGATATTGTCAAATTGAAATAATAATGAAAACAAACTTGTTCTTCGGGTAATTCCATTTCTTGTGTAATATAGAAAGTAGAGACGAGAGGGGCTAGACTCTGGCTGAGTTAATTCTTAACTTGCTTTAATCATCATATTATGTAAATGTTGTGCTCTTCCTTCACAATAATTAGAAAATGCTGCATTGTCAAATATAATAAAACCTGTACGAGTATTTACATAGAAATGTAATTTTAAGTTGTGTTACTTATTAAATTGATGTTCTGTATTTCCTTTTCAAGAACTGTGAAATATGCAGTTGGAAGATAAAATCAACAATATTATTGTATTAAAATGTTTCTATTGTACAATACGTTTCCGAGGAAGAGAAGGAGAGTGCTAGACTGATACTGATGTGGAGGATAATAATCGTAACAATGAAGATTTAATACTCGCTGATACAAGTAGGAACTTAAATAAAACTGCAATGGGTAAAATATGTTACAATTCACTTAATAATGCGATTTAGAGATTTCATCGTATGAAATTCAGTAGCTCCATTAAATTGCCATTTCGTTTATTCGTTAACTTTTTATTGAATGATTTATGTTGTAATATGTAATATGATATGAAATGAGTCACTCTAAAACATATAAAAACCAATTAATCAATTTAAATATGAATAAAAACAAAACTGAAGAATGTAATTTATATAATTCTCGGATTATACCGAGTTTTACGGAAAACTTTAAGCGAAAATTAAATTCTAAACTATGAAATCAAATCTGTATTAACATCTTCATTCCTTTTTTTCTCCATATTTTATTGCCATATTTTAATGTTCACATGTTTATTGTGACTATTACACTTTTATACGTCATACTATTTTTGACCAATAAAACGGTACGAAAGGACGTCTTTCAACCAATCATGGCTGCTTATCGCACAATTTTATCACTTCCCTAGCATTTGTTTAATTGTATCATTTCTCTAGCATTTGTTTCTTTAACTACCCTAGGCATTTGTTTCTTTGTTTGCCAACATTTCAAACTGCAAATTCTTTACGGTATATAAAACATGCTTTTCGTTCGTAATTTGTTTCCCGCATAGATATTCGACTGAAAATGGCGGCTCCGTTCAAATGTTTTGGTGAAGGTGACATTAGTGAAATAGAATTTTAGTAAGTCAATTAATATATTATTGTATTAGAATACTTTATTTCTTCTAATCTTTATATACTTTCTTCTAATCGTGTAATACTTAACTAAATTCCACTCGAGTTTTAATTTTCTCTAGATAAATCAAAACCTCTAGTGAGATTACTGTTGACTATTACACTTTTAATACGTCATACTACTTTTGACCAATAAAACGATACGAAAGGACGTGTTTCAACCAATCATGGCTATTTAACTCTACATTTTTTCACTTCCCTAGCATTTGTTTAATTGTTTTCCAACATTTCAAACTGCAAATTGTTTACTGTAGTATAAAACAAGCTTTGCGATCGTCATTTGTTTCCCGCATAGATATTCGACTGAAAATGGCGACTCCGTTCAAACGTTTTGGTGAAGCTAACGTTAGTGAAATAGAATTTTAATAAATGAATTAGGCCTAATATCTATTTTATTGTATTAGAGTAGTTTATTTCTTATAATCTTAATACACTTTCTTCTGTTTTTATCACTTCCCTACCATTTGTTTCTTTGTTTGCCAACACTTCAAACTGCAAATTCTTTACGGTACTATAATAAAACATGCTTTGCGATCGTCATTTGTTTACCACATAGATAATCAACTGAAAATGGGGGCTCCATTCAAACGTTTTGGTGAAGGCTTTTTTTATATTGATTGTATAAGGTAACATTAGTGAAATAGAATTTTAGTAAGTCAATTAATATTTTATTGTATGAGAATACTTTACTTCTTCTAATCTTTATATAGGCTACTTTCTTCTAATCGTGTAATAGTCAATTAAATTCTACTCGAGTTTTGATTTTCTCTAGGTGAATCAAAATCTCTAGTGAGATTACTGTTGACAATAGTATTATTATAAAAATATTCGGAGCAACTGGATAAGCTGAACCTAGTTATACAAATGCATTATGTATAAAGTAAAGGAATATGTTGTTTTGTTAACCATTATTTGGAGGAAAAAAAGTTACTGTTATACAAGCTAATCTTTTAAACAGTAATAAATCCATTGGTGACAGATTGAAAGAAAAGGAAGGGCTATAACGTCCTCGAAACGGGCTCCGATTTCGTTGCCTCGAGTTCGAACTAAGAGTCGAGAACCGCAGGAAGGATTCCTGGACTCCGCGGACTGCTAATGTCGGGCTAGGTCGGGCGCAGAGTTTTTTGCCTCGAGTTTGAACCGTGAAGAGAACGTGAGGACCGCAAGCGGGCTTAGTGGTTTTACTGCTTTAAGCATTCGTTTTTTTAACCGATGCATACGAGTTGCGAGAGGTAGTGAGTGGTTTCTATAACTGCGAGGTACACAGACCTCTCGCACCGAAACCACTCACTATCTTTCGTGTAGTCCGGATTTGTGCGAGTCGAGCCTGCACCGTGCAACTCGCATGCGTCCATTCAGAAAAACCAAGGCTTTACAGATGGTCGGCTGAAAGCCAGGGGTCTTCACGTGCACTTCTGTAACATAACGCAGTGTAAGAATATTTAAGATTTTACAGGGAATATCAGAAATATAAGTAAATAAAATTATCTGTTATTTTGGAATGTACTCAGTTTTCCCTATTGTTAGTTAGTATGTAGTAGATACTTAGAGATAGAACTCCCTACAAGGCAACTTCCATTTTCTAAGTATTCCGTTGAATTTATAGTTAGAAATGTCAATATTAAGCCATAGTGAAATAAATAAATAAATAAATAAATAAATAATGTAATAATAATAATAATACAATAATCTTGTTCGAGTTCTTAAACATTATTACATATTTCCACATAGGGAAGCCTATTACAATTAATATGGGGAAACAATTACACGAGAAACAGATACCAAGTTTGTTTGGAAGAGAAATAAATCTTCACTTCCCTGTAGGAAATTGAAGTTCAAGTCGCTAAACTTGTAACAGAAATCTAACACTTGAGTCATAGCGAGGGATATTGGGAACATTTATTCGTTCCGTATCGAATCTTGATCCAAATGGTAGATAGTCTCTAATAGTGGAACACGCGACAGAGAGTAGTTGAAACTTAAAACCACGACAGGGTATGCACCAAGTTCCACTGCTATAGCGTATCTGCGAGATCCATTAGATTTATAACGGAGGATCTTGAGAATAAATTGTACTTTTCTTTTTATGAAGATTTGGATCCTGTGGTTGATATTAACAAAGTAGCGCTTGTTAGCATGATGAAATTGCAACGCTGAAAATAACGTAATGTTACAAACACAAGACAAAGACACGCCCAGTTCAGTAACTTCACCTGAAGATATATCAAAATAGCGGAGTGTGTCTAATTGAAAATATTTAAAAATTGCCTGTTATTGAAAGTCATAATCTCTGATACACTTTCAAACTGATATTTTTTTGCAGTTGATCACGTTAGATACACAATATATTGGAGCACAGATTTATTATTTACAGAATTATTTCAGATAACAGAGCTCACACAGTAGTGATAAATTAGAAGGAACAAGTGACAGGATAGCTAAGTCATTAGAGCAACAGACTACGGGCTGAAAGGATCCGAATTCAATCCCAAATGTCGGCAAGATTTTTCTCTTTGCAAAAATATAATAACGACTCCGAAGTCCCCTCAGTCTCCTGTCAAATTGAATACCGGGTCATTCCCGAGGATAAAAGGAAGTCGTAATATGGTGTCGACTAGAGATGAACAACGATCGAGAAAGCGAGATTAACAGCGCCCGCAAAGCCGAAAACGCGCACGACAATGTTGTATTATGTCGCGTCCTTGACGTAAAGACTGGTTGTGAGTGTTCCGAGACTCGAGCTTGATCACTCCGGAAGTCCCGAACTCAAGCAGCCTTGAATCCCCACAGTTGTTTATACCTGACTGAACTTTTATCTACTTTGGCAACTGATATATATATATATATATATATATATATATATATATATATATATATATGTATAAACAATCAACTAGCCTATTTGAAATATCATCTCTACCTTTCAGTGTATAATAATACGTTCCCAAGTCTTTATTTAATTACTAGGCCCTTATTAAAAGGCTAGGAATTTTCTTTTCATAGCTATGTTTGAGATCAAGTGTGCAATCCCAAGTAAAAAGATATTAATGTTATGTTTAATGTTTCTTAGAAATGTAAATTTATTTCAGAATTGTTTTTTTCTATTTATATAACCATAGATAATATCATATAATAGAACCAGAACATTTTGATAACTAAGATACTGTTCTGTTTTGTCTTTTGTCTCATTTAAACATTTGTAATGTTATTTATTTCAATTATGTATGTTATTCAAAGTTATGAAATCTTTCCACGCCAACCAAATGCTATTTCGAGAATGATGAGCGAGACTCGAAGCGCACGAGAATGACGAGACGAGACTCGAAAGACAAATGCAACGAACACAGCGAGCGAGAGCGGCAGTTAGTTTTGTTCATCTCTAGTGTCAACCATACCATCTCATTCTAGTGGTGAGGTCATGAAGGCATTGAGATCTACATCCTTCATTCATTGTTTCGCGCCTAAGTGCAGGTGCTTCACTACAAACCCAGCATTCTCCAATCTTCCCTCTTTTTCATCTTCCTATTCGTCTCCGCAGACGGTACGTATAAGTTAACTTAATGTCGTCTATCATCTTACATCTCCTTCTGTTTCGAACTTTTTTCCAGTTTACCATTCCTTCAAGTGAATCCTTCAGTAGACAGTTTCTTCTCAGTCCGCCAACCTCAATGTCTCTTATATTCCTACATGGCGTCTACTATCTACTACATTCTTATGAAGATAGAAATTGAAGACCTTCCTCGAATAAGGGTATAACCAACAACTCTATAATACACGTTTCAGGAGAAAAGAAAATAATTTCAGAGGCATACTTCGTTAGGCCTGTTTTACTATCAGAACCATTTGATTAATCAAAGATACAAGCTTATTAAGCTATTGGATGCATTCACATATTGTTATAAGTCAATGCTTAAAAATTATTTTTTCCACCGAAGTCACTTATTTTATTAATTTGATGCCACATCCTTTTTCGAGGGAGGCTAATGCAATACTGTGAAAATCACTGTGATTTACTTATATGGGTAAGCGCCTGGAGGAAATTTGTAATATTATTTTCTAAAGATTTCTGGAAAATTTAAATTTACATATAGTAAATACATTGACTAGAGCATTAATGCGAGAGCTGTGATACGGTGTCGTGGAGCTATGAGGATTCGAGTGCGCGCAAGAAGTGTTATCAGTAGCAACGATTTTCAAGTCGATATACTAGGGCTGGATAAAAAGTAATGGCAACAGTTCGATATTTCTGACATGGCTTTATTCACAGGATTACAACATTTACGTACCTTCTATGTAGGTGCTCCCCTTATTTATTACCTTTTCCAAATGTTTGGAAGGCGTCGTACACCATCAGCGCGTCCATCTATGTTGATGTTCCGTATTGATCGCCCTATAGCACGGATAAGTTCATCTCTGGTATTGTACCGGGTCCCTCGCATTGGTTCTTTCACTTAGGTGAAAAGATCGTAGTTGCATGGACTCATATCGGGTGAGTAGGGTGGATGTTCCAGAATCTCCCATTTTCAGCGGCGCAAAAGATCCTTGACAGCAGCAGCAGTGTGACTCCTTGAATTATCATGAAGAATGGTGGGATTCTGTACCACCAAGTGTCGTCGTTTTCTCCTGAGGGCTGGATGAAGATGGTGCTGCAGGAATCTGCAGTAGTAGTCCGCGTTTGCCGTCTGCCATGGAGGTACAGCGTGGTGCAGTATTACCCCATCAGTGTCATATGCCACAATGAACATCACCTTCACAGCACTTTGTGTAGGGCGCACTTTCTTCGGACGAGAAGAACCTGGATGCTTCCATTCATTTGATTGACGTTTCAAGTTTGGTTGTTTCGTATGAGCGAGCCCAGGTTTCGTCCATAGCAACGATTCGTCCAAGAAAGTCGTCACCTTCCCTTTTGTACCGGTTCAACAAAGCCTTCCCGGAACGCTTTAATCCATCGTGCCACTGTGCGATATGGCAACGCTGCATCACCACAGGCTTCACGCAGTCCCTGAAAACATTCATGTGCACTACGACCTCGTGCCATTTCAATTTTGATCCAGAAACGTTCCTCTAGTTTTGTAAACATGGTCTTAGGGCGCTCGCACTATCCCTATAAAAGTCAACGTTCTACACAGTGCAGTAGATTGATAGATTATTGTCGCCGCTGGCTGCACTAACTCATCTAACAGTTCTTGTTCATGTCCACAATGCAGGCAGCTCTCGAACGCACCATCGTCACGTGACAGCAGTGTTGCCATAACTTTTTATCCAACCTATTCGTAAACGAGGAAAAAGCGAAACGAACGACTATCACCACGTTTCTTAACGAACGAAAATTAGCATAAATATACATTTTCATTAAATTCAAGCTACACGACCTGGGACAGTTCCCTTGTGAGTAACACCGGCAAGATTCTCACTTATGGAATATAAAGAAAACTATTTGTGTGCTGAAACTTGAACATGAGTCCATTGAAATTTTAACCGGAGAGCTACTATTTGAGTTATAGCAGAGGACACTTATTAATCAGTGACGCAAACGAATAAATTTAAGTTGCCAAGTCATTCAGAAAATACAAATAAATATAATATGTAACTAGAAACATAACACAAACATGTTTACCACTGATGAGTAACGGTTAGCAGGAGTTCAAATCCTGATTGGAACAAGTTACCTTTTTCAAATATTTTCCGGAGTTTTCCCTCAACCGATTAAGAGCAATTGATGAGTAACTTTCGGCACCGGACTTTGGACTCATTTCGCTGGCATATAACCTTCATGTGACTCAGACGCTATAACCATAGCAACGTAAATTAAATAAATTAAAAAAACACAAACATAAAATATATAATTATATTTACCCGACTCATAAAAGTTCGAAAAGTAGGTTGTGGATCTAGAGTCGTAATATTTAGTATAGAGTATTTGATGTGTTACAGATATGAGTTGACATTACGCATACTTCGATAGGGGTAATAGCAAACGAAGCTTTTAGACGAGAAGTGACTGCTAGTTTGTCGTAATATCGAACGCACCTGATCGCGTGCTGTAACATGAACTTGCTTTTAACTCCTGACAATCATACGTATTGCCATCACAATAATTCAGAAATGCAACATAGCTTCC
This sequence comes from Periplaneta americana, assembly GCF_040183065.1. Classification (NCBI taxonomy): domain Eukaryota; kingdom Metazoa; phylum Arthropoda; class Insecta; order Blattodea; family Blattidae; genus Periplaneta; species Periplaneta americana. Next base: position 158,018,663 of record NC_091117.1, read on the forward strand.
AGATGGACGGTGCAACTGAATATCGCTCTCACGCGACTTCTGTGTAGGCTAATGGAAGAGAAATGTCAGCTTTCGCTATATCTAGGTCCTCTTCGGCCATCGTTTGTCTAGGACAGTTCGTTTTACTTTTATTTTCCATGTTGTGTATTAATACAGATGAATCACTGTGTAACCAAGGAAAGTCTGTTTATTGATGAACGTTATAACTCTATTAGACTATTCCATTAACCCAAATTCGAGATCATTTTGACTTGATATTTGTGGAACTTCCGTGACGTGATGCTTGTAAATGACAGGTTTGCACATAATATTACACAGAATGCCTAGAAAAAAATATCTATGGCCTAGTCAGATTTCAAATTCACCAATATGGGTTATACACAGTGCCCAACTACACTTTAGCAATTGAATATTTCATATGTGCAATCATGAAAATGCATTATATATATTCCAAATATTAGTGAAAATTTAAATATCTGAATTGGAACATTACTGTGAGAATTGAATATTCCTAATTATTATGCAGGTTTTAATGCATTATCACTTCACCTCTGTGGAGTAGCGGTTAGCTTGCCTGGCCGTGAAATGAACTGGCCGGGATTCAAATCCTGGTTGGGACAAGTTACCCCGTTATTGGTCTTTTCCGATGTTTTCCCTCAACCTCTTGAAGCAGAATTACTGGGTAATTTTCGGTGTTAGACCTCGGACTCATTTCGTCTTCATTAACTTAAATTTCATGTATCATCTTAGTAGTCGACCAGGAGATCGTGGCAGACGTGGTTCCGGGATTCGCCTACAGGTGTCGTCTATCTGGGGGAGCTGCACAAGTCCCAGGGAGCTGTAGGAGCTTCTACAATGGATTACGGCAGACCAAGGAGTGTAGCTCCGTCGGATTTATGGCGTCTTGGTGAGTCGTGGAATTTGCGGTGTCGCTATCTTCGCGTCAAAGGATGCAGCAGAACGCAAGCACGTGAATTGCGAACAGATGCTATTGACCTGAGAAGATGGCATATTAACAGGCAGACGGAGGGGCGTTTCTACGTGCGCGTGGACTTCGTCAGAACTGGATGCCATAGCCGATTTGATAAAATGGCACCAAGCAGTGAATCACGTGTTTGAAAAGTGGTCCTAAAAATTTTAGGCAGAAAAAAATGAATTCCTTGTTAATAGAAGAAAGACTGTCCAGATTATATTTAGAAGAGAGGAAAGGTTGCAGCAGAAGATACAAGAATGAGCCCCAAGAAATATTTAACAGTTTAAAATATCTAGGCGTTATACTAGAGACAAAAACACTTCATACAGCATCGATATCAAAGTAGGAACCATAGCCGCAAGCAAAGCAATATACGACATCAAGGACATATGACGACTACAGTTACCAACAGCAATGACATTATTTAGAGTGAAAATCACCCCAATAGTGACATACGGAATTCAACTAACCTGGAAGAAATTGACGAGAAATTATCTGAAAACCATAGAAAAAGTAAAAACCTGATGTTTGAAAACTATTCTAGGCGTCTCACATCAAGACTGGTTTATGTACTGCCTGGAGAACCCTTCTTCTTAGAAAATATAAGACAACGGTATCTACTGCCAGCCACATAGAACAAGATGAAGGTTCTGCAAGAAATGGTGCAGAAAAGAGAAGAGATATGGCCGGAATTCTTCAGCATTGACGCCATGATAAACAGAGACCGGATGAAACCAATCAAGAACTACGCCACACAATCGTTAGACGCAGTGCACGGATTCCATCACAGAGTATACGAAAGGAAGCAATTCCTTGTGCCAAACGAAAACTGCCAATGCATCCTATGCCACTCTGCGACAGAAACCATATTACGATGTGCAAGAACAGGATAAAATCGATTCAAGAATATAGCAAAGAGTGAAGAACAGCCATGCACATTCGTGTGCATTTCTACTTGTAAACTCATCCCAATACAAGGAGGTTGCACAAAAGACCTAAGGCTGCTGTGCTTGCCTATGGACCTTCCTCCAGGAAACATGCGTTAGCAGCATTTCCTGTGTCCAAAACCTACACTTTTATCTTCTTTCTCCAATCTTCTTTGTCTTGCCATTCCTTTTTTTTTCTTTTTTCTTTTTGTAACTTCTTTTCACACATTGCTTTCTTTACTTCAGTCACCTACGTACTTCTAGGTTTTCCTCTTTCCTTCTTCTCATACGAAAACTGTTCTACTGTTCACTTTGGAAGCAATATTATTAATAATACATTAACGGTCTTACTAATAAAAACTCTATATACAGACGTTTAACTGTCTTATACAATGAATAGCTCGTTTATAAGTCGTCTGTAAATTCCTTACTAATAATCACTACATACGTCGTGTATAACAGTATAACTGTTACACAGCTACGTCATAGTTTCGTCATTACTTCATTACGAAAGGTAATACTGGGTTCAAAAAGTTCCCGGAATTTTACTACCATTTCTCGTATTAATATATAACAAGGGATATTATACATTTGTTTTGTTGGTAACATTCATGACGTCATTTCCTTAAAGTTTGTTGATAATGGCGATTGTTGGTTTTGAGTTGTAGGCAATTGTTTGTCATAGTGTTTTGTTTGTTCGTCGCATTTTGTAATTATGTCCACAGAGCAACGTACAAACATCAAGTTCTGTGTTTTGGTACACAAAACTCCTGCAGAGACATTAAGATTGTTGGAAGAAGCATATGGCGAAGCAGCAATGAAAAAAACTCAAGTGTATGCCTGGCATAAACGCTTTTCTGGTGGCCGCGATAGCATCAAAGATGACGTACGCAGCGGCCGACCAACAACTGCAACAAATGAAGCAATCGCTCAGCGTGTGCGTAATGTTGTGAGGGACGACCGACGTAAAACCATAAAAGAGATAGCAGCAGAGGTCGGAATATCAGTCGGAAGTGTACATAATGTTCTTCACAAGCATCTCAACATGCATTACGTGTCTCAGAAGTTAGTTCCGAAAATGTTGTCGGCAGAACAGAAAGAAACAAGAATGACTCTTGCTGGGGACATGATCAGTATGGCTGATGAAGATGGTGATTTCTTAAACAAAATTATTGCTGGTGATGAAACTTGGTGCTACTTGTACGACCTAGTCCCTAAACGACAATCATCTGAGTGGAAATCGAAAATATCTCCTCGGAAACAAAAATTTCCTAGGGACACTTCCAAAGGCAAAGTTATGTTGGACGTTTTCTTCGACTCTCAGGGTCTCATCCACCATGAGTTCATTCCAGAAGGTCGTACTGTAACGAAAGAATTGTACGTAGAAATCCTCCGTCGCCTCCGGGACGCAGTGAGAGGGAAACGTCCAGAAAAGTGGGTAGAAAAGAACTGGTTCCTTATGCATGACAATGCACCTGCTCATCGCGCAATTATTGTAAAGAATTTTCTAGCCAGGCACAACATAACTGCTTTGGATCACCCACCATACTCTCCTGATCTCTCACCACCTGATTACTTTCTGTTTCCCCGTCTGAGAAGTTATCTGAAAGAACGGAGATTCAATGCTGAAGAGGTTATCGCAAACGCGATGAGAGCACTAAGACGGGTTTCACAAAATGGCTTCCAGGCCTGATTCCAGGAACTCTACACGCGTTGGCAAAAGTGTGTTGTTGCGGAAGGCAACTATTTTGAAGGGAATGCTGTAGAATAGTGTTTAAGGTACATTGTTTCTATGATACTAGCAAATTCCGGGAACTTTTTGAAACTAGTATGTAGAATATCTGAAGTTCTCTATTGCATCCAGTAGAGCGCTCTAGTGTGGCGTGTTACGTATCGATAGAACAACTGGCTCTGATCGATTACCACACTATATTTTGGTCACAGAGTACAGGCTACAGCAATATTATTCTAATTATTCTGTGATCTTTGGCTTGTTCTTCTGTGGTTACAAAGCAACCATTATCACAAAATGACAGCCGATACGAACAGCTGTTAGAGGGGCGGTCATTTTTTCTCTATATACAACACTTAAACAAGGAGTTTCGTGTATATAACTACTGCAAAGCAATTCGCATTGTACAGTTACAGACTGTTTATACATCCATTGCTTATGCATGATTTCCTATTAGTAAAGTTTTCTGTCCCAAGTCTGCATACGTCTCGTATAAGAACTATACACGGTTTATTAGTAAGACCGTAAGTCTAATAGTAAGTGTAGCTTTATGGAATTTGTTTACTCGATGGAGCCAAAAAGTTACGCTCATGCACAGTGGGCCAGACTGAGTCAAAAATGGGACAACATTGAAAAAAATCAACTTTTTTTACAATACTTTTGACAGTGTATACTCATAGTAGGGATCTTGGTGAGCACTAAACTCATGATGCATAATCGATAACATGATTTAACAGCTGTGGCTACATCCTCGAAAGGAAGCTATTGTAACCAGGCGATAACACACCGGTCAGTCCTAGGCCATTCGCTTGAGACAGTGGTGTATATTACGTGTTCATATTCATGAATAAAGAAATAACAACAGCTGATAATGTTAGAACAAAGAGTAGGTTCTATTAGGAATATATTTAATTTTGAATTGGTTTAAATAGAGTGTAAAACTTTGTGATAACTCGGAGGGATACAATTTAAGGTAATATATTTTAGTTTTCAATATTTAAAAATGGTTATAAAGTGCGTGTCATTCGATGTTACGAAAACTTTTGTGTCGATGGTTTAAACAGACCTTATAGATTGCAGAAAAGTGGTATTCAGCTGCAACTACTTGCACTTTTCTGTTTAATGTGCGAAAATTCAGATACTTACGTACAGTATTATTCATTACTATTCGAGATGACCGCTGTTTTTTTTTACACCGTGAAATCATGGAAGCCCTGCTACAAAATAATAATGATAAGATAGCAGTATATGAGTTTGTTATTTCCTAATTAGGATTACTTGAAAATTGTCCATAAGATTTTTCTTCAGAACTAAAGAAAAAAATTAGTTCATTAGAGACATAAAATAATATTGTCCCATTTTGAGTCGATTCTGGCTCACTGTGTTATGTAACAAATGTGACACTTGTCTGGATTATGAATCGGAGTAACATCAACGAAAATAGAGTAACTGTAATATAAGTGTTTAAACTTAAACTTTTGAAATATCAGTATGAAATAAAATGCAGAATTTGACTTTGACATGTTCGTGGAAATGTGAAATCGTGGACGCCTTGATAAGTCATTTGGAAGAGCACTGGCTTACAATGACTGCGGGGCCGACTTCGAATTCCTGCGATAACAGACTCGCATTTGTGGGGAAATAAACCGAGGCTTCTGAGTTTTTCTAAGAGATCTCTCTTCCAATTCCATCCATTATTTCACCATCAATCCCCATGTAAATATTCATTACACTCATTCTAATAGTATTTACTCAAAATGTAGAGGCGTGATGTAGTTGCCTATTGTAATTGGCATACAAATGGTATCAGTCTGAGGAAGTATAGTACTATTTCGTGAGGCTGGAAAGGCATCCTAGTGGGACTGCATCAGAACCTTGAGATGCACGCTGAATCGACAGATGACACCACAAAACTGAGTCACGATATCTGCAATATCGAGACAGTCCGGACTTCAAAATCATCCGGAATGTAGGTGCGATAAAAAGTTTAAATTCGTGGACGAGAGCAACAACCAAAATGTATACTGTACTGCAAATAAAGTAATGTAGTCTATTTTTAAAATAATCTGAATCATGAAAGATGTAGGACAATAGGCTATGTCTAGTTTAAATTTTACATAGTAAAATTGTTTGCTTAGGCCTATGTAACGTAGTCAGCTACAATCACAATTTAAATATGACATATTTGTTGATGTCTAAAGTTTTAAAAGTTTATTTAAATTTATGAGGATAAAAGAATTGATTTTTCATTTTCCTTATGTTAGCTTTATATCTGCAGTGCCTGGGAAAAGTGACATAAGTTAGTTTCCAAAAACCTTCTTTGATAATTTATTGACAACTTACGGAACATCTGCTCGCTTGGAAAAAGAGACATAAGTATTTCTCCCACTACAATAATTCATACAGAAAAAAGTCAAATCGACATAAACCAGTGTAAATTGTCAATTTATCAGAAAAGGTTTGTGGAAACTGACTTATGTCACTTTTCCCAGGCACTGCAGATATAGTGGAAGGAATTTTGAGGTAGATATAAAATTTACCAAGTTATGCAAACAGGATACCAACCAGCAATTGTTATTTTAATGCTTATTTTTTCAAACTGTGTTTTTTTAATTGTTTAAATCATATCTTTCACAATTTTTAAAATAATTGCATGTAATTTTGCGTGACCTCTTTTCTTTTAGTAATATCAGAAAATTGTAGCTCAATCTTTAACCTACATTTAGCAGAAATAAAAACAAAAACGTAAATAAAAATAAAGAAGTCCTAAAAAATATAAGAATAAAAATGCTTTCTTCCTCTTGTAGTGCAGATAATCGAACTATATTGAGTTAGGGTTTATTCATATGATTGTTAACTTTAACGTAATTTTTGAAACCTTGGGAATAATTTTTAACGAAAATTTTGAAAATTCACAATTCCAGAAACTTTTATTAAGACAAATACTTTTTTTTTTAATCGAAGAGTAGGCCTAATTTTCAGAGATTAATCATATAAAATATCATCAAAAAAGAGCTTAAGGATATGCATGAATGTGTAAAATATATACATTTTAAGGGTGGAAGATGTATGTAATCTCTGTAATCTCTTGAACTACAAGAGATAAGAAAGTTATACTCGTATGTTACGGAGACAATTTATTTAATGACGCGTTCAACTTCGAAGATCATTCATCATCGAAATTCAGCGTAGCGATAAAACGGCCGACGAGTTTTATCTTGATTATTCTATGAAGGACAGAGTTCTTCTACGTATCGTAAACGTAGGATATTATTGGCCTGCCCTTCTGAAAAAAACACGTTAAGGATTTTATCGTCCTTTAACTAAAATAGATCGCCGTGGCCGGATTTTAAATCGGTAACCTGGGACTCAATGATCAGCACGAAAACTGCAATAGCACTCAGCACGATGATGTGTAGTATAAATTTGACATATTTATCTCATTTTAAAGTAGTGAACCAGACCAGAAACAAGGGAAATATATGTGCCAGTGTAAATTTTACATTCATTTCCAAGTGTAAAGTCATGAACCTGTCCATTAACAACAAAAATATATAGCAACAATTTGACGTACTACTTGTTCTGGTTATATGCCATATTAATGGTAAAACTTCGTTAAATTCCTACTGTGATCATTTCTCCTATATTAAAATATATTACATCTGTGCGCTGATGATACAATTATACCATTATATGATGATAAAATATTATTTGTGTGTACAACAGGCACAAAAATGGCGAACTTAGGGAATTCATGCGCCCTAACTTCGCCAGTTGCATCCTCCTGTTTCTCTTGTTTTTGTACGAGAAGTACCTTATTCTTTAAGAAAGTTTTATTTAAGATGCTCTTTAGTATTCTCTCTGTTCAAAAATATGGTATAGGCCTAGAAAGATGTCATTTATTCCGTTCCGAAATATGGTATAGATTTCTTAAAATTCTCAGTAATATAATGCAACTTTGACACATCTTCTACATACTTATTTGTTTAAATCATTAACATAAGAAAAACGAATAAATAAAGTACATTTCATTCTGTCTGATGTCAAATTAATGAAAGAAAAAAAACATTGTTTTGAGAGAGGCAAATTAACATAAAAATGCAATAAATTACAACTCGTTTTTGTATGACTGTTGTGCTTGATGTTCTATTCAAAATTGACTGGGTTGGTGTTACATTTTCTGCAACAGGAACACCACAGCAGGTGATTGATTTATGTTCACAATGAACAATTTAAATATTATAGTTTGATGCGCTATCAGAAGACTAGAAACATTCACAATTGCACTGTCTGATAGTCCCTTCACTACTGAAAAAAATACCACACCGCTAAACATTTCGTGCGCGCATGCGCAATAATAAAAATTGTTTTCTTTGTTGCCATACCATATTTTGGAACGGAAGGAGTATCAATATTGCGACGCAGTTTTTTATGGTTTCGAAATATGACTTCATCATCAATTTAAAAATAAATTTGCTTAAGGTTGCAAACTTAGAGGGACTCACCTTATTACAAAATAATTTATATAGGCCTAAAAATTTTTAGAGGTAATACTTAAATGTTATTTTGAGCTCTAATTTTATATTAATTTATTATTTTTTCAACATTTATTATATGTATGCTTAAATCTTTAGTTATTATTCTCGTTATTATTGTATTTTTGTTTACCTTGGCCTTTTAGACAACCTGTAAATTCAGGAGGTTGATTTATAATAATGTATATGCACTCGAAACACGATTAAGAATGTAAATAGTTGCGAAACGCTTGATACAACTTATAATGAAGTAAGCACCAGCCTTCGTGACAATGGTCTTTTTAATAGATTATCTCTCTCGCTTTTTCTCGTGCTATCTCTTGATGCAGCGCACTAATGCATACTCCGCTACGTTTTTGCGGCCTGTATTCCCGCCAATATCTGTGTCCTACGACCTTTGATTTTGCTGGCTTGTGTTACGCGTCGGCTGCATGCCCGGCTATAATTTACTTCCCTATGACTGAGGGTTTCTATGTCACACACTGAAGCAGCGAAATCGAGTGCGTACGAACTATGTACCCATAAAACACGCATAATACTGTCGACATCACTTCCTGACAGATGTTGCCGCGGAAACCTTTCCTTGACATGACATATATACGTAGTATCAACGAAAATTTCCGTATTTAAATAACTTTCTGCTGTATCAAATAGTTTCTCTGTGCGCTAACTAGGTTTGAAATAAGCAACACATGACCTTTTACCATTTATATTAGGTCACCTATCATAGTATTTAACTTATACAGAGTGAAGAAAAATTAATAAGTCATTATATTATTTGGACGGAGTTATGCAATAAGAGACCAAACGCCAAAAACCTGTTTGGAGATAATGGCCATTGAAATAAATCGCTTTTTTTTTAAGCATTGTATTGTAACATTCATACTATTACAAAAAAAATGCACAAATGTAATACCAAAAAAGCTAACCGATTTTTGATAAGAGCCCAGCAAGTGAATTAATATTTCAAAGCAAAATGAATAAATGAATTTTATGCAATAAAATAATTTTTGCTTATAAATAGCAGCAAAATTCAGATATCACATTCTTCATTTTTACGAGTTCAATTTTTTAAATTGTCGGTTGGGCTATTATGGCGTAACACCGTCCATTTGGCGAAAATCACCTTCCACGCATATAGGCTACATTTTTTATTTAGTACAGTAGCTTATTTACCGACGCTATATCAATTACTAGGTTATTTAGTGTCAATAGAATTGGAAATAAGGGGATGGTATTTGGTGAGATGTGACCGAGGATTCGCCATGGATTATTACCCGACATTCGCCTTATGGTTGACTGAAACCTCGAAAAAACCAATCAGGTAATCAGCCCAACCGAGAATAGAACCCAAGTTGGAACGCAGCCCGGCACAGTAGGCAATGTGTAACACCTGAACTACACCGAGATACAAGTAGACCTGCATGTTCTGTACCTCTTTTTTTTTTTTTTTTTTTTTTTCAGAAATATTGATTGCAATCGACGATGTAACAATAAACTAAAATATCCTTCACTGATGCTTTACAGCATACTTACTTACCTGCCTTTAAGGAACCCAGAGGTTCATTGCCGCCCTCACATAAGCCCGCCATTGGTCCCTATCCTGAGCAAGATTAATCCAGTCTCTACCATCATATCCCACCTCCCTCAAATCCATTTTAATATTATCTTCCCATCTACGTCTCGGCCTCCCTAAAGGTCCTTTATCCCTCCGGCCTCCCAACTAACACTCTATATGCATTTCTGGATTCGCCCATACGTGCTACATGCCCTGCCCATCTCAAACGTCTGGATTTAATGTTCCTAATTATGTCAGGTGAAGACTACAATGCGTACAGTTCTGGGTTGTGTAACTTTCTCCATTCCCCTGTACCGGTAACTCTCATCTCTCTTAGCCCCAAATATTTTCCTAAGCACCTTATTCTCAAACACCCTTAACCTATGTTCCTCTCTCAAAGTGAGAATCCAAGTTTCACAACCATAAACCACAACCGGTATATAACTTTACAGCATAGGCGAACAAAATGTGTGTTGTGACACAAAACAAACTCTGTGATCGGCGTGAAGTGACCAACCGTATATATCAGTAATGCATTTCTTGTTCTCCCCAACTTGTCATGTTGTTGTCATGCAGGCTGCTTTAATTACCCCTTACATTTTGCCTGCTAGGGTACTGATAAAAACAAAAAATGCTAGGGAAGCGATAAAAGTAAACAAAAGCTAGGGAAGCGATAAAATTGTGCCATAAGCAGCCATGATTGGTTGAAAGACGTCCTTTCGTACCATTTTATTGGTCAAAAGTTGTATGCCGTAGTAAAAATAGTCATTATAAAATTACATTAATGGTCAATAAATATTTAAAGTACACATTTTAGAAAAGCTTTGTATATAGATCTACTCGTAATTAATTGTATACCTGTTTCACTATATATCTTTACAGATCTTATCTGTAATGACAGTGATAGTGTTATTGTTATTGTTTTTGGTAGTGGTGGTGGTGATGTTGAAACAAGGTGTAATAGTTTGCTATGGAAAGATTAATAAATAAGATATAAGATGCAAAACACTTAACTATTGAATTAAAACATGCAAATTAACTTTCTTACAATATTGAATGTGTGAGGATATTAATTGCAGAAATTAAATTACAAGAATATATGTTATTCTTAATATTATTGTTTTTAATTTAATCCAGAAAATACAAACACTGATATAAATGGTTGATCCGCGAAATTGGATAGAATCAGAATCCGCAGAGCTTCCTCGTGGTATTACTGACAGTATTAAACTTAAACATCAATTTCAATAACTCTGTTTGATTAATCAATTAAATAACACACACATTACGCCATTAATTTTAATCCCTGATTGGATTCATTTTCAAATTGTTTCAGTTCTCTTTCCTACAAATGGCGGGATGTTGCGCTGTCTGATAGGCAATTGTTTCTATAGTTGTAGCTTTTGATATATACTGTAATTCAATTTGCATATTGGATTTGGGAGTAAAGTAATTTACTGACTTCGCTACTGCGCGAGCCCACACATCGGTGGCATCGCAGGATTCTCTATCTTCATGGATTTATCAGAAATACGTCATGGCAATCGACACTTGAATTTAAATCTCGGTGATTCCGAGACGGAATTTGTAGTACGGACAAAAATTTCAGAGTATCTCGAGACTCCCTTTTTATTCTTTATTATTCTAGCCATTCACCATTTCCTTTATTTCCACGCTATTTATTTTGTGATTCAGTGAGTTTTAACCAAATAACCACGATGAGCAAGAGAATATGGATTCGATATCTGCAAATAAGTACCTTTTATTTATGTCTGTGTATTCCGTTAGGGACTATTCAAATGACATAGAGAGATTTTTTTTTCTAAATTATTCACAATAATAATGATAGGCTAAATAAAATGAAATCGTGTCATAGGCCACATGACATCTTCTGGCCATAGCCTCTACAGCATAGACTAGATGTCCAATTGTAACTCGTAGCCCCTGGAGGAAGCAACCCCCAGCGAATATCCTTTAAGGTCTTTTTCCTATTTTATATGGAAAATTATTGACCATAGCAGAGCATGCTTGACGTGCAGTATTTCCTGGTTCTACAGGCGTTTGGACACCCATGCTCTAAAACTACAACGATGATAACGCCATTTGTTGTCATTAGAGTCTAACAAAGTTGTACATGACCTTTTTCAAAGTAATGAAATAATAATTTCATACTTCAAAAATAATTGAAACATAACGAATTGATCCTTACACCGAAATGAATGAAGGAAGGAACGAATGAATAAATACATGAAAACATATATCATACACAAATAGATAAGTAGATAAAGAGATAGGCCTAAATAAATAGATAGATAAATAATTAACATGAAAACATTAGAAGCTCCTTCACTTCTTTCGGATGTTGGAAAAACTCATTTCGTACTGTATCAGTCATCGAATCTAATCGAGTTTTTATTTTATTTTTATTGATTTATTATTTTTGAGGAAACGGCAGGAACAAGAAAATTTTGCACAATTTGGTTTTAAAGGACTTCACAACACGAATAGTCAATTGAATATTTCACACATAATTGCAATATAGCCTATTATGCGAATGAATTATAAATACCCCAAAAATAACGAATTTTATCATATCCTTTGAGGCATACTTAATTTAATTAGTTTCTTATTAAACAAATTAATAAAGAAGTAATTGTGTTCAGTATACGAGGTTTAAGTCAAGTGTGCCAACTTTTACAGGATTAAATGAATTTATTTACGAGTGTAGGCCTAATATAGAATATTACCCAACATTTTATAATGAATCGAACAATTAGTACATGCAATAACAATAACAATACTGATAATGATGATGATAATAATAATAATAATAATAATAATAATAATAATAATAATAATAATAGTAATTTTACCTCTTAGTGAGGTTCTGGCTGATATGTACGTGAATTTTACTCGTATACGAATATTATGAGATAGTACACCTTACTTGACTATATGTGTCGGAGGAAGAACAATTGTGTATATTATCTGATGTCTGATTAGTGGGGGGGAAAGAAACTGGCCACCCTACCCCATTATCTCCTGGCTTAGTTGCCTCATGAGTGATGAATTATTGGTGTCACTTGTGAGGTTCAAACCTGTTTCCTGACAGTTGATAATTTAATATTAAATATTTTGTATGTGAAGTTATCCTTTACATAATGTTGCTAGGAACAAGTAGTTGATAAAAGTTTACAAAAATCTCTCGTCGTTAAGCCAAGTGACAAAAATAAAATAAATGTAAATATTATCCGCTCGATCTTAGCAACAGCAACATGAATACAAAGATATTCTTTCCTAACGCTATGCATATTGGCGTATATACTATTTGCACCTGTGCCAACTTTATTGGCTATTAGGATGAAGAATCCTGTTCTGAGGTTGGAATACCAATTTCAGATCGGATTCTATTCGGTACGTATAGAAGAATGAAATAAGTAAGGATTGATGAAAATAAAGGTGATAATGACTACGAAATGGACCCAATATTTGGCATTGAAAGTCATCCAGTATTTGCTCTTAATGGGTTGAGGAAAAACCTCGAAAAAACGTCAACCAGGCAACATGTCCCAAAGATCATTTGATCTCGGGCCCGCTAGTTTCGTAATCAGGTACGCTTATTACTTCTGTAAGGCGATGGACTGAGTCCAAAAGATAACTTTATAATATATTAAATGTCAACATAACATTAGGCCAGTTTCTTAGGAGGTGTTAAACAAAGACCTTTTTAACAATCGAAAGATTGGTTGCAGTGTTAGCAAACATCGGGAAGGGAATTAAAATAAGTAAGTGTACAATGTAATGAAGGTGTGCTTGCAGTACTATTTTCTGATTTTAGAGAGATGAAGTTCTTGTATTTACACTTGCTTCCGAAGGCAGTAAAATCCAATACCTCCCCTTTTAAAAAGACGCAGTGTCGCCTGTTACAATAGACAGAATAAGAAAATTCTTGTAAAATATAACGTATTTTTAAGCTTTGTACAGAATCCTGTAGAGTTAATCCTCTTTCAAGACATTAAATGGCTGAAGAGAAATGTATAATTCCGCAAGCATGCTCTAACAAACAAGGTATTTACGAAAATATCCTGATACGTGCGAAGGGACGTCGCTTGTAAATAGCGTGTTATGCACGTTTATTTACAGTGGAACAATTCTGTTATTTATGTAGCTTCATTGATGGCGTTACAGATTACTAAACGTTGTGTTTGTTTTGCGTTATCCGCAGATGTTACGGGGCGCTAGTGCTTAACTAGGTTCCGGTTGCTGGTGGGAGGGGGAGATGAAATGGTGTGAGGGTGGTATCCGCTGTAACACTGTGGAGTACCAGGCCTGTTTGTGACAGTCCATGGATCAGACCTTGCTCTAGAAATGATTTATGGGTAACAAATCGCGCGTTGAAGTAATATTGTCGATTTTTCACATGGTTTATTATACGCTCTACATTCCTGTACCTATGAAACCGCCTCCCCCTGAATAGACTGTATTGAAAATACAGCTTATATTACAACACGAAGGGTATAGATTTTCAGGATGATGTATTTTAACGCGTGGGGAAGGTACGCAAGCAATTTATCTAGGAATGCAAATTAAATTGGTTAATCTACGGTAGACATATTTGGATGTAATGAAAGTTTACAGTGCAAGTGTGTCATCGTTAGTGCCAGGAAGAATTCGCTTATTTCCATAGGCTTTTAAGTTTTAATGGAGTTAATCTTAAAATTTACGATTCAAGTTTGGAAATATAAAAAATTATATATATTTGAATTCATAGTCGCATCTTTTACATTCATCTGTGTTCATGAATTCCTTCTTATTTGAATGTCTGTAACTAATGAGTTTAATATTTCGTAATCACTTAGGTCTATAAGAATGCTGGCATTGGTTACGATAAGACATCGCTTAAAGAGATGCCCAGGCTAAATTAAATTCTAGGATCCATAACACGCGATATTAAAAAATATATATTTATTCTTTATCAATTCATGAACTTATATCAAAGATTTTTATTTTATTTATTTTTTTTTCTTCTATCCAGTTTTTATTATTGGTCACAACCGACCTCAAGCATTTTGCTTTTAGGTTGTGACCCAGTTACATTGTATTTATACAATAATTTGTAATATGTAAGCTATTTGACTATGAGATTGGTGATAAATTACGAGTATTACAATAGTATTGTAAAATATTTGTTATTGTATTTTTATTTGTAAACGAGTTTACTTAAAAGTAGTAATTAATATTTAGAATTATTTATTCATTCATTCATTCATTCATTCATTCATTCATTCATTCATTCATTCATTCATTCATTCATTCATTCAGTGTTTTGCCCAAAGGGGATTTTCACTGCAAACCCAACTTTCTCCAATCTTCCCTATTTACTGCCTTCCTCTTCGTTTCCTCATATCACCCATATAATTATCTCAATGTCGTCTATCACTTGATATCTTCTTCTACCCCGAACTCTTCTCCCGTTCACCATTCCTTCCAGTGCATCCTTCAGAAAGCAATTTCTTCTCAATCAGTGATCCAGCCAATTCCTTTTTCTCTTCCTGATCAGTTTCAGCATCATTCTTTCTTCATCCACTCTTTCCAACATAGCTTCATTTCTTATTCTATCTTCACACGTTCCATACTCCTCCATATCCACATTTCAAATGCTTCTATTCGCTTCTCTTCACTTCGTCGTAATGTCCATGTTTCTGCCCCATACAATGCCACACTCCACACAAAGCACTTTACTAGTCTCTTCCTTAGTTATTTTTCCAGAGGTTCGTAGAAAATTCTCCTTTTTCTATTAAAAGCTTCCTTGGCCATTGCTATCCTCCTTTCGACTTTCTGACAGCAGCTCATATTACTGCTTATAGTACATCCCAAGTATCTGAAGCTGTCCACTTGCTCTACTGCATCATTTAGAATTCGTAAGTTTATCTTCTGTATCTTTCTTCCTATGACCATTCTCTTCGTCTTATTTGCTTTTATCTTCATCCATTTACAATTATAAGAGATGGTATATTTGAAATAATTACTGTTAAATGTTAATTAGTGAGAGGTAAGTGTCTGCTTAATTGCCAAAGAAAATAAGTTTTTGGTTATAGTGAGTTATGATTCTAGAAAACTCATGTATGTACAATATGATTTCATTTCACTTAAGTGCATATTAGGACGCATGAAACTGATGTGAATACAGCAGTCATACAATAATAATGGGCTTGCTGTACGTTACATGCGAGTAAGCTTCGTCTTTTACTTCTGAGCTCTAAACGCCTACACATAATAGATAGCGAACATCGCCGGAACACAGAATCCTGCAGTGAACACACTATATTTTGTATGAGGTATTAATTTAATTTGTGAAACGATACTTGAAAATATTTGATGTACGCCTGGAAAAAGGTTTCGCTTAGTACGGAGGCTTTCGAAAAGTGACATGGGCAAGTAAAGGCTGGCTTAGCGGTGATTCAGCGCGTCAGCTTTCGGCAATGAAATCTCGCGACTTACACATTACATTTCATGTGTAATTTATTACCTTGCCATATTGTATGAGCTGGAATTTTCTACCAAAAAGATACCAACTGTGGATTGATATGACTATCGTGAACATCCCCCAGAAATCTATTATAAAATCAAAATCAAAACACATGATTAGTTAATTCAACTTGTTAACGACTCTTGTCTTATTAAGCGTTTAGTCTTAATACTTTCGTCTCCTTTTAACTTGATATCTTGTATATATCTGTCTCTTGAGCTAACTTTCTTAACAATTCTTTCTGTGGCATAGTGGTCGTTCAGAGTGACCTTTTTTTTTTAAATTGTGTGAAGAGTTAAAATTTTGAAAAAAAAAATCGAAGCTTTGTTATGATCCATGATATGACAAACTTAAAAATTGCAGTTTGTTTTCATTTTTTTGGCTAATTATTCTGCAAAGGTGTAAGAAATGATGCATTACTTGCTGCATTTTCCATTAAGAAATAGAGATGATGATTTCCCTGATACTGTTTTTCAGTTCCGCTGGATTTTTTTTGTACATTTTGTATTTTGGACATCTCTAGAGACAAAAATATGAAAAGGCAAAGCATGCTACTTTTCCAGCAAAGATTCTGCGACAGCACATACAAATGGAAGAACTTCGTAAATTAGGCTTATTGAAGAATATAGGGATGTGCAATTCCTTCGATCCCCCTGGCCTAACTATTTGAGATTGTAACGATACCTTAGGAGTATTGAAAAATAGTATCCAGGAAACACCGCCTACATTTTTCAATGAGATCTGCAGTGAGTGACGTGCTACTTCTTAAACATACAAGGCAAATGTTTGGAACAAGAAGGCCAAATGGTTCAGTATCTCCTTTCTTAATATTTAGAAGAGTAAATTATGTTTTAACTGCTTATGGTGTTTCTAAATACCGCAAGTGTTCTGTGCATCTCCGAATGCATGCTTTTTGCGTAACCGGAGTAGCTAGCAGCTCCGATGAGAGCCGTTTAGCCGCGTTTACTATTTATTTATCCAGCACAACTGGCACTTCAGATAAAGAATTGCATAGCATTAAAATTTGTTTTGGTAAATTGAGACATTGAAAGATTGAGACACTAGAATGTTCTGTAATCTTGCGGCCAAGTAGTTTTACTTCATACAGATCAGTTGTGTACAAGACTAGTACATTTACTCCTGGAGCAGCGTACGGAATCACACCTCGAATGAAGGTGTCAATATCTTCTAGGGATTCTAATACCGGATGTGCTTCCTGTCGTCTGCGAGAATTAGCGGAGTTTAATTAGGACACAATCTAGGAGGGAATTATGCATTGTCACTTCACCTGAATAGGCTGATCTATCTATGATTCTTGTACTACTAACGAGGTTTACTGTAAGTCCATATTCTGTACTTCCTTCGTCCACTGGACAAAGAGATAACAGGACGTAGGCTTCTACAAAGGAATAATGTTTGACAATGTTACTAATAAAGTATTTATTAATACACGATATAATAGTTTTCGAACGTATTGATAAACATATTATTTGACTGTACAGTGCTAACTACTTGGGTTTCCGCGTTTATTTCCTGCGGGCAACATTCAGCAAAGGAAACAGCTATGTCGAAGAATATTAATCACAGTCATAATGCTAATGGTGAAGGGTGGATAGAACAGAGAATAATTCTCTTCGGCACCGGGACTCGAACTCGGGTTTTCAGCTCTATGTGCTGACACTTTATCCACTAAGCCACATCGGATTCCAGTTCAGATGCCGGATCGAATCCCCTCAGTTTAAGTTCTACCTCTCAGTTTTTCCTTTGGTGGCCTACCCTCATGTATGTGTCACAGATTATGTGATATGGCACAATGTCCAACGCACTATAGACAGAGGTGCACTCATTATGCGTGACTAAGTGGCCGGGATCCGACGATATGAGCGCCGACTTGAATTACTGAGTGATTACGATATTTCAGTGTAGGAATTGCGTTATAACATGATGAAGGATGGCTAGAACAGAGAAAAATTCTCTCCGGCACCGGGACTCGAACCTGGGTTTGCAGCTCTTACTTGCTGACGCTTTATCCACTAAGTCACACCGGATTCCAATTCCGATGCCGGATCGAATTTCCTCAGTTTAAGTTCTACCTCTCAGTTTTCCCTTTGGTGGTCTACCCTCATGTACTGTGTCACACAATATGTGGCAGTGGCACAATGTCCAACGCACTATGTACAGAGGTGCGCTCATTACGAGTGACTAAGTGGCCGGGATCCGACGATATGAGCGCCGTCTTGAATTGCTAAGTGATACGATATTTCAGTGTAGGAATTCTGCGTTATAATATGATGAAGGATGGTTAGAACAGAGAAAAATTCTCTCCGGCACCGGGATTCGAACCTGGGTTTGCAGCTCTTGCGTGCTGACGCTTTATCCACTAAGTCACACCGGATTCCAATTCCGATGCCGGATCGAATTTCCTCAGTTTAAGTTCTACCTCTCAGTTTTCCCTTTGGTGGCCTACCCTCGTGTACTGTGTCACAGATTATGTGACAGTGGCACAATGTCCAACGCACTCTGTACAGAGGTGCATTCATTACGAGTGATTAAGTGGCCGGGATCCGACAGGATGAGCGCCGTCTTGAATCACTAAGTGATTACTTACGCATAGCATATTATTATGTTGCACCGAAGTACATATATTTCCGTCCAGAAATTCTGCGTTATCTTCGGTACAGCATAATAATATGATATTCGTAAGTAATCACTTAGTGATTCAAGACGGTGTTCATCCCGTCGGATCCCGGCCACTTAATCACTCGTAATGAGTGCACGTCTGTACATAGCCCGTTGGACATTGTGCCACTGTCACATATTCTGTGACACTGCATATGAGGGTAGGCCACCAAAGGGAAAACTGAGAGGTAGAACTTAAATTGAGGGGATTCGATCCGGCATCGGAACTGGAATCCGGTGTGGCTTAGTGGATAAAGCGTCAGGATGTAGAGCTGAAAACCCGGATTCGAATCCCGGAGCCGGAGAGAATTTTTCTCTGTTCTGTCCATGCTTCATCATATGATAAAGCAGAATTCCTGCACGGAAATATCATATGTACTTCGGTACGACATAATAAAATAATATAATGCTAATGGTTTCATTGTTTGAGTCTACTCCACGGTAATAGAGTAAAATTAATACAAGTTCTTCACGTTTTCTTATGATTTTTAATGTTAATCATCATCTTCGCCATCATCAAACCATTAAGAGCAAATGCTGGGTAACTTTCGGCGCTGGACCTTGGACTCATTTTGCTGGCATTATCACCTTAATCTCATCTAGATAACCATGACAGTTTGGCGGGAATAAAAAGATTTAGGGGCTCATGGTATCTAGTTCAAGTATAAAACACAGATTGTCGTAATTAAGAATTATACACAGTGTTGCCAACTTAGAATTCCTTTTACCACTGGACAAGCTTAAAAAAACTCGCTAAACTGTAGTTCGAAAACTCCAGATTTTTCTTTACACATCACTTCCAAATTTGAAATACAAACTGTACAGTTTTAGAAACTGGACAATTTTATATAAATATGGACTAAATTATGGAAAGTGCGAATCACTTTGTAGGCTCTATGTTCTATGCAAAATCATCTTCATGCTCGTACAGAGTTTTACGCGGCATATTTCTTCAAAATTGAATGAAGTAGATGTAGAATATATTGGACACTTGGGAAATAATCACATTCACAACCACACCAGTCGGTTCGAAATCTGATTTCACACCGAGCTGGAGACCTACCTGCCAACAATTAGCCTGGTTTTAAGTATGTCCGTGTTACATAAACTATAATACGGAATGATAAATTAAATAATATTGTATCATAAATGAAAGTAATAATTCTGTTCATTATCAATTCTTTATGATTAAATACTGTCCTACATCAATTAATTTACAAAAACAATCCATACATTAGATTAAGAGTTTAATGAATGCTGCATACATTATTTGTACAACAATGGATGAAGAAGGAAATGAATGTGGTTGCACCAAATCGAGTTAACACAATACGTTGATACTTTACAATCGTACAATGAAAAAGTGTGATAATATCATACTAAACTCTGGTTTATGATTAACTAACATTATTGTCCGCAAGTACATATAAAAGAAATTATTGTAACATCTTTATAGAAAAAAAAAAAAACTTAAAAATATCATCTCGCTCTGGTCCACACCTGTGGAGTAACGGTTAGCGCGTCTGTCCGCGAAACCAGGTGGCCCGGGTTCGCTTCCCTGGTGGGGCAAGTTTTTTCCAGGGTTTTCCCTCAACCAAATCTGAGCAAATGCTCGGTAACTTTCGGTGTTGGACCCCGGATTCATTTCACCGGCATTATCAACTTCATCTCATTCAGACACTAAATAAACTAAGATGTTGATAAAGCGTCGTAAAATAACCTACTAAAATAAAAATAAAATCATCTCGCTCTGTCGCAATCATCAAAAAATTCGAAATAAATAGCTAACCGTTGACGGTAAAATTCTGTAGCTGACCGTAGTCCTGAAAATACCAGATTTAGCTACAAAACAGCTGACTTGGCAACACTGATCATACATAGCACTCATACTATGATCAAATGGAAAGAGAATCTATTTACGGAAAGAGAATTGAAGAAGGAGAAGAAAGGAACGAATTAAAATATAATTACAGTTAACGACTTGGCTTGCAGGCAACATTGGCTGTGAATTGTATCTCCGATAATTCTAAAGTAACGTATCGGAATTTTTACATGGAAATATCTTCCAATTTAAGTCAGCAAAGGTGTACTTTATTTTAATGTGAAGCTTAGTGGCCTGAAAGGACTGCACCAGTTTGTTGCGTTTATGTTTTAAAGCGTCTTGTGTATACGTTCAGTTATAATGATGTTCTTTTTTTGTAAATAATTGACAGTTTTCACGAAATAATAATAAAAAAACAGAACACTGTTGACGGTTTTGAAACTGTCACTCTTTAACTACATTTATATTAAACGTTTCAGCTGGATTGACACAAAACACCACATCCACACGATTTGAACAATACGTGACAAATGTAAAACCACATTACAATGTGATTATCACCGTAACCTGACAAACCGCGTCATAGCGGCCCGCAGAACATGTTTAATGTATAAATTTGAGGTTTTGCAAAGATTAGATTCAGTTCGGGCAAGGAATATCTGATATAAAATGTTGATAATGTAGAACATTTTTTTTAAACAGAAGTAGAAGTTCCAAAGTCACTATTTATTGAAAGTAGGTAAATACAAAATTATGCAAACCAGATTTTGCTAAATTTTGTTCTGTGATGCTTAAAGTGTCGGATGAAATCGCATTATTTTTTGTGGTATAACGCATTGCATTATAATGCCCATTCTCGTTTCAAGTAACACAATTGTTTATCCGATTACAGAGATATTTTTATTTGCGAAATAATGAAATAGGCCTATGTTACTAACAAATTACATATTTCTAGTAAAAAATCATCAGTTGGCTGTTTCTCACGGTGTTCGAATTCTGATTTCCTTGCCTAGCACAATCTGTAATAAATTCTCACCCAAGGATATAGAGAATAAATTCCGAGTAGATACTTCGTGCATCGTATGCACAAGGTGATTGTGAGACAGGCTTCTATCGAGCATTATGGTTTATTTTATTCCCATACCATCCTTCTCAAACCATTGGTCATCACTTCGTTATCTTTTTGGAATTTTTTTTTTGAGTTTCAAATGTATGCAAAATAATAATTTGACCACCTCTATGGTGTAGAGGTCAGCATGCTGGTCTCTCACGCAAAGGCCCCGAGTTCGATTCCCGGTTGGGTTGAATTTCCTGGTTGAGGTTTTTTCAGGGATTTCCTGAACCGTAAGGAAAATGCCAGAAAATTCGGGCCACAACATGTCTGAATATACCGGTCTCATTCATTACCGAAATCATAATTCATAACAAATCAGTAATCGCCATCTAGTTCACAACAATATAACCAGTCTCAACAATTGTACACAGGCCTTCGGATTTCCTACAGAAATCTTCTGTATTTTCGCGATATTTATTTATTTATTTATTTATTTATTTATTTATTTATTTATTTATTTATTTATTTATTTATTTATTTATTTATTATTTTGTTAATAATTGTAACATAAAATATAATATATACACAAAAAGCTTTAGCTCGCCCCTGAAAGAGTAGAACTCGTGCTCAGGGGCGAATTCATGAATTGAAATTAATAAATATGTTATGATCAGAGATGTTAAAGCGAGTATAAATAACAGCGAGAAAAGAAAAGAAAAATAAAGAGAAATAAAAGAAATAGTAATTTATGTAATTAGTGTATAATCTTGGTACTTATGGCACGAGTAAATGCTTAGCGCGTGAGTGTAAGCGTGCGCTCTAATTTTCACGAGTGTTTACGGTATAATGATGATTATATACGTGATACACACGTTTTATGCTATTCTAGCATTGAAATATGTAAAAAAAAACATAATAAATTTACAAAATGTGATGTTATAACGCAGTAAAGATATGAGTACTGGATATGACATAATATATTGCATGCTTGCTAAGTAACGTTTCTAAGACAATGTTATTTTGTTTTGAAACTTTTTCTTACAGGTACGTTGTATAAAATTGTGTTGTGAAGGTGATGATGACGTCATGGAATAGGCTACTAGTTGCTAGGTAACCTTTTCTGGCACAAGTACCAGAATTAGGGCAATTTGTGCACGATTTTATAGCGTCATAACAAGCGTATTTTAATGCTTGGATTTTATAAAATAAAGAAAAATAATGATGATTCTAGATTGAAGTTACTCTGAAATGACTATCATGCTTAGGGCCTATATCAGAGCACAGGAATGACAAGCCGCGTAGTGATAGCGCGCTGGTCTTTCATTCAGGCCTCGGGTTCGATCCCCGGACAGGTCGTGATGGAATTTGTGGTGGACAAAGAAGACTTTTCAGAGAGGTTTTCTCGGGGTACTCCTGTTTCTTCTAACATTTCACCAGCACACTCCACCTACCCTCATTTCATTTATCACCTGCAAAGTAAAAGTAGGCTGAGTTGAAATCTTGGGGGTAGTACGGGTTTTCGATGCTTTTATAAGTAAGACTTGGGGCTCCGACCCATTCTCCTGTAACTTCATCCCTCTTAGTCCCAGATATTTTCATAAGCACCTTATTCTCAAATACCCTTAACCTATGTTCCTCTCTCAAAGTGAGAGTCCAAGTTTCACAACTATAAAGAACAACTAGTAACATAACTGTTTTATAAATTCTAACTTTCAGTTATTATGACAGCAGACTGGCTGATAGAAGCTTCTCAACCGAATAATAACAGACGTTTTCCACATTTATTCTGTGTTTAATTTCCTTCCGAGTATAATTTATATTTGTTACTGTTGCTCCAAGGTATTTGAATTTTTCCACCTCTTCAAAGGATAAATTTCCAATTTTTATATTTCCATTTCGTACAGTATTTGGTCACGAGACATAATCATATACTTTGTCTTTTCGGGATTTACTTTCAAACCTATCTCTTTACTTGCCTCAAATAAAATTCCCGTATTTTCCCTAACCGTTTGTGGATTTTCTCCTAACATATTCACGTCATCCGCATAGACAAGCAGCTGATGTAACCCGTTCAATTCCAAACCCTCTCTGTTATCCTGGACTTTCCTAATGGCATACTCACCTGTAGTAACTATTCAAAGAAAGTGTTTCATATTTAGTCACAATATTGTAGAATATTTGTGGATTATATTTCTTAAATGTAATTGGTATACGCCAGTAGTGTCAGAGATGTAAGCTCCAAAACCGGTTGTGGAGCTAGAGTCGGAGGGTGAACTTGCTTATGTCTGTGGAAACACCGGAGCACGCAACGAGTCTAGTGGAGCGCTCCGCTCCGTTTAGTCTCTGTCTGACAACGCTGGTATACGCACATGTAGTGGATGGGAAAACTTGAAAATTACCGTATATTACAGTACAAACCGATAGAATCCCGAGACATTGGTAGGCCAAGAAGAAGATAAGAAAATGATTTCTCAGACGGAATGAATCACTCGATCCGCCTTGTAGATTTCTACTATTATTATTGCTGTTGTTATTATTATTATTATTATTATTATTATTATTATTATTATTATCATCGATTAGGGTGTTGTAATGGCTATCATTTCCACTTTTCATCTGGGGATTACGGGATTCGATCCATAGGGCCGGCTACCCTGACTTGGATTTTTCGTGATTTCTATTTTATGTTACGACGCTTTATCAACTGCAATGATTATCTAGCTTCTGAATGAAGTGAAGGTGATAATGCCAGCGAAATGAGTCCAGGATTCAGAGCCGAAAGTTACCCAGCATTTGCTCTTAATGGGTTGTGGTAAAACCCCGGGTAAACCTCAACCAGGTAACTTGTCCCAACCAGGGTTTTAACGCGGGTTCTCTCGTTTCATGGTCAATCGTGCTAACCGTTTCACCACAGCGGTGGACTCAAGGCGAATGTTGGGATACTACCAATTTCAAGAAACACGACCCGACTCCTTCTCAATCCTCATTACCCATTCATCATTTCTTATCTATCATCCTATCATCCCCACGCGATAGACCTTAAAAGCTGTCCGACGGAGTAGCGCACTGGGCAAAGCTATGTCCGGTGATTACGACTGTAAACACTGTAATGCGCAAAGCACCGGAATAATAATAATAATAATAATAATAATAATAATAATAATAATGATAATAATAATGAGCTTATGTTTTCCACGACGGAGATAGAGGTTCAAATCCTTGAGTGAAGGTAAAATTTATGGTGAATAAAGCCAATGTTGAGACATTTTCTCAGGTAGGTACTTTACTTTGATTCTTTCTTCACAATCTAACTATTTATGCGTAGCCTAGATCATTATTATTATTATTGTTATTATTATTGTTGTTGTTCTTATTACTTACTTACTTACAAATGGCTTTTAAGGAACCCGAAGGTTCATTGCCGCCCTCACATAAGCCCGCCATCGGTCCCTATCCTGTGCAAGATTAATCCAATCTCTATCATCATATCCCACCTCCCTCAAATCCATTTTAATATTATCCTCCCATCTACGTCTCGGCCTCCCTAAAGGTCTTTTTCCCTCCGGTCTTCCAACTAACACTCTATATGCATTTCTGGATTCGCCCATACGTGCTACATGCCCTGCCCATCTCAAACGTCTGGATTTAATGTTCCTAATTATGTCAGGTGAAGAATACAATGCGTGCAGTTCTGCGTTGTGTAACTTTCTCCATTCTCCTGTAATTTCATCCCGCTTAGCCCCAAATATTTTCCTAAGCACCTTATTCTCAAACACCCTAACCTATGTTCCTCTCCCAGAGTGAGAGTCCAAGTTTCTTCTTCTTCTTCTTCTTCTTCTTCTTCTTATTATTATTATTATTATTATTATTATCGGTTAAAAATTTTAGTATAAAGAAAAGTACTTCTATAGGACATTTCGGAAAAAAGAATATGTTCATAAAGAATATGACAGATTCTTTCAGATATTGAATTGCTGTCTTTTCAGTCATAATTTTAAGTTGCCAATTCTTTATGGACTTATGCAAATACTGATAATGACACGTTAGAGTGTTATTATGGAATCGAATTTTCAGCAGAAGTGGAAATACTTAGAAAAGAATCCTTGCAACAAATATGTAATATTACACCATAAAAACACGTAAAATGTAGAGAATAGATTTACTGGTCTGTTGAGGAAGATGATCGGATTATTTTGGAGCAATAGTGTAATGAAAATATTCTCCAGGAAACCATTGTACTTAGTTATAATCTTCCTATAGCCAATGTATCACATAATCTGCCGGACATAAAATTCCACTCCTTCACCTTTAATTGAGGAATCTGTTCCGAGAAAACTTACACTCGTGGATTTATCTACCACAAATGTCAGAGGATCTATGGATGATCGAATTCCGCTCTGTTTCCTGGCAATGTGGAGCTGGAGAAGCTCTTAAATGTCAGTGAGGTGTTCGTGTGACAATCACGGATCAAGAGTGAAATTAAAAGAACACACTAGTTCCACCACCTGATTTATTCACCAAATTTTAATGAAATCAGTATGTAATCAGATTCAGTTTCTTCCTGTAATCACTTGAATTTGTAGAGACTGCTTGACAATAATTATTGAGGACCTAACATTCTAAATTGCTAAGTGCCAAAAACTACTTTCTGAGATAATGATGAAAAACACACTGCGAAATGCATGTTGATATACATACAACACCATCTTTTGGCGGA